>NC_060122.1:56372790-56695797 GCF_021461395.2 Schistocerca americana
GTAAACCTGAAGTGAAGCATCGGAATCTAAAACTGGACTCACAGGAGAGGTTCAAATCACAGAAAGTGAGAGTGTCAGTCCTCTTGTACTTAAGTTGGCATTGTGCCTTTTGTATTAAATTCGGATGCAATTTCTGTGTTTCCCTCGTCAATAAGAAGGTGCGAGGTATACAGTATTATTGAAGTGAAGCATCGGAATCTAAAACTGGACTCACAGGAGAGGTTCAAATCGTAGAAAGTGAGAGTGTCAGTCCTCTCGTACTTAAGTCGGCATTGTGGCTTTTGTATTAAATTCGGATGCAATTTCTGTGTTTCATCGTCAATAAGAAGGTCCAAGGGATACAGTAATCTTGAAGTGAGGCATCGGAATCTAAAACTGGGCTCACAGGAGAGGTTCAAATCATAGAAAGTGAGAGTGTCAGTCATCTTGTACTTAAGCCGGCATTGTGCCTTTTGTATTAAATTCGGATGCAATTTCTGTGTTTCATCGTATGTAAGAAGGTGCAAGGTATACAATAATCCTGAAGGGAAGCATCGGAATCTAAAACTGGACTCACTGGAGAGGTTCAAATCGTAGAAAGTGTGAGTGTCAGTGCTCTTGTACTTAAGTCGGCATTGTGCCCTTTGTATTAAATTCGGATGCAAACTCTGTGTTTCATCGTCAATAAGAAGGTCCAGGGGATACAGTAATGTTGACGTGAAGCATCGGAATCTAAAACTGGACTCACAGGAGAGTTTCAAATCATAGAAAGTGAGAGTGTCAGTCCTCTTGTAGTTAAGTCGGCATTGTGCCTTTTGTATTAAATTCGGATGCAAACTCTGTGTTTCATCGTCAATAAGAAGGTCCAGGGGATACAGTAATCTTGAAGTGAAGCATCGGAATCTAAAACTGGACTCACAGGAGAGGTTCAAAACATAGAAAGTTAGAGTGTCAGTCCTCTTGTACTTAAGTCGGCATTGTGCCTTTTGTATTAAATTCGGATGCAAACTCTGTGTTTCATCGTCAATAAGAAGGTCCAGGGGATACAGTAATCTTGAAGTGAAGCATCGGAATCTAAAACTGGACTCACCAGAGAGGTTCAAATCATACAAAGTGAGAGTGGTCAGTCCTCTTGTACTTAAGTGGGCATTGTGCCTTTTGTATTAAATTCGGATGCAAACTCTGTGTTTCATCGTCAATAAGAAGGTCCAATGGAAACAGTAATCTAGACGTGAAGCATCGGAATCTAAAACTGGACTCACAGGAGAGGTTCAAATCATAGACAGTGAGAGTGTCAGTCCTCTTGTACTTAAGTCGGCATTGTGCCTTTTGTATTAAATTCGGATGCAAACTCTGTGTTTCATCGTCAATATGAAGGTCCAGGGTATACAGTAATCTTGAAGTGAAGCATCGGAATCTAAAACTGGACTCACCAGAGAGGTTCATATCATAGAAAGTGAGAGTGTCCGTCCTCTTGTACTTAAGTGGGCATTGTGCCTTTTGTATTAAATTCCGATGCAAACTCTGTGTTTCCTCGTCAATAAGAAGGTACAAGGTATACAGTAATCTTGAAGTGAAGCATCGGAATCTAAAACTGGACTCACAGGAGAGGTTCAAATCGTAGAAAGTGAGAGTGTCAGTCCTCTTGTACTTAAGTCGTGATTGTGCCTTTTGTATGAAATTCGAATGCAATTTCTGTGATTCATCGTCAATAAGAAGGTGGAAGGTAAACAGTAATCTTGAAAATGAAGCATCGCAATCTAAAACTGGAACCACAGGAGAGTTTCAAATCGTAGAAAGTGAGAGTGTCAGTCCCCTTGTACTTAAGTCGGCATTGTGCCTTTTGTATTAAATTCGGATGCAAACTCTGTGTTTCATCGTCAATAAGAAGGTCCAAGGGATCCAGTAATGTTGACGTGAAACATCGGAATCTAAAACTGGACTCACAGGAGAGTTTCAAATCATAGAAAGTGAGAGTGTCAGTCCTCTTGTACTTAAGTCGGCATTGTGCCTTTTGTATTAAATTCGGATGCAAACTCTGTGTTTCATCGTCAATAAGAGGTCGAAGGGATACAGTAAACATGAAGTGAAGCATCGGAATCTAAAACTGGACTCACAGGAGAGGTTCAAATCGTTGAAAGTGAGAGTGTCAGTCCTCTTGTACTTAAGTCGGCATTGTGCCTTTTGTATTAAATTCCGAAGCAATTTCTGTGATTCATCGCCAATAAGTAGGTCCAAAGGTATACAGTAAACCTGAAGTGAAGCATCGGAATCTAAAAGTGAACTCACAGGGGAGGTTCATCTCATTGATAGTTAGAGTGTCAGTCCTCTTGTACTTAAGTCGATATTGTGCCTTTTGTATTAAATTCGGATGCAAACTCTGTGTTTCATCGTCAATAAGTAGGTCCAAGGGATACAGTAAACCTGAAGTGAAGCATCGGAATCTAAAACTGGACTCACAGGAGAGGTTCAAATCGTAGAAAGTGAGAGTGTCAGTCCTCTCGTACTTAAGTCGGCATTGTGGCTTTTGTATTAAATTCGGATGCAATTTCTGTGTTTCATCGTCAATAAGAAGGTCCAAGGGATACAGTAATCTTGAAGTGAGGCATCGGAATCTAAAACTGGGCTCACAGGAGAGGTTCAAATCATAGAAAGTGAGAGTGTCAGTCATCTTGTACTTAAGCCGGCATTGTGCCTTTTGTATTAAATTCGGATGCAATTTCTGTGTTTCATCGTATGTAAGAAGGTGCAAGGTATACAATAATCTTGAAGGGAAGCATCGGAATCTAAAACTGGACTCACTGGAGAGGTTCAAATCGTAGAAAGTGTGAGTGTCAGTGCTCTTGTACTTAAGTCGGCATTGTGCCTTTTGTATTAAATTTGGATGCAAACTCTGTGTTTCATCGTCAATAAGAAGGTCCAGGGGATACAGTAATGTTGACGTGAAGCATCGGAATCTAAAACTGGACTCACAGGAGAGTTTCAAATCATAGAAAGTGAGAGTGTCAGTCCTCTTGTAGTTAAGTCGGCATTGTGCCTTTTGTATTAAATTCGGATGCAAACTCTGTGTTTCGTCGTCAATAAGAAGGTCGAAGGGATTCAGTAAACATGAAGTGGGGCATCGGAATCTAAAACTGGACTCACAGGAGAGGTTCAAATCTTTGAAAGTGAGAGTGTCAGTCCTCTTGTACTTAAGTCGGCATTGTGCCTTTTGTATTAAATTCCGATGCAATTTCTGTGGTTCATCGCCAAAAAGAAGGTCCAAGGTATACAGTAAACCTGAAGTGAAGCATCGGAATCTAAAACTGAACTCACAGGGGAGGTTCAAATCATTGATAGTTAGAGTGTCAGTCCTCTTGTAATAAAGTCGATATTGTGCATTTTGTATTAAAGTCGGATGCAAAGCTCTGTGTTCCATCGTCAATAAGAAGGTCCAAGGGATACAGTAAACCTGAAGTGAAGCATCGGTATCCAAGACTGGACTCACAGGAGAGGTTCAAATCGTAGAAAGTGAGAGTGTCAGTCCTCTTGTACTGAAGTCGGCATTGTGTCTTTTGTATTAAATTCGGATGCATTTTATGTGTTTCATCGTCAATAAGAAGGTCCAAGGGATACAGTAATCTTGAAGTGAAGCATCGGAATCTAAAACTGGACTCACAGGAGAGGTTCTAAACATAGAAATTGAGAGTGTCAGTCATCTTGTTCTTAAGCCGGCATTGTGCCTTTTGTATTGAATTCGGATGCAATTTCTGTGTTTCATCGTCAATAAGCAGGTGCAAGGTATACAATAATCTTGAAGTGAAGCATCGGAATCTAAAACTGGACTCACAGGAGAGGTTCAAATCGTTGAAAGTGAGAGTGTCAGTCCTCTTGTACTTAAGTCGGGATTGTGCCTTTTGTATTAAATTCCGAAGCAATTTCTGTGATTCATCGCCAATAAGTAGGTCCAAAGGTATACAGTAAACCTGAAGTGAAGCATCGGAATCTAAAACTGAACTCACAGGGGAGGTTCATCTCATTGATAGTTAGAGTGTCAGTCCTCTTGTACTTAAGTCGATATTGTGCCTTTTGTATTAAATTCGGATGCAAACTCTGTGTTTCATCGTCAATAAGTAGGTCCAAGGGATACAGTAAACCTGAAGTGAAGCATCGGAATCTAAAACTGGACTCACAGGAGAGGTTCAAATCGTAGAAAGTGAGAGTGTCAGTCCTCTCGTACTTAAGTCGGCATTGTGGCTTTTGTATTAAATTCGGATGCAATTTCTGTGTTTCATCGTCAATAAGAAGGTCCAAGGGATACAGTAATCTTGAAGTGAGGCATCGGAATCTAAAACTGGGCTCACAGGAGAGGTTCAAATCATAGAAAGTGAGAGTGTCAGTCATCTTGTACTTAAGCCGGCATTGTGCCTTTTGTATTAAATTCCGATGCAATTTCTGTGATTCATCGCCAAAAAGAAGGTCCAAGGTATACAGTAAACCTGAAGTGAAGCATCGGAATCTAAAACTGAACTCACAGGGGAGGTTCAAATCATTGATAGTTAGAGTGTCAGTCCTCTTGTAATAAAGTCGATATTGTGCATTTTGTATTAAATTCGGATGCAAAGCTCTGTGTTTCATCGTCAATAAGAAGGTCCAAGGGATACAGTAAACCTGAAGTGAAGCATCGGTATCTAAGACTGGACTCACAGGAGAGGTTCAAATCGTAGAAAGTGAGAGTGTCAGTCCTCTTGTACTGAAGCCGGCATTGTGTCTTTTGTATTAAATTCGGATGCATTTTATGTGTTTCATCGTCAATAAGAAGGTCCAAGGGATACAGTAATCTTGAAGTGAAGCATCGGAATCTAAAACTGGACTCACAGGAGAGGTTCAAAACATAGAAAGTGAGAGTGTCAGTCATCTTGTTCTTAAGCCGGCATTGTGCCTTTTGTATTGAATTCGGATGCAATTTCTGTGTTTCATCGTCAATAAGAAGGTGCAAGGTATACAATAATCTTGAAGTGAAGCATCGGAATCTAAAACTGGACTCACTGGAGACGTTCAAATCGTAGAAAGTGTGAGTGTCAGTGCTCTTGTACTTAAGTCGGCATTGTGCCTTTTGTATTAAATTTGGATGCTATTTCTGTGTTTCATCGTCAAGAAGAAGGTGCAAGGAATACAGTAATCCTGAAGTGAAGAATCGGAATCTAAAACTGGACTCACAGGAGAGGTTCAAATCATAGAAAGTGAGAGTGTCAGTGCTCTTGTACTTAAGTCGGCATTGTGCCTTCTGTATTAAATTCGGATGCAATTTCTGTGTTTCATCGACAATAAGAAGGTGCAAGGTATACAGTAAACCTGAAGTGAAGCATCGGAATCTAGAACTGGAGTCACAGGAGAGGTTCCAATCGTTGAAAGTGAGAATGTCAGTCCTCTTGTACTTAAGTCGGCATTGTGCCTTTTGTATTACATTCCGATGCAATTACTGTGTTTCATTGTCAATAAGAAGGTCCAAGTGATACAGTATACCTGAAGTGAAGCATCGGAATCTAAAACTGGACTCACAGGAGAGGTCCAAATCAAAGTAAGTTAGAGTGTCAGTCCTCTTGTACTTAAGTCGGCATTGTGCCTTTTGTATTAAATTCGGATGGAAACTCTGTGTTTCATCGTCAATAAGAAGGTCCAAGGGATACAGCAAACCTGACGTGAAGCAACGGAATCTAAAACTGGACTCACAGAAGAGGTTCAAATCGTAGAAAGTGAGAGTGTCAGTCCTCTTGTACTTAAGTCGGCATTGTGCCTTTTGTATTAAATTCGGATGCAATTTCTGTGTTTCATCGTCAATACGAAGGTGCAAGGTATACAGTAAACCTGAAGTGAAGCATCGGAATCTAAAACTGGACTCACAGGAGAGGTTCAAATCACAGAAAGTGAGAGTGTCAGTCCTCTTGTACTTAAGTTGGCATTGTGCCTTTTGTATTAAATTCGGATGCAATTTCTGTGTTTCCTCGTCAATAAGAAGGTGCGAGGTATACAGTATTATTGAAGTGAAGCATCGGAATCTAAAACTGGACTCACAGGAGAGGTTCAAATCGTAGAAAGTGAGAGTGTCAGTCCTCTCGTACTTAAGTCGGCATTGTGGCTTTTGTATTAAATTCGGATGCAATTTCTGTGTTTCATCGTCAATAAGAAGGTCCAAGGGATACAGTAATCTTGAAGTGAGGCATCGGAATCTAAAACTGGGCTCACAGGAGAGGTTCAAATCATAGAAAGTGAGAGTGTCAGTCATCTTGTACTTAAGCCGGCATTGTGCCTTTTGTATTAAATTCGGATGCAATTTCTGTGTTTCATCGTATGTAAGAAGGTGCAAGGTATACAATAATCCTGAAGGGAAGCATCGGAATCTAAAACTGGACTCACTGGAGAGGTTCAAATCGTAGAAAGTGTGAGTGTCAGTGCTCTTGTACTTAAGTCGGCATTGTGCCCTTTGTATTAAATTCGGATGCAAACTCTGTGTTTCATCGTCAATAAGAAGGTCCAGGGGATACAGTAATGTTGACGTGAAGCATCGGAATCTAAAACTGGACTCACAGGAGAGTTTCAAATCATAGAAAGTGAGAGTGTCAGTCCTCTTGTAGTTAAGTCGGCATTGTGCCTTTTGTATTAAATTCGGAAGCAAACTCTGTGTTTCGTCGTCAATAAGAAGGTCGAAGGGATTCAGTAAACATGAAGTGGGGCATCGGAATCTAAAACTGGACTCACAGGAGAGGTTCAAATCTTTGAAAGTGAGAGTGTCAGTCCTCTTGTACTTAAGTCGGCATTGTGCCTTTTGTATTAAATTCCGATGCAATTTCTGTGATTCATCGCCAAAAAGAAGGTCCAAGGTATACAGTAAACCTGAAGTGAAGCATCGGAATCTAAAACTGAACTCACAGGGGAGGTTCAAATCATTGATAGTTAGAGTGTCAGTCCTCTTGTAATAAAGTCGATATTGTGCATTTTGTATTAAATTCGGATGCAAAGCTCTGTGTTTCATCGTCAATAAGAAGGTCCAAGGGATACAGTAAACCTGAAGTGAAGCATCGGTATCCAAGACTGGACTCACAGGAGAGGTTCAAATCGTAGAAAGTGAGAGTGTCAGTCCTCTTGTACTGAAGTCGGCATTGTGTCTTTTGTATTAAATTCGGATGCATTTTATGTGTTTCATCGTCAATAAGAAGGTCCAAGGGATACAGTAATCTTGAAGTGAAGCATCGGAATCTAAAACTGGACTCACAGGAGAGGTTCAAAACATAGAAATTGAGAGTGTCAGTCATCTTGTTCTTAAGCCGGCATTGTGCCTTTTGTATTGAATTCGGATGCAATTTCTGTGTTTCATCGTCAATAAGCAGGTGCAAGGTATACAATAATCTTGAAGTGAAGCATCGGAATCTAAAACTGGACTCACAGGAGAGATTCAAATCGTTGAAAGTGAGAGTGTCAGTCCTCTTGTACTTAAGTCGGGATTGTGCCTTTTGTATTAAATTCCGAAGCAATTTCTGTGATTCATCGCCAATAAGTAGGTCCAAAGGTATACAGTAAACCTGAAGTGAAGCATCGGAATCTAAAACTGAACTCACAGGGGAGGTTCATCTCATTGATAGTTAGAGTGTCAGTCCTCTTGTACTTAAGTCGATATTGTGCCTTTTGTATTAAATTCGGATGCAAACTCTGTGTTTCATCGTCAATAAGTAGGTCCAAGGGATACAGTAAACCTGAAGTGAAGCATCGGAATCTAAAACTGGACTCACAGGAGAGGTTCAAATCGTAGAAAGTGAGAGTGTCAGTCCTCTCGTACTTAAGTCGGCATTGTGGCTTTTGTATTAAATTCGGATGCAATTTCTGTGTTTCATCGTCAATAAGAAGGTCCAAGGGATACAGTAATCTTGAAGTGAGGCATCGGAATCTAAAACTGGGCTCACAGGAGAGGTTCAAATCATAGAAAGTGAGAGTGTCAGTCATCTTGTACTTAAGCCGGCATTGTGCCTTTTGTATTAAATTCGGATGCAATTTCTGTGTTTCATCGTATGTAAGAAGGTGCAAGGTATACAATAATCTTGAAGTGAAGCATCGGAATCTAAAACTGGACTCACTGGAGAGGTTCAAATCGTAGAAAGTGAGAGTGTCAGTCCTCTCGTACTTAAGTCGGCATTGTGCCTTTTGTATTAAATTCGGATGCAAACTCTGTGTTTCATCGTCAATAAGAAGGTCCAGGGGATACAGTAATGTTGACGTGAAGCATCGGAATCTAAAACTGGACTCACAGGAGAGTTTCAAATCATAGAAAGTGAGAGTGTCAGTCCTCTTGCAGTTAAGTCGGCATTGTGCCTTTTGTATTAAATTCGGATGCAAACTCTGTGTTTCGTCGTCAATAAGAAGGTCGAAGGGATTCAGTAAACATGAAGTGAGGCATCGGAATCTAAAACTGGACTCACAGGAGAGGTTCAAATCTTTGAAAGTGAGAGTGTCAGTCCTCTTGTACTTAAGTCGGCATTGTGCCTTTTGTATTAAATTCCGATGCAATTTCTGTGATTCATCGCCAAAAAGAAGGTCCAAGGTATACAGTAAACCTGAAGTGAAGCATCGGAATCTAAAACTGAACTCACAGGGGAGGTTCAAATCATTGATAGTTAGAGTGTCAGTCCTCTTGTAATAAAGTCGATATTGTGCATTTTGTATTAAATTCGGATGCAAAGCTCTGTGTTTCATCGTCAATAAGAAGGTCCAAGGGATACAGTAAACCTGAAGTGAAGCATCGGTATCTAAGACTGGACTCACAGGAGAGGTTCAAATCGTAGAAAGTGAGAGTGTCAGTCCTCTTGTACTGAAGCCGGCATTGTGTCTTTTGTATTAAATTCGGATGCATTTTATGTGTTTCATCGTCAATAAGAAGGTCCAAGGGATACAGTAATCTTGAAGTGAAGCATCGGAATCTAAAACTGGACTCACAGGAGAGGTTCAAAACACAGAAAGTGAGAGTGTCAGTCATCTTGTTCTTAAGCCGGCATTGTGCCTTTTGTATTGAATTCGGATGCAATTTCTGTGTTTCATCGTCAATAAGAAGGTGCAAGGTATACAATAATCTTGAAGTGAAGCATCGGAATCTAAAACTGGACTCACTGGAGACGTTCAAATCGTAGAAAGTGTGAGTGTCAGTGCTCTTGTACTTAAGTCGGCATTGTGCCTTTTGTATTAAATTTGGATGCTATTTCTGTGTTTCATCGTCAAGAAGAAGGTGCAAGGAATACAGTAATCCTGAAGTGAAGAATCGGAATCTAAAACTGGACTCACAGGAGAGGTTCAAATCATAGAAAGTGAGAGTGTCAGTGCTCTTGTACTTAAGTCGGCATTGTGCCTTCTGTATTAAATTCGGATGCAATTTCTGTGTTTCATCGACAATAAGAAGGTGCAAGGTATACAGTAAACCTGAAGTGAAGCATCGGAATCTAGAACTGGAGTCACAGGAGAGGTTCCAATCGTTGAAAGTGAGAATGTCAGTCCTCTTGTACTTATGTCGGCATTGTGCCTTTTGTATTACATTCCGATGCAATTACTGTGTTTCATTGTCAATAAGAAGGTCCAAGTGATACAGTATACCTGAAGTGAAGCATCGGAATCTAAAACTGGACTCACAGGAGAGGTCCAAATCAAAGTAAGTTAGAGTGTCAGTCCTCTTGTACTTAAGTCGGCATTGTGCCTTTTGTATTAAATTCGGATGGAAACTCTGTGTTTCATCGTCAATAAGAAGGTCCAAGGGATACAGCAAACCTGACGTGAAGCAACGGAATCTAAAACTGGAGTCACAGAAGAGGTTCAAATCGTAGAAAGTGAGAGTGTCAGTCCTCTTGTACTTAAGTCGGCATTGTGCCTTTTGTATTAAATTCGGATGCAATTTCTGTGTTTCATCGTCAATACGAAGGTGCAAGGTATACAGTAAACCTGAAGTGAAGCATCGGAATCTAAAACTGGACTCACAGGAGAGGTTCAAATCACAGAAAGTGAGAGTGTCAGTCCTCTTGTACTTAAGTTGGCATTGTGCCTTTTGTATTAAATTCGGATGCAATTTCTGTGTTTCCTCGTCAATAAGAAGGTGCGAGGTATACAGTATTATTGAAGTGAAGCATCGGAATCTAAAACTGGACTCACAGGAGAGGTTCAAATCACAGAAAGTGAGACTGTCAGTCCTCTTGTTCTTAAGTCGGCATTGTGCATTTTGTATTAAATTGGGATGCAATTTCTGTGATTCATCAACCATAAGAAGGTGCAAGGTGTACAGTAATTTTGAAGTGAAGCATCGGAATCTAAAACTGGACTCACAGGAGAGGTTCAAATCGTAGAAAGTGAGAGTGTCAGTCCTCTTGTACTTAAGTCGTGATTCTGCCTTTTGTATTAAATTCGGATGCAATTTCTGTGATTCATCGTCAATAAGAAGGTGGAAGGTATACAGTAATCTTGAAAATGAAGCATCGAAATCTAAAACTGGACCCACACTAGAGTTTCAAATCATTGAAAGTGAGAGTGTCAGTCCCCTTGTACTTAGGACGGCATTGTGCCTTTTGTATTAAAATCGGATGCAAAGTCTGTGTTTCATCGTCAATAAGAAGGTCCAAGGGATACAGTAACGTTGACGTGAAGCATCGGAATCTAAAACTGGACTCACAGGAGAGTTTCAAATCATAGAAAGTGAAAGTGTCAGTCCTCTTGTACTGAAGTCGGCATTGTGCCTTTTGTATTAAATTCGGATGCAAACTCTGTGTTTCATCGTCAATAAGAAGGTCCTAGGGATACAGTAAACCATAAGTGAAGCATTGGAATCTAAAACTGGACTCACAGGAGAGGTTCAAATCGTGGAAAGTAAGAGTGTCAGTCCTCTTTTACTTATGTCGGCATTGTGCCTTTTGTATTGAATTCGGATGCAATTTCTGTGATTCATTGCCACCAAGAAGGTCCAAGGTATACAGTAAACCTGAAGTGAAGTATCGGAATCTAGAACTGGACTCACAGGAGAGGTTCAAATCGTTGAAAGTGAGAGTGTCAGTCCTCTTGTACTTAAGTCGGCATTGTGCCTTTTGTATTAAATTCCGATGCAATTTCTGTGATTCATTGCCACCAAGAAGGTCCAAGGTATACAGTAAACCTGAAGTGAAGCATCGGAATCTAAAACTGAACTCATAGGGGAGGTTCAAATCATTGACAGTTAGAGTGTCAATACTCTTGTACTAAAGTCGATTTTGTGCCTTTTGTATTAAATTCGGATGCAAACTCTGTGTTTCATCTTCAATAAGTAGGTCCAAGGGATACAGTAAACCTGAAGTGAAGCATCGGAATCTAAAACTGGACTCACAGGAAAGGTTCAAATCGTAGAAAGTGAGAGTGTCAGTCCTCTTGTACTTAAGTCTGCATTGTGCCTTTTCTATTAAATTCGGATGCAATTTCTGTGTTTCATCGTCAATAAGAAGGTCCAAGGGATACAGTAATCTTGAAGTGAAGCATCGGAATCTAAAACTGGACTCACAGGTGACGTTCAAATCATAGAAAGTGAGAGTGTCAGTGATCTTGTTCTTATGTCGGCATTGTGCCTTTTGTATTAAATTCGGATGCAATTTCTGTGTTTCATCGTCAATAAGAAGGTGCAAGGTATACAATAATCTTGAAGTGAAGCATCGGAATCTAAAACTGGACTCACTGGAGAGGTTCAAATCGTAGAAAGTGTGAGTGTCAGTGCTCTTGTACTTAAGTCGGCATTGTGCCTTTTGTATTAAATTTGGATGCTATTTCTGTGTTTCATCGTCAAGAAGAAGGTGCAAGGAATACAGTAATCCTGAAGTGAAGAATCGGAATCTAAAACTAGACTCACAGGAGAGGTTCACATCATAGAAAGTGAGATTGTCAGTCCTCTTGTACTTAAGTCGGCATTGTGCCTTCTGTATTAAATTCGGATGCAATTTCTGTGTTTCATCGTCAATAAGAAGGTGCAAGGTATACAGTAAACCTGAAGTGAAGCATCGGAATCTAGGACTGGAGTCACAGGAGAGGTTCAAATCGTTGAAAGTGATAATGTCAGTCCTCTTGTACATAAGTCGGCATTGTGCATTTTGTATTAAATTCGGATGCAATTTCTGTGATTCATCGTCAATAAGAAGGTAGAAGGTATACAGCAAACCTGACGTGAAGCATCGGAATCTAAAACTGGACTCACAGGAGAGGTTCAAATCGTAGAAAGTGAGAGTGTCAGTCCTCTTGTACATAAGTCGGCATTGTGCCTTTTGTATTAAATTCGGATGCAATTTTGTTTCATTGTCAATAAGAAGGTGCAAGGTATACAGTAAACCTAAGGTGAAGCATCGGAATCTAGAACTGGACTCACAGGGGAGGTTCATATCGTTGAAAGTGCGAATGTCAGTCCTCTTGTACTTAAGTCAGCATTGTGCCTTTTGTATTAAATTCCGATGCAATTTCTGTGTTTCATCGTCAATAAGAATGTGCAAGGTATACAGTAAACCTGAAGTGAAGCATCGCAATCTAAAACTGGACTCACAGGAGAGGTTCAAATCATAGAAAGTGAGAGTGTCAGTCCTCTTGTACTTATGTCGGCATTGTACCATTTGTTTTAAATCGGATGCAATTTCTGTGTTTCGTCGTCAATAAGAAGGTGCAAGGTATTCAGTAAACCTGAAGTGAAGCATCGGAATCTATAACTGGACTCACAGGAGAGGTTCAAAACATAGAAAGTTAGAGTGTCAGTCCTCTTGTACTTAAGTCGGCATTGTGCCTTTTGTATTAAATTCGGATGCAAACTCTGTGTTTCATCGTCAATAAGAAGGTCCAGGGAATACAGTTATCTTGAAGTGAAGCATCGGAATCTAAAACTGGACTCACCGGAGAGGTTCAAATCATAGAAAGTGAGAGTGTCAGTCCTCTTGTACTTAAGTGGGCATTGTGCCTTTTGTATTAAATTCGGATTCAAACTCTGTGTTTCATCGTCAATAAGAAGGTCCAATGGAAACAGTAATCTAGACGTGAAGCATCGGAATCTAAAACTGGACTCACAGGAGAGGTTCAAATCATAGAAAGTGAGTGTGTCAGTCCTCTTGTACTTAAGTCGGCATTGTGCCTTTTGTATTAAATTCGGATGCAAACTCTGTGTTTCATCGTCAATAAGAAGGTCCAAGGGATACAGCAAACCTGAAGTGAAGCATCGGAATCTAAAACTGGACTCACAGGAGGGGTTCAAATCGTAGAAAGTGAGAGTGTCAGTCCTCTTGTACTTAAGTCGGCATTGTGCCTTTTGTATTAAATTCGGATGCAATTTCTGTGTTTCATCGTCAATACGAAGGTGCAAGATATACAGTAAACCTGAAGTGAAGCATCGGAATCTAAAACTGGACTCACAGGAGAGGTTCAAATCACAGAAAGTGAGAGTGTCAGTCCTCTTGTATTTCAGTTGGCATTGTGCCCTTTGTATTAAATTCGGATGCAATTTCTGTGATTCATCGTCAATAAGAAGGTGGAAGGTATACAGTAATCTTGAAAATGAAGCATCGAAATCTAAAACTGGAACCACAGGAGAGTTTCAAATCGTAGAAAGTGAGAGTGTCAGTCCCCTTGTACTTAAGTCGGCATTGTGCCTTTTGTATTAAATTCGGATGCAATTTCTGTGTTTCATCGTCAATAAGAAGGTGCAAGGTATACAATAATCTTGAAGTGAAGCATCGGAATCTAAAACTGGACTCACTGGAGAGGTTCAAATCGTAGAAAGTGTGAGTGTCAGTGCTCTTGTACTTAAGTCGGCATTGTGCCTTTTGTATTAAATTTGGATGCTATTTCTGTGTTTCATCGTCAAGAAGAAGGTGCAAGGAATACAGTAATCCTGAAGTGAAGAATCGGAATCTAAAACTAGACTCACAGGAGAGGTTCACATCATAGAAAGTGAGATTGTCAGTCCTCTTGTACTTAAGTCGGCATTGTGCCTTCTGTATTAAATTCGGATGCAATTTCTGTGTTTCATCGTCAATAAGAAGGTGCAAGGTATACAGTAAACCTGAAGTGAAGCATCGGAATCTAGGACTGGAGTCACAGGAGAGGTTCAAATCGTTGAAAGTGATAATGTCAGTCCTCTTGTACATAAGTCGGCATTGTGCATTTTGTATTAAATTCGGATGCAATTTCTGTGATTCATCGTCAATAAGAAGGTAGAAGGTATACAGCAAACCTGACGTGAAGCATCGGAATCTAAAACTGGACTCACAGGAGAGGTTCAAATCGTAGAAAGTGAGAGTGTCAGTCCTCTTGTACTTAAGTCGGCATTGTGCCTTTTGTATTAAATTCGGATGCAATTTTGTTTCATTGTCAATAAGAAGGTGCAAGGTATACAGTAAACCTAAGGTGAAGCATCGGAATCTAGAACTGGACTCACAGGGGAGGTTCATATCGTTGAAAGTGCGAATGTCAGTCCACTTGTACTTAAGTCAGCATTGTGCCTTTTGTATTAAATTCCGATGCAATTTCTGTGTTTCATCGTCAATAAGAATGTGCAAGGTATACAGTAAACCTGAAGTGAAGCATCGCAATCTAAAACTGGACTCACAGGAGAGGTTCAAATCATAGAAAGTGAGAGTGTCAGTCCTCTTGTACTTATGTCGGCATTGTACCATTTGTTTTAAATCGGATGCAATTTCTGTGTTTCGTCGTCAATAAGAAGGTGCAAGGTATTCAGTAAACCTGAAGTGAAGCATCGGAATCTATAACTGGACTCACAGGAGAGGTTCAAAACATAGAAAGTTAGAGTGTCAGTCCTCTTGTACTTAAGTCGGCATTGTGCCTTTTGTATTAAATTCGGATGCAAACTCTGTGTTTCATCGTCAATAAGAAGGTCCAGGGAATACAGTTATCTTGAAGTGAAGCATCGGAATCTAAAACTGGACTCACCGGAGAGGTTCAAATCATAGAAAGTGAGAGTGTCAGTCCTCTTGTACTTAAGTGGGCATTGTGCCTTTTGTATTAAATTCGGATTCAAACTCTGTGTTTCATCGTCAATAAGAAGGTCCAATGGAAACAGTAATCTAGACGTGAAGCATCGGAATCTAAAACTGGACTCACAGGAGAGGTTCAAATCATAGAAAGTGAGTGTGTCAGTCCTCTTGTACTTAAGTCGGCATTGTGCCTTTTGTATTAAATTCGGATGCAAACTCTGTGTTTCATCGTCAATAAGAAGGTCCAAGGGATACAGCAAACCTGAAGTGAAGCATCGGAATCTAAAACTGGACTCACAGGAGGGGTTCAAATCGTAGAAAGTGAGAGTGTCAGTCCTCTTGTACTTAAGTCGGCATTGTGCCTTTTGTATTAAATTCGGATGCAATTTCTGTGTTTCATCGTCAATACGAAGGTGCAAGATATACAGTAAACCTGAAGTGAAGCATCGGAATCTAAAACTGGACTCACAGGAGAGGTTCAAATCACAGAAAGTGAGAGTGTCAGTCCTCTTGTATTTCAGTTGGCATTGTGCCCTTTGTATTAAATTCGGATGCAATTTCTGTGATTCATCGTCAATAAGAAGGTGGAAGGTATACAGTAATCTTGAAAATGAAGCATCGAAATCTAAAACTGGAACCACAGGAGAGTTTCAAATCGTAGAAAGTGAGAGTGTCAGTCCCCTTGTACTTAAGTCGGCATTGTGCCTTTTGTATTAAATTCGGATGCAATTTCTGTGTTTCATCGTCAATAAGAAGGTGCAAGGTATACAATAATCTTGAAGTGAAGCATCGGAATCTAAAACTGGACTCACTGGAGAGGTTCAAATCGTAGAAAGTGTGAGTGTCAGTGCTCTTGTACTTAAGTCGGCATTGTGCCTTTTGTATTAAATTTGGATGCTATTTCTGTGTTTCATCGTCAAGAAGAAGGTGCAAGGAATACAGTAATCCTGAAGTGAAGAATCGGAATCTAAAACTAGACTCACAGGAGAGGTTCACATCATAGAAAGTGAGATTGTCAGTCCTCTTGTACTTAAGTCGGCATTGTGCCTTCTGTATTAAATTCGGATGCAATTTCTGTGTTTCATCGTCAATAAGAAGGTGCAAGGTATACAGTAAACCTGAAGTGAAGCATCGGAATCTAGGACTGGAGTCACAGGAGAGGTTCAAATCGTTGAAAGTGATAATGTCAGTCCTCTTGTACATAAGTCGGCATTGTGCATTTTGTATTAAATTCGGATGCAATTTCTGTGATTCATCGTCAATAAGAAGGTAGAAGGTATACAGCAAACCTGACGTGAAGCATCGGAATCTAAAACTGGACTCACAGGAGAGGTTCAAATCGTAGAAAGTGAGAGTGTCAGTCCTCTTGTACTTAAGTCGGCATTGTGCCTTTTGTATTAAATTCGGATGCAATTTTGTTTCATTGTCAATAAGAAGGTGCAAGGTATACAGTAAACCTAAGGTGAAGCATCGGAATCTAGAACTGGACTCACAGGAGAGGTTCATATCGTTGAAAGTGCGAATGTCAGTCCTCTTGTACTTAAGTCAGCATTGTGCCTTTTGTATTAAATTCCGATGCAATTTCTGTGTTTCATCGTCAATAAGAATGTGCAAGGTATACAGTAAACCTGAAGTGAAGCATCGCAATCTAAAACTGGACTCACAGGAGAGGTTCAAATCATAGAAAGTGAGAGTGTCAGTCCTCTTGTACTTATGTCGGCATTGTACCATTTGTTTTAAATCGGATGCAATTTCTGTGTTTCGTCGTCAATAAGAAGGTGCAAGGTATTCAGTAAACCTGAAGTGAAGCATCGGAATCTATAACTGGACTCACAGGAGAGGTTCAAAACATAGAAAGTTAGAGTGTCAGTCCTCTTGTACTTAAGTCGGCATTGTGCCTTTTGTATTAAATTCGGATGCAAACTCTGTGTTTCATCGTCAATAAGAAGGTCCAGGGGATACAGTTATCTTGAAGTGAAGCATCGGAATCTAAAACTGGACTCACCGGAGAGGTTCAAATCATAGAAAGTGAGAGTGTCAGTCCTCTTGTACTTAAGTGGGCATTGTGCCTTTTGTATTAAATTCGGATTCAAACTCTGTGTTTCATCGTCAATAAGAAGGTCCAATGGAAACAGTAATCTAGACGTGAAGCATCGGAATCTAAAACTGGACTCACAGGAGAGGTTCAAATCATAGAAAGTGAGTGTGTCAGTCCTCTTGTACTTAAGTCGGCATTGTGCCTTTTGTATTAAATTCGGATGCAAACTCTGTGTTTCATCGTCAATAAGAAGGTCCAAGGGATACAGCAAACCTGAAGTGAAGCATCGGAATCTAAAACTGGACTCACAGGAGGGGTTCAAATCGTAGAAAGTGAGAGTGTCAGTCCTCTTGTACTTAAGTCGGCATTGTGCCTTTTGTATTAAATTCGGATGCAATTTCTGTGTTTCATCGTCAATACGAAGGTGCAAGATATACAGTAAACCTGAAGTGAAGCATCGGAATCTAAAACTGGACTCACAGGAGAGGTTCAAATCACAGAAAGTGAGAGTGTCAGTCCTCTTGTATTTCAGTTGGCATTGTGCCTTTTGTATTAAATTCGGATGCAATTTCTGTGATTCATCGTCAATAAGAAGGTGGAAGGTATACAGTAATCTTGAAAATGAAGCATCGAAATCTAAAACTGGAACCACAGGAGAGTTTCAAATCGTAGAAAGTGAGAGTGTCAGTCCCCTTGTACTTAAGTCGGCATTGTGCCTTTTGTATTAAATTCGGATGCAAACTCTGTGTTTCATCGTCAATAAGAAGGTCCAAGGGATACAGTAATGTTGACGTGAAACGTCGGAATCTAAAACTGGACTTACAGGAGAGTTTCAAATCATAGAAAGTCAGAGTGTCAGTCCTCTTGTACTTAAGTCGGCATTGTGCCTTTTGTATTAAATTCGGATGCAAACTCTGTGTTTCATCGTCAATAAGAAGGTCGAAGGGATACAGTAAACATGAAGTGAAGCATCGGAATCTAAAACTGGACTCACAGGAGAGGTTCAAATCGTTGAAAGTGAGAGTGTCAGTCCTCTTGTACTTAAGTAGTCATTGTGCCTTTTGTATTAAATTCCGATGCAATTTCTGTGATTCATCGCCAATAAGAAGGTCCAAGGTATACAGTAAACCTGGAGTGAAGCATCGGAATCTAAAACTGAACTCACAGGGGAGGTTCAAATCATTGATAGTTAGAGTGTCAGTTCTCTTGTACTTAAGTCGATATTGTGCCTTTTGTATTAAATTCGGATGCAAACTCTGTGTTTCATCGTCAATAAGTAGGTCCAAGGGATACAGTAAACCTGAAGTGAAGCATCGGAATCTAAAACTGGACTCACAGGAGAGGTTCAAATCGTAGAAAGTGAGAGTGTCAGTCCTCTTGTACGTAAGTCGGCATTGTGGCTTTTGTATTAAATTCGGATGCAATTTCTGTGTTTCATCGTCAATAAGAAGGTCCAAGGGATACAGTAATCTTGAAGTGAAGCATCGGAATCTAAAACTGGACTCACAGGAGAGGTTCAAATCATAGAAAGTGAGAGTGTCAGTCATCTTGTACTTAAGCCGGCATTGTGCCTTTTGTATTAAATTCGGATGCAATTTCTGTGTTTCATCGTATGTAAGAAGGTGCAAGGTATACAATAATCTTGAGGTGAAGCATCGGAATCTAAAACTGGACTCACTGGAGAGGTTCAAATCGTAGAAAGTGTGAGTGTCAATGCTCTTGTACTTAAGTCGGCATTGTGCCTTTTGTATTAAATTCGGATGCAAACTCTGTGTTTCATCGTCAATAAGAAGGTCCAGGGGATACAGTAATGTTGACGTGAAGCATCGGAATCTAAAACTGGACTCACAGGAGAGTTTCAAATCATAGAAAGTGAGAGTGTCAGTCCTCTTGTACTTAAGTCGGCATTGTGCCTTTTATATTAAATTCGGATGGAATTTCTGTGTTTCATTGTCAATAAGAAGGTCCTAGGGATACAGTATACCTGAAGTGAAGCATCGGAATCTAAAACTGGACCCACAGGAGAGGTCCAAATCAAAGTAAGTTAGAGTGTCAGTCCTCTTGTACTTAAGTCGGCATTGTGCCTTTTGTATTAAATTCGGATGGAAACTCTGTGTTTCATCGTCAATAAGAAGGTCCAAGGGATACAGCAAACCTGACGTGAAGCATCGGAATCTAAAACTGGACTCACAGGAGAGGTTCAAATCGTAGAAAGAGAGAGTGTCAGTCCTCTTGTACTTAAGTCGGCATTGTGCCTTTTGTATTAAATTCGGATGCAATTTCTGTGTTTCATAGTCAATACGAAGGTGCAAGGTATACAGTAAACCTGAAGTGAAGCATCGGAATCTAAAACTGGACTCACAGGAGAGGTTCAAATCGTAGAAAGTGAGAGTGTCAGTCCTCTTGCACTGAAGTCGGCATTGTGTCTTTTGTATTAAATTCGGATGCAATTTCTGTGTTTCATCGTCAATAAGAAGGTCCAAGGGATACAGTAATCTTGAAGTGAAGCATCGGAATCTAAAACTGGACTCACAGGAGAGGTTCAAATCATAGAAAGTGAGAGTGTCAGTCATCTTGTACTTAAGCCGGCATTGTGCCTTTTGTATTAAATTCGGATGCAATTTCTGTGTTTCATCGTCAATAAGAAGGTGCAAGGTATACAATAATCTTTAAGTGAAGCATCGGAATGTAAAACTGGACTCACTGGAGAGGTTCAAATCGTAGAAAGTGTGAGTGTCAGTGCTCTTGTACTTAAGTCGGCATTATGCCTTTTGTATTAAATTTGGATGCTATTTCTGTATTTCATCGTCAAGAAGAAGGTGCAAGGAATACAGTAATCCTGAAGTGAAGAATCGGAATCTAAAACTGGACTCACAGGAGAGGTTCAAATCATAGAAAGTGAGAGTGTCAGTGCTCTTGTACTTAAGTCGGCATTGTGCCTTCTGTATTAAATTCGGATGCAATTTCTGTGTTCCATCGACAATAAGAAGGTGCAAGGTATACAGTAAACCTGAAGTGAAGCATCGGAATCTAGAACTGGAGTCACAGGAGAGGTTCAAATCGTTGAAAGTGAGAATGTCAGTCCTCTTGTACTTAAGTCGGCACTGTGCTTTTTGTATTAAATTCCGATGCAATTTCTGTGTTTCATCGTCAATAAGAAGGTCCAAGTTATACAGTAAACCTGAAGTGAAGCATCGCAATCTAAAACTGGACTCACAGGAGAGGTTCAAATCATAGAAAGTGAGAGTGTCAGTCCTCTTGTACTTAAGTCGGCATTGTGCCTTTTGTTTTAAATTCGGATGCAATTTCTGTGTTGCATCGTCAATAAGAAGGTGCAAGGTATACAGTAAACCTGAAGTGAAGCATCGGAATCTAAAACTGGACTCTCAGGAGAGGATCAAATCGTAGAAAGTAAGAGTGTAGTCCTCTTGTACTTAAGTCGGCATTGTGCCTTTTGTATTAAATTCGGATGGAATTTCTGTGTTTCATTGCCAATAAGAAGGTCCAAGGGATACAGTATACCTGAAGTGAAGCATCGGAATCTAAAACTGGACTCACAGGAGAGGTCCAAATCAAAGTAAGTTAGAGTGTCAGTCCTCTTGTACTTAAGTCGGCATTGTGCCTTTTGTATTAAATTCGGATGGAAACTCTGTGTTTCATCGTCAATAAGAAGGTCCAAGGGATACAGCAAACCTGACGTGAAGCATCGGAATCTAAAACTGGACTCACAGGAGAGGTTCAAATCGTAGAAAGTGAGAGTGTCAGTCCTCTTGTACTTAAGTCGGCATTGTGCCTTTTGTATTAAATTCGGATGCAATTTCTGTGGTTCATCAACCATAAGAAGGTGCAAGGTATACAGTAATTTTGAAGTGAAGCATCGGAGTCTAAAACTGGACTCACAGGAGAGGTTCAAATCGTAGAAAGTGAGAGTGTCAGTCCTCTTGTACTTAAGTCGTGATTGTGCCTTTTGTATTAAATTCGGATGCAATTTCTGTGATTCATCGTCAATAAGAAGGTGGAAGGTATGCAGTATTCTTGAAAATGAAGCATCGAAATCTAAAACTGGACCCACAGGAGAGTTTCAAATCATAGAATGTGAAAGTGTCAGTCCTCTTGTACTGATGTCGGCATTGTGCCTTTTGTATTAAATTCGGATGCAAACTCTGTGTTTCATCGTCAATAAGAAGGTCCTAGGGATACAGTAAACCATAAGTGAAGCATCGGAATCTAAAACTGGACTCACAGGAGAGGTTCAAATCGTGGAAAGTATGTGTCAGTCCTCTTTTACTTAAGTCGGCATTGTGCCTTTTATATTGAATTCGGATGCAATTTCTGTGTTTCATCGTCAAGATGAAGGTGCAAGGTATACAGTAAACCTTACGTGAAGTATCGGATTCTAGAACTATACTCACAGGAGAGGTTCAAATCGTTGAAAGTGAGAGTGTCAGTCCTCTTGTACTTAAGTCGGCATTGTGCCTTTTGTATTAAATTCCGATGCAATTTCTGTGATTCATCGCCACCAAGAAGGTCCAAGGTATACAGTAAACCTGAAGTGAAGCATCGGAATCTAAAACTGAACTCACAGGGGAGATTCAAATCATTGACAGTTAGAGTGTCAATACTCTTGTACTAAAGTCGATTTTGTGCTATTTGTATTAAATTCGGATGCAAACTCTGTGTTTCATCTTCAATAAGTAGGTCCATGGGATACAGTAAACCTGAAGTGAAGCATCGGAATCTAAAACTGGACTCACAGGAGAGGTTCAAATCGTAGAATGTGAGAGTGTCAGTCCTCTTGTACTTAAGTCTGCGTTGTGATTGTGCCTTTTGTATTAAATTCGGATGCAATTTCTGTGTTTCATCGTCAATAAGAAGGTCCAAGGGATACAATAATCTTGAAGTGAAGCATCGGAATCTAAAACTGGACTCACAGGAGAGGTTCAAATCATAGAAAGTGAGAGTGTCAGTCATCTTGTACCTATGTCGGCATTGTGCCTTTTGTATTAAATTCGGATGCAATTTCTGTGTTTCATGGTCAATAAGAAGGTGCAAGGTATACAATAATCTTGAAGTGAAGCATCGGAATCTAAAACTGGACTCACTGGAGAAGTTCAAATCTTAGAAAGTGTGAGTGTCAGTGCTCTTGTACTTAAGTCGGCATTGTGCCTTTTGTATTAAATTTGGATGCTATTTCTGTGTTTCATCGTCAAGAAGAAGGTGCAAGGAATACAGTAATCCTGAAGTGAAGAATCGGAACCTAAACCTAGACTCACAGGAGAGGTTCACATCATAGAGAGTAAGATTGTCAGTCCTCTTGTACTTAAGTCGGCATTGTGCCTTCTGTATTAAATTCGGATGTAATTTCTGTGTTTCATCGTCAATAAGAAGGTGCAAGGTATACATTAAACCTGAAGTGAAGCATCGGAATATAGGACTGGAGTCACAGGAGAGGTTCAAATCGTTGAAAGTGATAATGTCAGTCCTCTTGTACTTAAGTCGGCATTGTGCATTTTGTATTAAATTCCGATGCAATTTCTGTGTTTCATCGTCAATAAAAAGGTCCATGGTATACAGTAAACCTGAAGTGAAGCATCGGAATCTAAAACTGGACTCACAGGAGATGTTCAAATCACAGAAAGTGAGAGTGTCGGTCCTCTTGTACTTAAGTTGGCAGAGTGCCTTTTGTATTAAATTCGGATGCAATTTCTGTGTTTCCTCGTCAATAAGAAGGTGCAAGGTATACAGTAATCTTGAAGTGAAGCATCGGAATCTAAAACTGGACCCACAGGAGAGGTTCAAATCGTAGAAAGTGAGAGTGTCAGTCCTCTTGTACTTAAGTCGTGATTGTGCGTTCTGTATTAAATTCGGATGCAATTTCTGTGATTCATCGTCAATAAGAAGGTAGAAGGTATACAGTAATCTTGAAAATGAATCATCGAAATCTAAAACTGGACCCACAGGAGAGTTTCAAATCGTTGAAAGTGAGAGTGTCAGTCCCCTTGTACATAAGTCGGCATTGTGCCTTTTGCATTAAATTCCGATGCAATTTCTGTGATTCATCGCCAATAAGAAGGTCCAAGGTATACAGTAAACCTGAAGTGAAGCATCGGAATCTGAAACTGAACTCACAGGGGAGGTTCAAATCATTGATAATTAGAGTGTCAGTACTCTTGTACTTAAGTCGATATTGTGCCTTTTGTATTAAATTCGGATGCAAACTCTGTGTTTCATCTTCAATAAGTAGGTCCAAGGGATACAGTAAACCTGAAGTGAACCATCGGAATCTAAAACTGGACTCACAGGAGAGGTTCAAATCGTAGAAAGTGAGAGTGTCAGTCCTCTTGTACTTAAGTTGGCATTGTGCCTTTTGTATTAAATTCGGATGCAATTTCTGTGTTTCATCGTCAATAAGAAGGTGCAAGGTATACAATAATGTTGAAGTTAAGCATCGAAATCCAAAAGTGGACTCACTGGAGAGGTTCAAATCGTAGAAAGTGTGAGTGTCCATGCTCTTGTACTTAAGTCGGCATTGTGCCTTCTGTATTAAATTCGGATGCAATTTCTGTGTTTCATCGTCCATAAGAAGGTGCAAGGTATACAGTAAACCTGAAGTTAAGCATCGGAATCTAGAACTGGAGTCAAAGGAGAGGTTCAAATCGTTGAAAGTGAGAATGTCAGTCCTCTTGTACTTAAGTCGACATTGTGCCTTTTGTATTAAATTCCGATGCAATTTCTGTGTTTCATCGTCAACAAGAAGATCCAAGGTATACAGTAAACCTAAAGTGAAGCATCGGAATCAAAAACTGGACTCACAGGAGAGGTTCAAATCACAGAAAGTGAGAGTGTCAGTCCTCTTGTACTTAAATTGGCATTGTGCCGTTTGTATTAAATTTGGATGCAATTTCTGTGTTTCCTCGTCAATAATAAGGTGCAAGGTATACAGTATTATTGAAGTGAAGCATCGGAATCTAAAACTGGACTCACAGGAGAGGTTCAAATCACAGAAAGTGAGAGTGTCAGTCCTCGTGTACTTAAGTCGGCATTTTGTGCATTCTGTATTAAATTCGGATGCAATTTCTGTGATTCATCGTCAATAAGAAGGTGCAAGGTATACAGTAATCTTCAAGTGAAGCATCGGAATCTAAAACTGGACTCACAGGAGAGGTTCAAATCGTAGAAAGTGAGAGTGTCAGTCCTCTTGTACTTAAGTCGTGATTGTGCGTTTTGTGTTAAATTCGGATGCAATTTCTGTGATTCATCGTCAATAAGAAGTAGGAAGGTATACAGTAATCTTGAAAATGAAGCATCGAAATCTAAAACTGGACCCACAGGAGAGTTTCAAATCGTAGAAAGTGAGTGTGTCAGACCCCTTGTACTTAAGTCGGCATTGTGCCTTTTGTATTAAATTGGGATGCAAACTCTGTGGTTCATCGTCAATAAGAAGGTCCAAGGGATACAGTAATGTTGACGTGAAGCATCGGAGTCTAAACCTGGACTCACAGGAGAGTTTCAAATCATAGAAAGTGAGAGTGTCAGTCCTCTTGTACTTAAGTCGGCATTGTGCCTTTTGTATTAAATTCGGATGCAAACTCTGTGTTTCATCGTCAATAAGATGGTCCAAAGGATACAGTAAACATGAAGTGAAGCATCGGAATCTAAAACTGGACTCACAGGAGAGGTTCAAATCGTGGAAAGTGAGAGTGTCAGTCCTCTTTTACTTAAGTCGGCATTGTGCCTTTTATATTGAATTCGGATGCAATTTCTGTGTTTCATCGTGAAGATGAAGGTGCAAGGTATACAGTAAACCTTAATTGAAGCATCGGAATCTAGAACTGGACTCACAGGAGAGGTTCAAATCGTTGAAAGTGAGAGTGTCAGTCCTCTTGTACTTAAGTCGGCATTGTGCCTTTTGTATTAAATTCCGATGCAATTTCTATGATTCATCGCCAATAAGAAAGTCAAAGGTATACAGTAAACCTGAAGTGAAGCATCGGAATCTAAAACTGAACTCACAGGGGAGGTTCAAATTATTGATAGTTAGAGTGTCAGTCCTCTTGTACTTAAGTCGATATTGTGCCTTTTGTATTAAATTCGGATGCAAATTCTGTGTTTCATCGTCAATAAGTAGGTCCAAGGGATACAGTAAACCTGAAGGAAGCATCGGAATCTAAAACTGGACTCACAGGAGAGGTTCAAATCGTAGGAAGTGAGAGTGTCAGTCCTCTTGTAATTAAGTCGGCATTGTGCCTTTTGTATTAAATTCGTATGCAATTTCTGTGTTTCATCGTCAATAAGAAAGTCCAAGGGATACATTAATCTTGAAGTGAAGCATCGGAATCTAAAACTGGACTCACAGGAGAGGTTCAAATCATAGAAAGTGAGAGTGTCAGTCCTCTTGTACTTAAGTCAGCATTGTGCCTTCTGTATTAAATTCGGATGCAATTTCTGTGTTCCATCGTCAATAAGAAGGTGCAAGGTATACAGTAAACCTGAAGTGAAGCATCGGAATCTAGAACTGGAGTCACAGGAGACGTTCAAATCGTTGAAAGTGAGGATGTCAGTACTCTTGTACTTAAGTCGGCATTGTACCTTTTGTATTAAATTCCGATGCAATTTCTGTGTTTCATCGTCAATAAGAAGGTCCAAGGTATACAGTAAACCTGAAGTGAAGCATCGTAATCTAAAACTGGACTCACAGGAGAGGTTCAAATCATAGAAAGTGAGAGTGTCAGTCCTCTTGTACTTAAGTCGGCATTGTGCCTTTTGTTTTAAATTCGGATGCAATTTGTGTGTTTCATCGTCAGTAAGAAGGTGCAAGGTATACAGTAAACCTGAAGTGAAGCATCGGAATCTAAAACTGGACTCACAGGAGAGGGTCAAATCGTAGAAAGTAAGAGTGTAATTCCTCTTGTACCTAAGTCGGCATGGTGCCTTTTTGTATTAAATTCGGATAGAATTTCTGTGTTTCATCGTCAATAAGAAGGTCCAAGGGATACAGTATACCTGAAGTGAAGCATCGGAATCTAAAACTGGACTCACAGGAGAGGTTCAAATCATAGAAAGTGAGAGTGTCAGTCCTCTTGTACTTAAGTCGGCATTGTGCCTTTTGTATTAAATTCCGATGCAATTTCTGTGTTTCTCGTCAATAAGAAGGTCCAAGGGATACAGTAATCTTGACGTGAAGCATCGGAATCTAAAACTGGACTCACAGGAGAGGTTCAAATCATAGAAAGTGAGAGTGTCAGTCTTCTTGTACTTAAGTCGGCATTGTGCCTTTTGTATTAAATTCGGATGCAAACTCTGTGTTTCATCGTCAATAAGAAGGTCCAAGGGATACAGTAAACGTGAAGTGAAGCATCGGAATCTAAAACTGGACTCACAGGAGAGGTTCAAATCGTAGAAAGCGAGAGTGTCAGTCCACTTGTACTTAAGTCGGCATTGTGCCTTTTGTATTAAACTCCGATGCAATTACTGTGTTTCATCGTCAATAAGAAGGTGCAAGGTATACAGTAATACTGAAGTGAAGCATCGGAATCTAAAACTGGACTCACAGGAGAGGTTCAAATCACAGAAAGTGAGAGTGTCAGGCCTCTTGTGCTTAAGTCGGCATTGTGCATTTTGTATTAAATTCGGCTGCAAACTCTGTGTTTCATCGTCAATAAGAAGGTCCAAGGGATACAGTAAACATGAAGTGAAGCATCGGAATCTAAAACTTTACTCACACTAGAGGTTCAAATCGTGGAAAGTGAGAGTGTCATTCCTCTTTTACTTAAGTCGGCATTGTGCCTTTTATATTGAATTCGGATGCAATTACTGTGTTTCATCGTCAAGAAGAAGGTGCAAGGAATACAGTAATCCAGAAGTGAAGAATCGGAATCTAAAACTGGACTCACAGGAGAGGTTCAAATCATAGGAAGTGAGAGTGTCAGTCCTCTTGTACTTAAGTCGGCATTGTGCCTTTTGTATTAAATTCGGATGCAATTTCTGTGTTTCATCGTCAATAAGAAGGTGCAATGTATACAGTAAACCAGAAGTGAAGCATCGGAATCTAAAACTGGACTCACAGGAGAGGTTCAAATCGTAGAAAGTGAGAGTGTCAGTCCTCTTGTACTTAAGTCGGGATTGTGCCTTTTGTATTAAATTCGGATGCAATTTCTGTGATTCATCGTCAATCAGAAGGTGGAAGGTATGCAGTAATCTTGAAAATGAAGCATCGAGATCTAAAACTGGGCCCACAGGAGAGTTTCAAATCATAGAAACTGAGAGTGTCATTCCTCTTGTACTTATGTCGGCATTGTGCCTTTTCTATAAAATTCGGATGCAATTTCTGTGTTTCATCGTCAACAAGAAGGTGCAATGTATACAATAATCTTAAAGTGAAGCATCGGAAACTAAAACTGGACTCACAGGAGAGGTTCAAATCGTAGAGAGTGAGAGTGTCAGTCCTATTGTACTTAAGTCGGCATTGTGCATTTTGTATTAAAATCGGATGCAATTTCTGTGTTTCATCGTCAATAAGAAGGTCCAAGGGATACAGTATACCTGAAGTGAAGCATCGGAATCTAAAACTGGACTCACAGGAGAGGTTCAAATCAAAGAAAGTTAGAGTCTCAGTCCTCTTGTACTTAAGTCGGCATTGTGCCTTTTGTTTTAAATTTGGATGCAAACTCTGTGTTTCATCGTCAATAAGAAGGTCCAAGGGATACAGTAAACTTGAAGTGAAGCATCGGAATCTAAAACTGGACTCACAGGAGAGGTTCAAATCATAGAAAGTGAGAGTGTCAGTCCACTTTTACTTAAGTCAGCATTGGGCAGTTTGTATTAAATTCGGATGCAAACTCTGTGTTTCATCGTCTATAAGTAGGTCCAGGGTATACAGTAAACCTGAAGTAAAGCATCGGAATCTAAAACTGGACTCACAGGAGAGGTTCAAACCGTTGAAAGTAAGAGGGTCAGTCCTCTTGTACTTAAGTCGGCATTGTGCCTTTTGTATTAAATTCGGTTGCAATTTCTGTGATTCATCGTCAATAAGAAGGTGCAAGGTATACAGTAAACCTAAAGTGAAGCATCGAAATCTAAAACTGGACTCACAGGAGAGGTTCAAATTGTAGAAAGTGAGAGTGTCAGTCCTCTTGTACTTAAGTCGGCATTCTGCCTTTGTATGAAATTCGAATGCAATTTCTGTGTTTCATCGTCAATAAGAAGGTGCAAGGTATACAGTAAACCTGAAGTGAAACATCGGAATCTAATACTGGACTCACAGGATAGGTTCAAATCGTAGAAAGTGAGAGTGTCAGTCCTCTTGTACTTAAGTCGGCATTGTGCCTTTTGTATTAAATTCGAATGCAATTTCTGTGTTTCATCGTCAATAGGAAGGTGCAAGGTATACAGTAAACCTGAGGTGATGCGTCGCAATCTAAAACTGGACTCACAGGAGAGGTTCAAATCATAGAAAGTAAGAGTGTCAGTCCTCTTTTACTTAAGTTGGCATTGTGCCTTTTGTATTAAATTCGAATGCAATTTCTGTGTTACATCGTCAATAAGAGGGTCCAAGGGATATAGTATACCTGAAGTGAAGCATCGGAATCTCAAACTAGACTCACAGGAGAGGTTCAAATCAAAGGAAGTTAGAGTGTCCGTCCACTTGTACTTAAGTCGGCATTGTGCCTTTTGTTTTAAATTCGGATGCAAACTCTGTGTTTCATCGTCAATAAGAAGGTCCAAGGGATACAGTAAACTTAAAGTGAAGCATCGGAATCTAAAACTGGACTCACAGGAGAGGTTCAAATCGTAGAAAGTGAGAGGGTCACTCCACTTGTACTTAAGTCAGCATTGTGCCATTTGTATTAAATTCGGATGCAAACTCTGTGTTTCATCGTCAATAAGAAGGTCCAAGGTATACAGTAAACCTGAAGTAAAGCATCGGAATCTAAAACTGGACTCACAGGAGAGGTTCAAATCATAGAGAGTGAGAGTGTCAGTCCTTTTGTACTTAGGTCGGCATTGTGCCTTTTGTATTAAATTCGGATGCAATTTCTGTGTTTCATCGTCAACAAGAAGGTGCAATGTATACAATAATCTTAAAGTGAAGCATCGGAAACTAAAACTGGACTCACAGGAGAGGTTCAAATCGTAGAGAGTGAGAGTGTCAGTCCTATTGTACTTAAGTCGGCATTGTGCATTTTGTATTAAAATCGGATGCAATTTCTGTGTTTCATCGTCAATAAGAAGGTCCAAGGGATACAGTATACCTGAAGTGAAGCATCGGAATCTAAAACTAGACTCACAGGAGAGGTTCAAATCAAAGAAAGTTAGAGTCTCAGTCCTCTTGTACTTAAGTCGGCATTGTGCCTTTTGTTTTAAATTTGGATGCAAACTCTGTGTTTCATCGTCAATAAGAAGGTCCAAGGGATACAGTAAATTTGAAGTGAAGCATCGGAATCTAAAACTGGACTCACAGGAGAGGTTCAAATCATAGAAAGTGAGAGTGTCAGTCCACTTTTACTTAAGTCAGCATTGGGCCGTTTGTATTAAATTCGGATGCAAACTCTGTGTTTCATCGTCTATAAGTAGGTCCAGGGTATACAGTAAACCTGAAGTAAAGCATCGGAATCTAAAACTGGACTCACAGGAGAGGTTCAAACCGTTGAAAGTAAGAGGGTCAGTCCTCTTGTACTTAAGTCGGCATTGTGCCTTTTGTATTAAATTCGGATGCAATTTCTGTGATTCATCGTCAATAAGAAGGTGCAAGGTATACAGTAAACCTAAAGTGAAGCATCGAAATCTAAAACTGGACTCACAGGAGAGGTTCAAATTGTAGAAAGTGAGAGTGTCAGTCCTCTTGTACTTGAGTCGGCATTCTGCCTTTGTATGAAATTCGAATGCAATTTCTGTGTTTCATCGTCAATAAGAAGGTGCAAGGTATACAGTAAACCTGAAGTGAAACATCGGAATCTAATACTGGACTCACAGGATAGGTTCAAATCGTAGAAAGTGAGAGTGTCAGTCCTCTTGTACTTAAGTCGGCATTGTGCCTTTTGTATTAAATTCGAATGCAATTTCTGTGTTTCATCGTCAATAGGAAGGTGCAAGGTATACAGTAAACCTGAGGTGATGCGTCGCAATCTAAAACTGGACTCACAGGAGAGGTTCAAATCATAGAAAGTAAGAGTGTCAGTCCTCTTTTACTTAAGTTGGCATTGTGCCTTTTGTATTAAATTCGAATGCAATTTCTGTGTTACATCGTCAATAAGAGGGTCCAAGGGATATAGTATACCTGAAGTGAAGCATCGGAATCTCAAACTAGACTCACAGGAGAGGTTCAAATCAAAGGAAGTTAGAGTGTCCGTCCACTTGTACTTAAGTCGGCATTGTGCCTTTTGTTTTAAATTCGGATGCAAACTCTGTGTTTCATCGTCAATAAGAAGGTCCAAGGGATACAGTAAACTTAAAGTGAAGCATCGGAATCTAAAACTGGACTCACAGGAGAGGTTCAAATCGTAGAAAGTGAGAGTGTCACTCCACTTGTACTTAAGTCAGCATTGTGCCATTTGTATTAAATTCGGATGCAAACTCTGTGTTTCATCGTCAATAAGAAGGTCCAAGGTATACAGTAAACCTGAAGTAAAGCATCGGAATCTAAAACTGGACTCACAGGAGAGGTTCAAATCATAGAGAGTGAGAGTGTCAGTCCTTTTGTACTTAGGTCGGCATTGTGCCTTTTGTATTAAATTCGGATGCAATTACTGTGTTTCATCGTCAATAAGTACGTGCAAGGCATACAGTAATCTTGAAGTGAAGAATCAGAATCTAAAACTGGACTCACAGGAGATGTTCAAGTCGTAGAAAGTGAGAGTGAGTGTTCTCTTGTACTTAAGTCGGCATTGTGCATTTTGTATTAAATTCGGATGCAATTTCTGTGATTCATCGTCAATTAGAAGGTGGAAGGTATACGGTAATCTTGAAAATGAAGCATCGAAAACTAAATCTGGACCCACAGGCGAGTTTCAAATCATAGAAACTTAGAGTGTCAGTCCCCTTGTACTTAAGTCGGCATTGTGCCTTTTGCATTAAATTTGGATGCAATTTCTGTGCTTCATCGTCAATAAGAAGGTGCAAGGTACACAGTAAACCTGAGGTAAGGCATCAGACTCTAAAACTGGGCTCACAGGAGAATTTCAAATCGTAGAAAGTGAGGGTGTCAGTCCTCTTGTACTTAAGTCGGCATTGTGCATTTTGTATTGAATTCGTATGCTAACTCTGTGTTTTATCGTCAGTAAGAAGGTGCAAGGTATACAGTAAACCTGAAGTGAAGCATCGGAATCTAAAAGTGGACTCACAGGAGAGGTTCAAATCATAGAAAGTGAGAGTGTCAGTCAACTTTTACTTAAGTCGGTATTGTGCATTTTGTATTAAATTCGGATGCAATTTCTGTGTTTCATCCTCAATGAGAAGTTCCAAGGGATACAGTAAACCTGAAGTGAAGCATCGGAATCCAAAACTGGACTCACAGGAGAGGTTCAAAACATTGAAAGTGAGAGTGTCAGACCTCTTGTACTTAAGTTGGCATTGTGCCTTTTGTATTAAATTCGGATATAATTTCTGTGTTTCATCGTCAATAAGAAGGTGCAATGTATACAATAATCTTAAAGTGAAGCATCGGAAACTAAAATTGGACTCACAGGAGAGGTTCAAATCGTAGAAAGTGAGATTGTCAGTCCTCTTGCACTTAAGTCGGCATTGTGCCTTTTGTATTAAATTCGGATGCAATTTCTGTGTTTGATCGTCAATAAGAAGGTGCAAGGTATACAGTAAACCTGAAGTGAAGCATCGGAATCTAAAACTGGACTCACAGGAGAGGTTCAAATCGTAGAAAGTGAGAGTGTCCGTCCTGTTGTACTTAAGTCAGCATTGTGCCTTTTGTACTAATTCGGATGCAATTTATGTGTTTGATCGTCAATAAGAAGGACCAAGGGATACAGTAAACCTGAAGTGAAGCATCGGAATCTAAAACTGGACTCACAGGAGAGGTTCAATTCGTAGAAAGTGAGAGTGTCAGTCCTCTTCTACTGAAGTCGGCATTGTGCCTTTTGTATTAAATACGGATGCAATTTCTGTGCTTCATCGTCAATAAGAAGGTGCAAGGTATACAGTAAACCTGAAGTAAGGCATCAGAATCTAAAACTGGGCTCACAGGAGAATTTCAAATCGTAGAAAGTGAGAGTGTCAGTCCTCTTGTACTTAAGTCGGCATTGTGCATTTTGTATTGAATTCGTATGCAAACTCTGTGTTTTATTGTCAATAAGAAGGTGCAAGGTATACAGTAAACCTGAAGTGAAGCATCGGAATCTAAAAGTGGACTCACAGGAGAGGTTCAAATCATAGAAAGTGAGAGTGTCAGTCAACTTTTACTTAAGTCGGCATTGTGCATTTTGCATTAAATTCGGAAGCAATTTCTGTGTTTCATCCTCAATGAGAAGGTCCAAGGCATACAGTAAACCTGAAGTGAAGCATCGGAATCTAAAACTGGACTCACAGGAGAGGTTCAAATCATAGAAAGTGAGAGTGTCAGACCTCTTGTACTTAAGTTGGCATTGTGCCTTTTGTATTAAATTCGGATGCAATTTCTGTGTTTGATCGTCAATAAGAAGGTGCAAGGTATACAGTAAACCTGAAGTGAAGCATCGGAATCTAAAACTGGACTCACAGGAGAGGTTCAAATCGTAGAAAGTGAGAGTGTCCGTCCTCTTGTACTTAAGTCAGCATTGTGCCTTATGTACTAATTCGGATGCAATTTGTGTGTTTGATCGTCAATAAGAAGGACCAAGGGATACAGTAAACCTGAAGTGAAGCATCGGAATCTAAAACTGGACTCACAGGAGAGGTTCAATTCGTAGAAAGTGAGAGTGTCAGTCCTCTTCTACTGAAGTCGGCATTGTGCCTTTTGTATTGAATACGGATGCAATTTCTGTGCTTCATCGTCAATAAGAAGGTGCAAGGTATACAGTAAACCTGAAGTAAGGCATCAGAATCTAAAACTGGGCTCACAGGAGAATTTCAAATCGAAGAAAGTGAGAGTGTCAGTCCTCTTGTACTTAAGTCGGCATTGTGCATTTTGTATTGAATTCGTATGCAAACTCTGTGTTTGATCGTCAATAAGAAGGTGCAAGGTATACAGTAAACCTGAAGTGAAGCATCGGAATCTAAAAGTGGACTCACAGGAGAGGTTCTAATCATAGAAAGTGAGAGTGTCAGTCAACTTTTACTTAAGTCGGCATTGTGCATTTTGTATTAAATTCGGAAGCAATTTCTGTGTTTCATCCTCAATGAGAAGGTCCAAGGCATACAGTAAACCTGAAGTGAAGCATCGGAATCTAAAACTGGACTCACAGGAGAGGTTCAAATCATAGAAAGTGAGAGTGTCAGACCTCTTGTACTTAAGTTGGCATTGTGCCTTTTGTATTAAATTCGGATGCAATTTCTGTGTTTCTTCGTCAATAAGAAGGTGCAGGGTATACAGTAAATCGGAAGTGAAGCATCGGAATCTAAAACTGGACTCACAGGATAGGTTCAAATCGTAGAAAGTGAGAGTGTCAGTCCTCTTGCACTTAAGACGGCATTGCGCCTTTTGTATTAAATTCCGACGCAAACTCTGTGTTTCATCGTCAATAAGAAGGTGCAAGGTATACAGTAATATCGAAGTGAAGCATCAGAATCTAAAACTGGACTCACAGGAGAATTTCAAATCACAGAAAGTGAGAGTGTCAGTCCTCTTGTACTTAAGTCGGCATTGTGCATTTTGTATTAAATTCGGATGCAATTTCTGTGTTTCATCCTCAATGAGAAGTTCCAAGGGATACAGTAAACCTGAAGTGAAGCATCGGAATCCAAAACTGGACTCACAGGAGAGGTTCAAAACATTGAAAGTGAGAGTGTCAGTCCTCTTGTACTTAAGTCGGCATTGTGCATTTTGTACTGAATTCGTATGCAAACTCTGTGTTTTATCGTCAATAAGAAGGTGCAAGGTATACAGTAAACCTGAAGTGAAGCATCGGAATCTAAAAGTGGACTCACAGGAGAGGTTCTAATCATAGAAAGTGAGAGTGTCAGTCAACTTTTACTTAAGTCGGCATTGTGCATTTTGTATTAAATTCGGAAGCAATTTCTGTGTTTCATCCTCAATGAGAAGGTCCAAGGCATACAGTAAACCTGAAGTGAAGCATCGGAATCTAAAACTGGACTCACAGGAGAGGTTCAAATCATAGAAAGTGAGAGTGTCAAACCTCTTGTACTTAAGTTGGCATTGTGCCTTTTGTATTAAATTCGGATGCAATTTCTGTGTTTCTTCGTCAATAAGAAGGTGCAGGGTATACAGTAAATCTGAAGTGAAGCATCGGAATCTAAAACTGGACTCACAGGATAGGTTCAAATCGTAGAAAGTGAGAGTGTCAGTCCTCTTGCACTTAAGACGGCATTGCGCCTTTTGTATTAAATTCCGACGCAAACTCTGTGTTTCATCGTCAATAAGAAGGTGCAAGGTATACAGTAATATCGAAGTGAAGCATCAGAATCTAAAACTGGACTCACAGGAGAGGTTCAAATCACAGAAAGTGAGAGTGTCAGTCCTCTTGTACTTAAGTCGGCATTGTGCATTTTGTATTAAATTCGGATGCAATTTCTGTGTTTCATCGTCAATAAGAAGGTGCAAGGTATACAGTATTCTTGAAGTGAAGCATCTTAATCTAAAACTTGACTCACAGGAGAGGTTCAAATCGTAGAAAGTGAGAGTGTCAGTCCTCTTGTACGTAAGTCGGCAATGTGCCTTTTGTATTAAATTCGGATGCAATTTCTGTGTTTCATCGTCAATAAGAAGGTACAATGGATACAATAATCTTAAAGTGCAGCAGCGGAAACTAAAACTGGACACACAGGAGAGGTTCAAATCGTAGAAAGTTAGAGTGTCAGTCCTCTTGTACTGAAGTCGGCATTGTGCCTTTTGTATTAAATTCGGATGCAATTTCTGTGCTTCATCGTGGATAAGAAGATGCAAGATATACAGTAATCTTGAAGTGAAGCATCGGAAACTAAAACTGGACTCACAGGAGTGGTTCAAATCGTTGAAAGTAAGAGGGTCAGTCCTCTTGTACTTAAGTCGGCATTGTGCCTTTTATATTAAATTCGGATGCAATTTCTGTGATTCATCATCAATAAGAAGGTGCAAGGTATACAGTAAACCTGAAGTGAAGCATCGAAATCTAAAACTGGACTCACAGGAGAGGTTCAAATTGTAGAAAGTGAGAGTGTCAGTCCTCTTGTACTTAAGTCGGCATTCTGCCTTTTGTATTAAATACGGATGCAATTTCTGTGCTTCATCGACAATAAGAAGGTGCAAGGTATACAGTAAACCTGAGGTAAGGCATCAGAATCTAAAACTGGGCTCACAGGAGAATTTCAAATCGTAGAAAGTGAGAGTGTCAGTCCTCTTGTACTTAAGTCGGCATTGTGCATTTTGTATTGAATTCGTATGCAAACTCTGCGTTTTATCGTCAGTAAGAAGGTTCAAGGTTTACAGTAAACCTGAAGTGAAGCATCGGAATCTAAAAGTGGACTCGCAGGAGAGGTTCAAATCATAGAAAGTGAGAGTGTCAGTCAACTTTTGCTTAAGTCTGCATTGTGCATTTTGTGTTAAATTCGGATGCAATTTCTGTGTTTCATCCTCAATGAGAAGGTCCAAGGGATACAGTAAACCTGAAGTGAAGCATCGGAATCTAAAATTGGACTCACAGGAGAGGTTCAAATCATAGAAAGTGAGAGTGTCAGTCCTCTGGTACTTAATTCAGCATTGTGCCGTTTGTATTAAATTCGGATGCAAATTCTGTGTTTCATCGTCAATAAGAAGGTGCAAGGTATACAGTAATATCGAAGTGAAGCATCGGAATCTAAAACTGGACTCACAGGAGACGTTCAAATCACAGAAAGTGAGGGTGTCAATCCTCTTGTACATAAGTCGGCATTGTGCATTTTGTATTAAATTCGGATGCAATTTCTGTGTTTCATCGTCAATAAGAAGGTGCAAGGTATACAGTAATCTTGAAGTGAAGCATCTTAATCTAAAACTGGACTCACAGAAGAGGTTCAAATCGTAGAAAGTGAGAGTGTCAGTCCTCTTGTACGTAAGTCGGCATTGTGCCTTTTGTAATAAATTCGGATGCAGCTTCTGTGTTTCTTCCTCAATGAGAAGGTCCAAGGGATTCAGTAAACCTGAAGTGAAGCATCAGAATCTAAAACTGGACTCACAGGAGAGGTTCAAATCATAGAAAGTGAGAGTGTCAGACCTCTTGTACTTAAGTCGGCATTGAGCCTTTTGTATTAAATTCGGATGCAATTTCTGTGTTTTATCGTCAATAAGAAGGTGCAATGTATACAATAATCTTAAAGTGCAGCAGCGGAAACTAAAACTGGACTCACAGGAGAGGTTCAAATCGTAGAAAGTGAGAGTGTCAGTCCTCTTGTACTTAAGTCGGCATTGTGCCTTTTGTATTAAAATCGGATGCAATTTCTGTGTTTCATCGTCAATAAGAAGGTCCAAGGGATACAGTATACCTGAAGTGAAGCATCGGAATCTAAAATTGGACTCACAGGAGAGGTTCAAATCATAGAAAGTGAGAGTGTCAGTCCTCTGGTACTTAATTCAGCATTGTGCCGTTTGTATTAAATTCGGATGCAAATTCTGTGTTTCATCGTCAACAAGAAGGTCCAAGGTATACAGTAAACCTGAAGTGAAGCATCGGAATCTAAAACTGGACTCACAGGATAGGTTCAAATCATAGAGAGTGAGAGTGTCAGTCCTCTTGTAGTTAGGTCGGCATTGTGCCTTTTGTATTAAACTCGGATGCAATTACCGTGTTTCATCGTCAATAAGTAGGTGCAAGGTATACAGTAATCTTGAAGTGAAGAATCGGAATCTAAAACTGGACTCACAGGAGAGGTTCAAATTGTAGAAAGTGAGATTGTCAGTCCTCTTGTACTTAAGTCGGCATTCTGCCTTTTGTATGAGATTCGGATGCTAATTTTGTGTTTCATCGTCAATAAGAAGGTGCAACGTATACAGTAAACCTGAAGTGAAGCATCGGAATCTAATACTGGACTCACAGGATAGGTTCAAATCGTAGAAACTGAGAGTGTCAGCCCGCTTGTACTTAAGTCGGAATTGTGCCTTTTGTATTAAATCAGATGCTATTTCTGTGTTTCATCGTCAATAAGAAGGTGCAAGGTATACAGTAAACGTGAAGTGAAGCATCGGAATCTAAAACTGGACTCACAGGAGAGGTTCAAATCGTAGTAAGTGAGAGTGTCAGTCCTCTTGTACTTAAGTCGGCATTGTGCCTTTTGTATTAAATTCGGATGCAATTTCTGTGTTTCATCGTCAATAAGAAGGTGCAATGTATACAGTAAACCTGAAGTGAAGCATCGGAATCTAAAACTGGACTCACAGGAGAGGTTCAAATCGTAGAAAGTGAGTGTGTCCGTCCTCTTGTACTTATGTCGGCATTGTGCCTTATGTACTAATTCGAATGCAATTTCTGTGTTTGATCGTCAACAAGAAGGTCCAAGGGATACAGTAAACCTGAAGTGAAGAATCGGAATCTAAAACTGGACTCACAGGAGAGGTTCAAATCATAGAAAGTGAGAGTGTCAGTCCTCTTGTACTTAAGTCGGCATTGTGCCTTTTGTATTAAATACGGATGCAATTTCTGTGCTTCATCGTCAATAAGAAGGTGCAAGGTATACAGTAAACCTGAGGTAAGGCATCAGAAGCTAAAACTGGGCTCACAGGAGAATTTCAAATCGTAGAAAGTGAGAGTGTCAGTCCACTTGTACTTAAGTCGGCATTGTGCATTTTGTATTGAATTCGTATGCAAACTCTGCGTTTTATCGTCAGTGAGAAGGTGCAAGGTTTACAGTAAACCTGAAGTGAAGCATCGGAATCTAAAAGTGGACTCACAGGAGAGGTTCAAATCATAGAAAGTGAGAGTGTCAGTCAACTTTTACTTAAGTCGGCATTGTGCATTTTGTATTAAATTCGGATGCAATTTCTGTGTTTCATCCTCAATGAGAAGGTCCAAGGGATACAGTAAACCTGAAGTGAAGCATCGGAATCTAAAACTGGACTCACAGGAGAGGTTCAAATCATAGAAAGTGAGAGTGTCAGACCTCTTGTACATAAGTTGGCATTGTGCCTTTTGTATTAAATTCGGATGCAATTTCTGTGTTTCATCATCAATAAGAAGGTGCAATGTATACAATAATCTTAAAGTGAAGCATCGGAAACTAAAATTGGACTCACAGGAAAGGTTCAAATCGTAGAAAGTGAGATTGTTAGTCCTCTTGTACGTAAGTCGGCATTGTGCCTTTTGTATTAAATTCGGATGCAATTTCTGTGTTTCATCGTCAATAAGAAGGTGCAAGGTATACAGTAAACCTGAAGTGAAGCATCGGAATCTAAAACTGGACTCACAGGCGAGGTTCAAATCGTAGAAAGTGAGAGTGGTCGTCCTCTTGTACTTAAGTCGGCATTGTGCCTTATGTACTAATTCGGATGCAATTTATGTGTTTGATTGTCAATAAGAAGGTCCAAGGGATACAGTAAACCTGAAGTGAAGCATCGGAATCTAAAAACTGGACTCACAGCAGAGGTTCAATTCATAGAAAGTGAGAGTGTCAGTCCTCTTGTACTTAAGTCGGCATTATGCCTTTTGTATTAAATACGGATGCAATTTCTGTGCTTCATCGTCAATAAGAAGGTGCAAGGTATACAGTAAACCTGAAGTAAGGGATCAGAATCTAAAACTGGGCTCACAGGAGAATTTCAAATCGTAGAAAGTGAGAGTGTCAGTCCTCTTGTACTTAAGTCGGCATTGTGCATTTTGTATTGAATTCGTATGCAAACTCTGTGTTTTATCGTCAACAGGAAGGTGCAAGGTATACAGTAAACCTGAAGTGAAGCATCGGAATCTAAAAGTGGACTCACAGGAGTGGTTCAAATCATAGAAAGTGAGAGTGTCAGTCAACTTTTACTTAAGTCGGCATTGTGCATATTGTATTAAATTCGGATGCAATTTCTGTGTTTCATCCTCAATGAGAAGGTCCAAGGGATACAGTAAACCTGAAGTGAAGCATCGGAATCTAAAACTGGACTCACAGGGGAGGTTCAAATCGTTGAAAGTGAGAGGGTCAGTCCTCATGTACTTAAGTCGGCATTGTGCCTTTTGTATTAAATTCGGATGCAATTTCTGTGATTCATCGTCAATAAGAAGGTGCAAGGTATACAGTAAACCTGAAGTGAAGCATCGAAATCTAAAACTGGACTCACAGGATAGGTTCAAATCGTAGAAAGTGAGAGTGTCAGTCCTCTTGTACTTAAGTCGGCATTGTGCCTTTTGTATTAAATTCGGATGCAATTTCTGTGTCTCATCGTCAATAAGAAGGTGCAAGGTATACAGTAAACCTGAAGTGAAGCGTCGGAATCTAAAACTGGACTAACAGGAGAGGTTCAGATCATAGAAAGTGAGAGTGTCAGTCCACATTTAGTTAAGTCGGCATTGCGCCTTTTGTATTAAATTCGGATGCCATGTCTGTGTTTCATCGTCAATAAGAAGGTCCAAGGGAGAAAGTATATCTGAAGTGAAGAATCGGAATCTAAAACTGGACTCACAGGAGAGTTTCAAATAATAGAAAGTTGGAGTGTCAGTCCTCTTGTTCTTAAGTCGGCATTGTGCCTTTTGTATTAATTTCGGATGCAATTTCTGTGTTTCATCGTCAATAAGAAGGTGCAATGTATACAATAATCTTGAAGTGAAGCATCGGAAATTAAAACTGGACCCACAGGAGAGGTTCAAATCGTAGAAAGTGAGAGTGTCAGTGCTCTTGCACTTAAGTCGGCATTGTGATTTTGTATTAAAAGCGGATGCAATTTCTGTGTATCATCGTCAATAAGAGGGTCCAAGGGATACAGTACACCTGAAGTGAAGCATCGGAATCTGAAACTGGACTCACAGGAGAGGTTCAAATCAAGGAAAGTTAGAGTGTCAGTCCTCTTGTACTTCAGTCGGCATTGTGCCATTTGATTTAAATTCGGATGCAAACTCTGTGTTTCATCGTCAATAAGAAGGTCCAAGGGATACAGTAAACTTGAAGTGAAGCATCGGAATCTAAAACTGGACTCACAGGAGAGGTTCAAATCATAGAAACTGAGAGTGTCAGTCCTCTTGTACTTAAGTCAGCATTGTGCCGTTTGTATTAAATTCGGATGCAAACTCTGTGTTTCATCGTCAATAAGTAGGTGCAAGGGATACAGTAAACCTGAAGTGAAGCATCGGAATCTAAAACTGGACCCACAGGAGACGTTCAAATCACAGAAAGTGAGAGTGTCTGTCCTCTTGTACTTAAGTCGGCATTGTGCATTTTGTATTAAATTCGGATGGAATTTCTGTGTTTCATCGTCAATAAGAAGGTGCAAGGTATACAGTAATCTAGAAGTGAAGCATCTTAATCTAAAACTGGACTCACAGGAGAGGTTCAAATCGTAGAAAGTGAGAGTGTCAGTCCTCTTGTACGTAAGTCGGCATTGTGCCTTTTGTAATAAATTCGGATGCAGCTTCTGTGTTTCATCCTCAATGAGAAGGTCCAAGGGATACAGTAAACCTGAAGTGCAGCATCAGAAACTAAAACTGGACTGACAGGAGAGGTTCAAACCATAGAAAGTGGGAGTGTCAGACCTCTTGTACTGAAGTCGGCATTGAGCCTTTTGTATTAAATTCGGATGCAATTTCTGTGTTTCATCGTCAATAGGAAGGTGCAATGTATACAATAATCTTAAAGTGAAGCATCGGAAACTAAAACTGGACTCGCAGGAGAGGTTCAAATCGTAGAAAGTGAGAGTGTCAGTCCTCTTGTACTTAAGTCGGCATTGTGCCTTTTGTATTAAAATCGGATACATTTTCTGTGTTTCATCGTCAATAAGAAGGTCCGAGGGATACAGTATACCAGAAGTGAAGCATCGGAATCTAAAACTGGACTCACAGGAGAGGTTCAAATCAAAGAAAGTTAGAGTCTCAGTCCTCTTGTCCTTAAGTCGGCATTGTGCTTTTTGGTTTAAATTCGGATGTAAACTCTGTGTTTCATCGTCAATAAGAAGGTCCAAGGGATACAGTAAACTTGAAGTGAAGCATCGGAATTTAAAAGTGGACTCACAGGAGAGGTTCAAATCACAGAAAGTGAGAGAGTCAGTCCTCTTGTACTTAATTCAGCATTGTGCCGTTTGTATTAAATTCGGATGCAAATTCTGTGTTTCATCGTCAATAAGAAGGTCCAAGGTATACAGTAAACCTGAAGTGAGGCATCGGAATAAAACTAGACTCACAGGAGAGGTTCAAATCATAGAGAGTGTGAGTGTCAGTCCTCTTGTAGTTAGGTCTTCATTGTGCCTTTTGTATTAAACTCGGAGGCAATTACCGTGTTTCATCGTCAATAAGTAGGTGCAAGGTATACAGTAATCTTGAAGTGAAGAATCGGAATCTAAAACTGGACTCACAGGAGAAGTTCAAGTCGTAAAAAGTGCGAGTGAGTGTTCTCTTGTACTTAAGTCAGCATTGTGCGTTTTGTATTAAATTCGGATGCAAAATCTGTGATTCATCGTCAATTAGAAGGTGAAAGGTATACGGTAATCTTGAAAATGAAGCACCGAAGTCTAAAACTGGATCCACAGGAGAGTTTCAAATCATTGAAACTGAGAGTGTCAGTCCTCTTGTACTTAAGTCGGCATTGTGCCTTTTGTATTAAATTCGGATGCAATTTCTGTGCTTCATCGTCGATAAGAAGATGCAAGGTATACAGTAATCTTGAAGTGAAGCATCGGAAACTAAAAGTGGACTCACAGGAGAGGTTCAAATCGTTGAAAGTAAGAGTGTCAGTCCTCTTGTACTTAAGTCGGCTTTGTGCCTTTTGTATTAAATTCGGATGCAATTTCTGTGATTCTTCGTCAATAAGAAGGTGCAAGGTATACAGTAAACCTGAAGTGAAGCGTCGGAATCTAAAACTGGACTCACAGGAGAGGTTCAAATCATATAAAGTTAAAGTGTCAGTCCTCTTTTACTTAAGTCGGCATTGTGCTTTTTGTATTAAATTTGGATGCCATGTCTGTGTTTCATCGTCAATAAGAAGGTCCAAGGGAGAAAGTATACCTGAAGTGAAGCATCGGAATCTAAATCTGGACTCACAGGAGAGTTTCAAATAATAGAAAGTTAGAGTGTCACTCCTCTTGTACTTAAGTCGGCATTGTGCCATTTGATTTAAATTCGGATGCAAACTCTGTGTTTCATCGTCAATAAGAAGGTCCAAGGGATACAGTAAACTTGAAGTGTAGCATCGGAATCTAAAAGTGGACTCACAGGAGAGGTTCAAATCATAGAAACTGAGAGAGTCAGTCCTCTTGTACTTAAGTCAGCATTGTGCCGTTTGTATTAAATTCGGATGCAAACTCTGTGTTTCATCGTCAATAAGTAGGTCCAAGGGATACAGTAAACCTGAAGTGAAGCATCGGAATCTAAAACTGGACTCACAGGAGAAGTTCAAATCATAGAAAGTGAGAGTGTCAGTCCTCTTGTACTTAGGTCGGCATTGTGCATTTTGTATTAAATTCGGATGCAATTTCAGTGTTTCGTCGTCAATAAGTAGGTGCAATGTATACAATAATCTTAAAGTGAAGCATCGGAAACTAAAACTGGACTCACAGGAGAGGTTCAAATCGTAGAAAGTGAGAGTGTGTGTTCTCTTGTACTTAAGTCGGCATTGTGCATTTTGTATTAAATTCGGATGCAATTTCTGTGTTTCATCGTCAATACGAAGGTGCAAGGTATACAGTATTATTGAAGTGAAGAATCGGAATCTAAAACTGGACTCACAGGAGAGGTCCAAGTCGTAGAAAGTGAGAGTGTGTGATCTCTTGTACTTACGTCGGCATTGTGCATTTTGTATTAAATTCGGATGCAATTTCTGTGTTTCGTCGTCAATACGAAGGTGCTAGTTATAGAGTCAAACTGAAGTGAAGCATCAGAATCTAAAACTGGACTCACAGGAGGGGTTCAAATCATAGAAAGTGAGAGTGTCAGTCCTGTTGTACTTAAGTCGGCATTCTGCCTTTTGTATTAAATTCGGATGCAATATCTGTGTTTCCTCGTCAATAAGAAGGTGCAAGGTATACAGTAATATTGAAGTGAAGCATCGGAATCAAAAACTGGACTCACAGGAGAGGTTCAAATCACAGAAAGTGAGAGTGTCAGTCCTCTTGTACTTAAGTCGGCAGTGAGCCTTTTGTATTAAATTCGGATGCAATTTCTGTGTTTCATCGTCAATAAGAAGGTGCAATGTATACAATAATCTTAAAGTGAAGCATCGGAAACTAAAACTGGACTCACAGGAGAGGTTCAAATCGTAGAAAGTGAGAGTGTCAGTCGTCTTGTACTTAAGTCGGCATTGTGCCTTTTGTATTAAAATCGGATGTAATTTCTCTGTTTCATCGTCAATAAGAAGGTCCAAGGGATACAGTATACCTGAAGTGAAGCATCGGAATCTAAAACTGGACTCACAGGAGAGGTTCAAATCAAAGAAAGTTAGAGTCTCAGTCCTCTTGTACTTAAGTCGGCATTGTGCTTTTTGTTTTAAATTCGGATGCAAACTCTGTGTTTCATCGTCAATAAGAAGGTCCAAGGGATACAGTAAACTTGAAGTGAAGCATCGGAATCTAAAACTGGACTCACAGGAGAGGTTCAAATCATAGAAAGTGAGAGTATCAGTCCTCTTGTACTTAATTCAGCATTGTGCCATTTGTATTAAATTCGGATGCAAATTCTGTGTTTCATCGTCAATAAGAAGGTCCAAGGTATACAGTAAACCTGAAGTGAAGCATCGGAATCTAAAACTGGACTCACAGGAGAGGTTCAAATCGTAGAGAGTGAGAGTGTCAGTCCTCTTGTAGTTAGGTCGGCATTGTGCCTTTTGTATTAAACTCGGATGCAATTACCATGTTTCATCGTCAATAAGTAGGTGCAAGGTATACAGTAATCTTGAAGTGAAGAATCGGAATCTAAAACTGGACTCACAGGAGAGGTTCAAGTCGTAGAAAGTGAGAGTGAGTGTTCTCTTACACTTAAGTCTGCATTGTGCATTTTGTATTAAAGTCGGATGCAATTTTTTGTGATTCATCGGCAATTAGAAGGTGAAAGGTATACGGTAATGTTGAAAATGAAGCATCGAAGTCTAAAACTGGACCCACAGGAGAGTTTCAAATCATAGAAACTGAGAGTGTCAGTCCTCTTGTACTTAAGTCGGCATTGTGCCTTTTGTATTAAATTCGGATGCAATTTCTGTGCTTCATCGTCGATAAGAAGATGCAAGGTATACTGTAATCTTGAAGTGAAGCATCGGAAACTAAAACTGGACTCACAGGAGATGTTCAAATCGTTGAAAGTAAGAGGGTCAGTCCTCTTGTACTTAAGTCGGTATTGTGCCTTTTGTATTAAATTCGGATGCAATTTCTGTGTTTCATCGTCAATAAGAGGGTGCAAGGTATACAGTAATTTTGAAGTGAAGCATCGGAATCTAAAATTGGACTCACAGGAGAGGTTCAAATCAAAGAATGTTAGAGTGTCAGTCCACTTGTACTTATGTCGGCATTGTGCTTTTTGTTTTAAATTCGGATGCAAACTCTGTGTTTCATCGTCAATAAGAAGGTCCAAGGGATGCAGTAAACTTGAAGTGAAGCATCGGAATCTAAAACTGGACTCACAGGAGAGGTTCAAATCATAGAAAGTGAGAGTGTCAGTCCCCTTGTACTTAGGTCGGCATTGTGAATGTTGTATTAAATTCGGATGCAATTTCTGTGTGTCATCGTCAATACGTAGGTGCAAGGTATACAGTAATCTTGAAGTGAAGAATCGGAATCCAAAACTGGAATCACAGTAGAGGTTCAAGTCGTAGAAAGTGAGAGTGTGTGTTCTCTTAGACTTAAGTCGGCATTGTGCATTTTGTATTAAATGCGGATGCAATTTCTGTGTTTCATCGTCAATACGAAGGTGCAAGGTATAGAGTAAACCTGAAGTGAAGCATCAGAATTTAAAACTGGACTCACAGGAGGGGTTCAAATCATAGAAAGTGAGAGTGTCAGTCCTGTTTTACTTAAGTCATCATTGTGCCTTTCGTATTAAAGTCGGATGCAATTTCTGTGATTCATCGTCAATAAGAAGGTGCAAGGTATACAGTAATCTTGAAAAAGAAGCATCGAAATCTAAAACTGGACCGACAGGAGAGTTTCAAATCATAGAAACTGAGCGTGTCAGTCCCCTTGAACTTAAGTCGGCATTGTGCCTTTTGTATTAAATTCGGATGCAATTTCTGTGCGTCATCGTCAATAAGAAGATGCAAGGTATACAGTAATCTTGAAGTGAAGCATCGGAATCTAGAAGTGGACTCACAGGAGAGGTTCACATCGTAGAAAGTGAGAGTGTCAGTCCTCTTGTACTTAAGTCGGCATTGTGCCTTATGTATTAAATTCGGATGCAATTTCTGTGTTTCATCGTCAATAAGAAGGTGCAAGGTATACAGTAAACGTGAAGTGAAGCATCGGAATCTAAAACTGGACTCACAGAAGAGGTTCAAATCGTAGAAAGTGAGAGTGTCAGTCCTCTTGTACTTAAGTCGGCATTGTGCCATTTGTATTACATTCGGATGCAATTTCTGTGTTTCATCGTCAATAAGGAGATGCAAGGTATACAGTAAACCTGAAGTGAAGCATCGGAAACTAAAACTGGACTCACAGGGGAGGTTCAAATCGTAGAAAGTAAGAGTGTCAGTCCTCTTGTACTTAAGTCGGCATTGTGCCTTTTGTATTAAATTCGGATGCAATTTCTGTGTTTCATCGTCAATAAGAAGGTCCAAGGGATACAGTAAACCTGAAGTAAGGCATCAGAATCTAAAACTGGGCTCACAGGAGAATTCAAATCGTAGAAAGTGAGAGTGTCAGTCCTCTTGTACTTAAGTCGGCATTGTGCATTTTGTATTAAATTCGTATGCAAACTCTGTGTTTCATCGTCAATAAGAAGGTCCAAGGGATACAGTAAACTTGAAGTAAAGCATGGGAATCTAAAACTGGACTCACAGGAGAGGTTTAAATCATAGAAAGTGAGAGTGTAAGTCCTCTTGTACTTATGTTGGCATTGTGCCTTTTGTATTAAATTCGGATGCAATTTCTGTGATTCATCGTCAATAAGAAGGTGCAAGGTATACAGTAATCTTGAAAGTGAAGCATCGAAATCTAAAACTGGACCCACAGGAGAGTCCAAATCATAGAAACTGAGAGTGTCAGTCCTATTGTACTTATGTCGGCATTGTGCCTCTTGTATTACATTCGGATGCAATTTCTGTGCTACATCGTCAATAAGAAGATGCAAGGTATACAGTAATCTTGAAGTGAAGCATCGGAATCTAAAACTGGACTCACAGGAGAGGTTCAAATTGTAGAAAGTGAGAGTGTCAGTCCTCTTGTACTTAAGTCAGCATTGTGCCTTTTTGTATCATATTCGGATGCAATTACTGTGTTTCATCGTCAATAAGAAAGTGCAAGGTATACAGTAAGGGTGAAGTCAAGCTTCGGAACCTAATACTGGACTCACAGGAGAGGTTCAAATCATGGAAAGTGAGAGTGTCAGTCCTCTTGTACTTAAGTCGGCATTGTGCCATTTATATTAAATTCGGATGCAATTTCTGTGTTTCATCGTCAATAAGAAGGGGCAACGTATACAGTAAACCTGAAGTGAAGCATCGGAATCTAAAACTGGACTCACAGGAGAGGTTCAAATTATAGAAAGTGAGAGTGTCAGTCCTCTTGTACTTAAGTCGGCATTGTGCATTTTGTATTAAATTCGGATGCAATTTCTGTGTTTCATCTTCAATAAGAAGGTGCAAGATATACAGTAAACCTGAAGTGAAGCATCAGAATCTGAAACTGGACTAACAGGAGAGGTTCAAAGCATACAAAGTTAGAGTGTCAGTCCTCTAGTACTTAAGTCGGCATTGTGCCTTTTGTATTAAATTCGGATGCAATTTCTGTGTTTCATCGTCAATAAGAAGGTGCAAGGTATACAGTAAACCTGAAGTGAAGCATCGGAATCTAAAATAGGACTCACAGGAGAAGTTCAAATAATAGAAGGTGAGAGTGTCTGTCCCCCTGTACTTAAATCGGCATTGTGTCTTTTGTATCAAATTCGGATGCAATTTCTGTGTTTCATCGTCAATAAGAAGGTGCAAGGTGCACAGTAAACCTGAAGTGAAGCATCGGAATCTAAAACTGGACTCACAGGAGAGGTTCAAATTGTAGAAAGTGAGAGTATCCGTCCCCTTGTTCTTAAGTCGGCATTGTGCCTTATGTACTAATTCGGATGCAATTTCTGTGTTTCATCGTCAATAGGAAGGTCCAAGGGATACAGTAAACCTGAAGTGAAGCATCGGAATCTAAAACTGGACTCACAGGAGAGGTGCAAATCGTAGAAAGTGAGAGTGTCAGTCCTCTTGTACTTAAGTCGGCATTGTGCCTTTTGTATTAAATTCGGATGCAATTTCTGTGTTTCATCGTCAATAAGAAGGTGCAAGATATACAGTAAACCTGAAGTGAAGCATCAGAATCTAAAACTGGACTAGCAGGAGAGGTTCAAAGCATATTTAGTTAAAGTGTCAGTCCTCTTGTACTTAAGTCGGCATTGTGCCTTTTGTATTAAATTCGGATGCAATTTCTGTGTTTCATCGTCAATAAGATGGTGCAATGTATACAACAATCTTGAAGTGAAGCATCGGAAATGAAAACTGGACTCACAGGAGAGGTTCAAATCGTAGAATGTGAGAGTGTCAGTGCTCTTGTACTTAAGTCGGCATTGTGCCTTTTGTATTAAAATCGGATGCAATTTCTGTGTTTCATCGTCAATAAGAGGGTCCAAGGGATACAGTATACCTGAAGTGAAGCATCGGAAACTAAAACTGGACTCACAGGAGAGGTTCAAATCAAAGAATGTTAGAGTGTCAGTCCACTTGTACTTATGTCGGCATTGTGCTTTTTGTTTTAAATTCGGATGCAAACTCTGTGTTTCATCGTCAATAAGAAGGTAAAAGGGATGCAGTAAACTTGAAGTGAAGCATCGGAATCTAAAACTGGACTCACAGGAGAGGTTCAAATCATAGAAAGTGAGAGTGTCAGTCCCCTTGTGCTTAGGTCGGCATTGTGAATGTTGTATTAAATTCGGATGCAATTTCTGTGTGTCATCGTCAATAAGTAGGTGCAAGGTATACAGTAATCTTGAAGTAAAGAATCGGAATCCAAAACTGGAATCACAGTAGAGGTTCAAGTCGTAGAAAGTGAGAGTGTGTGTTCTCTTGTGCTTAAGTCGGCATTGTGCATTTTGTATTAAATGCGGATGCAATTTCTGTGTTTCATCGTCAATACGAAGGTGCAAGGTATAGAGTAAACCTGAAGTGAAGCATCAGAATTTAAAACTGGACTCACAGGAGGGGTTCAAATCATAGAAAGTGAGAGTGTCAGTCCTGTTTTACTTAAGTCGTCATTGTGCCTTTCGAATTAAATTCGGATGCAATTTCTGTGATTCATCGTCAATAAGAAGGTGCAAGGTATACAGTAATCTTGAAAAAGAAGCATCGAAATCTAAAACTGGACCGACAGGAGAGTTTCAAATCATAGAAACTGAGCGTGTCAGTCCCCTTGTACTTAAGTCGGCATTGTGCCTTTTGTATTAAATTCGGATGCAATTTCTGTGCGTCATCGTCAATAAGAAGATGCAAGGTATACATCAATCTTGAAGTGAAGCATCGGAATCTAGAAGTGGACTCACAGGAGAGGTTCACATCGTAGAAAGTGAGAGTGTCAGTCCTCTTGTACTTAAGTCGGCATTGTGCCTTATGTATTAAATTCGGATGCAATTTCTGTGTATCATCGTCAATAAGGAGATGCAAGGTATACAGTAAACCTGAAGTGAAGCATCGGAAACTAAAACTGGACTCACAGGGGAGGTTCAAATCGTAGAAAGTAAGAGTGTCAGTCCTCTTGTACTTAAGTCGGCATTGTGCCTTTTGTATTAAATTCGAATGCAATTTCTGTGTTTCATCGTCAATAAGAAGGTCGAAGGGATACAGTAAACCTGAAGTAAGGCATCAGAATCTAAAACTGGGCTCAGAGGAGAATTCAAATCGTAGAAAGTGAGAGTGTCAGTCCTCTTGTACTTAAGTCGGCATTGTGCATTTTGTATTAAATTCGTATGCAAACTCTGTGTTTCATCGTCAATAAGAAGGTCCAAGGGATACAGTAAACTTGAAGTGAAGCATGGGAATCTAAAACTGGACTCACAGGAGAGGTTTAAATCATAGAAAGTGAGAGTGTAAGTCCTCTTGTACTTAAGTCGGCATTGTGCATTTTGTATTAAATTCGGATGAAATTTCTGTGTTTCATCGTCAATAAGAAGGTCCAAGGTATACAGTATTCTTGAAGTGAAGCATCGTAATCTAAAACTGGACTCACAGGAGAGGTTCAAATCGTAGAAAGTGAGAGTGTCAGTCCTCTTGTACTTATGTTGGCATTGTGCCTTTTGTATTAAATTCGGATGCAATTTCTGTGATTCATCGTCAATAAGAAGGTGCAAGGTATACAGTAATCTTGAAAGTGAAGCATCGAAATCTAAAACTGGACCCACAGGAGAGTCCAAATCATAGAAACTGAGAGTGTCAGTCCTATTGTACTTATGTCGGCATTGTGCCTCTTGTATTACATTCGGATGCAATTTCTGTGCTACATCGTCAATAAGAAGATGCAAGGTATACAGTAATCTTGAAGTGAAGCATCGGAATCTAAAACTGGACTCACAGGAGAGGTTCAAATTGTAGAAAGTGAGAGTGTCAGTCCTCTTGTACTTAAGTCGGCATTGTGCCTTTTTGTATCAAATTCGGATGCAATACTGTGTTTCATCGTCAATAAGAAGGTGCAAGGTATACAGTAAGGGTGAAGTCAAGCTTCGGAACCTAATACTGGACTCACAGGAGAGGTTCAAATCATGGAAAGTGAGAGTGTCAGTCCTCTTGTACTTAAGTCGGCATTGTGCCATTTATATTAAATTCGGATGCAATTTCTGTGTTTCATCGTCAATAAGAAGGGGCAACGTATACAGTAAACCTGAAGTGAAGCATCGGAATCTAAAACTGGACTCACAGGAGAGGTTCAAATTATAGAAAGTGAGAGTGTCAGTCCTCTTGTACTTAAGTCGGCATTGTGCATTTTGTATTAAATTCGGATGCAATTTCTGTGTTTCATCTTCAATAAGAAGGTGCAAGATATACAGTAAACCTGAAGTGAAGCATCAGAATCTAAAACTGGACTAACAGGAGAGGTTCAAAGCATACAAAGTTAGAGTGTCAGTCCTCTAGTACTTAAGTCGGCATTGTGCCTTTTGTATTAAATTCGGATGCAATTTCTGTGTTTCATCGTCAATAAGAAGGTGCAAGGTATACAGTAAACCTGAAGTGAAGCATAGGAATCTAAAATAGGACTCACAGGAGAAGTTCAAATAATAGAAGGTGAGAGTGTCTGTCCCCCTGTACTTAAATCGGCATTGTGTCTTTTGTATCAAATTCGGATGCAATTTCTGTGTTTCATCGTCAATAAGAAGGTGCAAGGTGCACAGTAAACCTGAAGTGAAGCATCGGAATCTAAAACTGGACTCACAGGAGAGGTTCAAATTGTAGAAAGTGAGAGTGTCCGTCCCCTTGTACTTAAGTCGGCATTGTGCCTTACGTACTAATTCGGATGCAATTTCTGTGTTTCATCGTCAATAAGAAGGTGCAAGGTGCACAGTAAACCTGAAGTGAAGCATCGGAATCTAAAACTGGACTCACAGGAGAGGTTCAAATTGTAGAAAGTGAGAGTGTCCGTCCCCTTGTACTTAAGTCGGCATTGTGCCTTATGTACTAATTCGGATGCAATTTCTGTGTTTCATCGTCAATAGGAAGGTCCAAGGGATACAGTAAACCTGAAGTGAAGCATCGGAATCTAAAACTGGACTCACAGGAGAGGTTCAAATCGTAGAAAGTGAGAGTGTCAGTCCTCTTGTACTTAAGTCGGCATTGTGCCTTTTGTATTAAATTCGGATGCAATTTCTGTGTTTCATCGTCAATAAGAAGGTGCAAGATATACAGTAAACCTGAAGTGAAGCATCAGAATCTAAAACTGGACTAGCAGGTGAGGTTCAAAGCATATTTAGTTAAAGTGTCAGTCCTCTTGTACTTAAGTCGGCATTGTGCCTTTTGTATTAAATTCGGATGCAATTTCTGTGTTTCATCGTCAATAAGAAGGTGCAAGGTATACAGTAAACCTGAAGTGAAGCATCGGAAACTAAAATTGGACTCACAGGAGAGGTTCAAATCATAGAAGGTGAGAGTGTCAGTCCTCTTGTACTTAAATCGGCATTGTGCATTTTGTATTTAATTCGGATTTAATTTCTGTGTTTCATCGTCAATAAGAAGGTGCAAGGTATACAGTAAACCTGAAGTGAAGCATCGGAATCTAAAACCGGACCCACAATAGAGGTTCAAAACATCGAAAGTTAAAGTGTAGGTCCTCGTGTACTTAGGTCGGCATTGTGCCTTTTGTATTAAATTCGGATGCAATTTCTGTGTTTCATCTTCAATAAGAAGGTGCAAAGTATACAATAATCTTGAAGTGAAGCATCGGAAACTAAAACTGGACTCACAGGAGAGGTTCAAATCGTAGAAAGTGAGAGTGCCAGTGCTCTTGTACATATGTCGGCATTGTGCCTTTTGTATTAAAATCGAATGCAATTTCTGTGTTTCATCGTCAATAAGAAGGTCCAAGGGATACAGTATACCTGAAGTCAAGCATCGGAATCTAAAACTGGACTCACAGGAGAGGTTCAAATCAAAGAAAGTTAGAGTGTCAGTCCCCTTGTACTTAAGTCTTCATTGTGCATTTTGTTTTAAATTCGGATGCAAACTCTGTGTTTCATCGTGAATAAGAAGGTGCAAGGTATACAGTAAACCTGAAGTGAAGCATCGGAATCTAAAACTGGACTCACAGGGAGGTTCAAATCGTAGAAAGTAAGCGTGTCAGTCCTCTTGTACTTAGGTCGGCATTGTGCCTTTGGGTTAAATTCGGATGCAATTTCTGTGTTTCATCGGCAATAAGTAGGTGCAAGGTATACAGTTATCTTGAAGTGAAGAATCGGAATCTAAAACTGGACTCACAGGAGTGGTTCAAGTCGTAGAAATTGAGAGTGTGTGTTCTCTTGTACTTAAGACGGCATTGTGCATTTTGTATTAAATTCTGATGCAAATTCTTTGTTTCATCGTCAACAAGAAGGTGCAAGGTATACAGTGTTATTGAAGTTAAGCATCGGAATCTAAAACTGGACTCACAGGAGGGGTTCAAATCGTAGAAAGTGAGTGTGTCAGTCCTCTTGTACTTAAGTCTGCATTGTGCATTATGTATTAAATTCAAATGCAATTTCTGTGTTTCATCGTCAATACGAAGGTGCAAGGTATAGAGTGAACTCGAAGTGAAGAATCAGAATGTAAAACTGGACTCACAGGAGGGGTTCAAATCATAGAAAGTGAGAGTGTCAGTCCTTTGTACTTAAGTCGGCATTATGCCTTTTGTATTAAATTCGGATGCAATTTCTGTGTTTCCTCGTCAATAAGAAGGTGCAAGGTATACAGTAATGTTGAAGTGAAGCATCGGAATCTAAAACTGGACTCACACGGGAGGTTCAAATCACAGAAAGTGAGAGTGTCCTTCCTCTTGTACTTCAGTCGGCATTATGCATTTTGTATTTAATTCTGATGCAATTTCTGTGTTTCATCGTCAATAAGAAGGTGCAAGGTATACAGTAATCTTGAAGTGAAGCATCGTAATCTAAAACTGGTCTCACAGGAGAGGTTAAAAATGTAGAAAGCGAGAGTGTCAATCCTCTTGTACTTATGTCGGCATTGTGCCTTTTGTATTAAATTCGGATGCAATTTCTGTGATTCATCGTCAATAAGAAGGTGCAAGGTATACAGTAATTTTGAAAATGAAGCATCGAAATCTAAAACTGGACCCACAGGATAGTTTCAAATCATAGAAACTGAGAGTGTCAGTCCTCTTGTACTTAAGTCGGCATTGTGCCTTTTGTATTAAATTCGGATGCAAACTCTGTGTTCTATCGTCAAAAAGAAGGTCAAGGTAAACAGTAAACCTGAAGTGAAGCAGCGGAGTCTAAAAGTGGACTCACAGGAGAGGGTCAAATCATAGAAAGTGAGAGTGTCAGTCAACTTTTACTTAAGTCGGCATTGTGCCTTTTGTATTAAATTCGGATGCAAGTTCTGTGTTTCATCGTCAATATGAAGGTGCATGATATACAGTAAACCTGAAGTGAAGCATCAGAATCTAAAACTGGACTCACAGAAGAAGTTCAAAGCATATAAAGTTAGCGTGTCAGTCCTCTTGTACTTAAGTCGGCATTGTGCCTTTTGTATTAAATTCGGATGCAATTTCTGTGTTTCATCGTCAATAAGAAGGTGCAAGGTATACAGTAAACCTGAAGTGAAGCATCGGAATCTAAAACTGGACTCACAGGAGAGGTTCAAATCATAGAAAGTGAGAGTGTTAGTCCTGTTGTACTTAAATCGGCATTGTGCCTCTTGTATTAAATTCGGATGCAATTTTTGTGTTTCATCGTCAATAAGAAGGTGCAAGGTATACAGTAAACCTCAAGTGAAGCATCGGAATCTAAAACTGGACTCACAGGAGTGGTTCAAATCGTGGAAAGTGAGACTGTCAGTCCTCTTGTACTTAAGTCGGCATTGTGCATTTTGTATTAAATTCGGATGCAATTTCTGTGTTTCATCGTCAATAAGAAGGTGCAAGGTATACAGTAAACCTGAAGTGAAGCATCAGAATCTAAAACTGGACTCACAGGAGAGGTTCAAATCGTAGAAAGTTAGAGTGTCAGTCCTCTTGTACTTAAGTCGGCATTGTGCCTTTTGTATTAAATTCGGATGCAATTTCTGAGTTTCATCGTCAATAAGATGGTGCAAGGTATACAGTAAACCTGAAGTGAAGCATCGGAATCTAAAACTGGACTCACAGGAGAGGTTCAAATCATAGAAAGTGAGAGTGTCAGTCCTCTTGTATTTAAGTCGGCATTGTGCCATTTTTATTAAATTCGGATGCAATTTCTGTGTTTCATCGTCAATAAGAATGTGCAAGGTATACAGTAAAGCTGAAGTGAAGCATCGGAATCTAAAACTGGACTCACAGGAGAGGTTCAAATCGTTGAAAGTAAGAGGGTCAGTCCTCTTGTACTTAAGTCGATATTGTGCCCTTTGTATTATATTCGGATGCAATTTCTGTGTTTCATCATCAATAAGAAGGTGCAAGGTATACAGTAAACCTGAAGTGAAGCATCGGAATCCAAAATTGGACTCACAGGAGAGGTTCAAATCGTAGAAAGTGAGAGTGTCAGTCCTCATGTACCTAAGTCGGCATTGTTCCTTGTGTACTAATTCGGATGCGATTTCTGCGTTTCATCGTTAATAAGAAGGTCCAAGGGATACAGTGAACCTGAAGTGAAGCATCGGAATGTAAAACTGGACTCACAGGAGAGGTTCGAATCATAGGAAGTGAGAGTGTCAGTCCTCTTGTACTTAAGTCGGCATTGCGAATTTTGTATTAAATTCCGATGCAATTTCTGTGCTTCATCGTCAATAAGAAGGTGCAACGTATACAGTAAACCTGAAGTAAAGCATCAGAATCTAAAACTGGACTCACAGGGGAATTTCAAATCGCAGAAAGTGAGAGTGTCAGTCCTCTTGTACTTAAGTCGGTATTGTGCATTTTGTATTGAATTCGGATGCAAACTCTGTGTTTTATCGTCAATAAGAAGGTGCAAGGTATACAGTAAACCTGAAGTGAAGCATCGAAATCTAAAACTGGACTCACAGGAGAGGTTCAAATCATAGAAACTGAGAGTGTCAGACTTCTTGTACTTAAGACGGCGTTGTGCCTTTTGTATTAAATTCGGATGCTATATCTGTCTTTCATCGTCAAAAAGAAGGTGCAAGGTATACAGTAAACCTGAAGTGAAGCATCAGAATCTAAAACTGGACTCACAGGAGAGGTTCAAAGCATATAAAGTTAGAGTGTCAGTCCTCTTGTACTTAAGTCGGCATTGTGCCTTTTGTATTAAATTCGGATGCAATTTCTGTGTTTCATCGTCAATAAGAAGGTGCAAGGTATACAGTAAACCTGAAGTGAAGCATCGAACCTGAAACTGGACTCACAGGAGAGGTTCAAATCATAGAAAGTGAGAGTGTCAGTCCTCTTGTACTTAAGTCGGCATTGTGCCTATTGTATTAAATTCGGATGCAATTTCCGTGCTTCATCGTCAATAAGAAGGTGCAAGGTATACAGTAAACCTGAAGTGGAGCAACAGAATCTAAAACTGGACTCACAGGAGATTTTCAAATCGTTGAAAGTGAGAGCGTCAGTCCTCTAGTACTTAAGTCGGCATTGTGCCTTTTGTATTAAATTCGGATGCAAACTCTGTGTTCTATCGTCAAAAAGAGGTGCAAGGTAAACAGTAAACCTGAAGTGAAGCAGCGGAGTCTAAAAGTGGACTCACAGGAGAGGTTCGAATCATAGGAAGTGAGAGTGTCAGTCCTCTTGTACTTAAGTCGGTATTGTGCATTTTGTATTGAATTCGGATGCAAACTCTGTGTTTTATCGTCAATAAGAAGGTGCAAGGTATACAGTAAACCTGATGTGTAGCATCGAAATCTAAAACTGGACTCACAGGGGAATTTCAAATCGTAGAAAGTGAGAGTGTCAGACTTCTTGTACTTCAGACGGCGTTGTGCCTTTTGTATTAAATTCGGATGCTATATCTGTCTTTCATCGTCAATAAGAAGGTGCAAGGTATACAGTAAACCCGAAGTGAAGCATCAGAATCTAAAACTGGACTCACAGAAGAGGTTCAAAGCATATAAAGTTAGAGTGTCAGTCCTCTTGTACTTATGACGGCATTGTGCCTTTTGTATTAAATTCGGATACAGTTTCTGTGTTTCATCGTCAATAAGCAGGTGCAAGGTATACAGTAATCTTGACCTGCAGCATCGGAATCTAAAACTGGACTCACAGGAGAGGTTCAAATCGTAGAAAGTGAGAGTGTCAGTCTCCTTGTACTTAAGTCGGCATTGTGCCTTTTGTATTAAATTCGGAAGCAATTTCTGTGTTTAATCTTCAATAAGAAGGTGCAAGGTATACAGTAAACCCGAAGTGAAGAATCGGAATCTAAAACTGGACTCACATTAGAGGTTCATATCGTAGAAAGTGAGAGTGTCTGTCCTCTTGTACTTAAGTCGGCATTGTGCCTTTTGTATTAATTTCGGATCGAATATCTGTGTTTCATAGTCAATAAGAAGGTCCAAGGGATACAGTAAACCTGAAGTGAAGCATCGGAATCTAAAACTGGGCTCACAGGAGAGGTTCAAATCATAGAAAGTTAGAGTGTCAGTACTCTTGTTCTTAAGTCGGCATTGTGCCTTTTGTATTAAATTCGGATGCAAGTTCTGTGTTTCATCGTCAATAAGAAGGTCCAAGGGATACAGTAAACCTGAAGTGAAGCATCGGAATCTAAAACTGGACTCACAGGAGAGGTTAAATTCATAGAAAGTGAAAGTGTCAGTCCTCTTGTACTTAGGTCGGCATTGTGCATTTGTATTAAATTCGGATGCAATTTCAGTGCTTCATCGTCAATAAGAAGGTGCAAGGTATACAGTAAACCTGAAGTGAAGCATCGGAAACTAAAACTGGACTCACAGGAGAGGTTCAAATCGTAGAAAGTGAGAGTGTCAGTCCTCTTGTACTTAAGTCGGCGTTGTGCCTTTTGTATTATATTCGGATGCAAACTTTGTGTTTCATCGTCAATACGAAGGTGCAAGGTATACAGTAAACCTGAAGTGAAGCATCGGAATCTAAAACTGGACTCACAGGAGAGGTTCAAATCATAGAAAGTGAGAGTGTCAGTCCTCTTTTACTTAAGTCGGCATTGTACATTCTGTATTTAATTCGGATGCAATTTCTGTGTTTCATCGTCAATAAGAAGGAGCAAGGTATACCGTAAACCTGAAGTGAAGCATCGGAATCTGAAACTGGACTCACTGGAGAGGTTCAAATCGTAGAAAGAGAGAGTGTCAGTCCTCTTGTACTTAAGTCGGCATTGTTTTTTTGTATTAAATTCGGATGCAACTTCTGTGTTTCATCGTCAATAACAAGTGCAAGGTATACAGTAACCCTGAAGTGAAGCATTGGAATCTATTACTGGGCCCACAGGAGAGATTCAAATCATAGAAAGTGAGAGTGTCAGTCCTCTGCTAATTATGTCGGCATTGTTTCCTTTTGTATTAAAGTCGGATGCAAACTCTGTGTTTCATCGTCAATAAGAAGGTGCAAAGTATACAGTAAACCTGAAGTGAAACATCGGATTCAAAAACTGGACTCACAGGAGAAGTTCAAATCAAAGAAAGTGAGAGTGTCAATTCTCTTGTACTTAAGTCGGCATTGTGCCTTTTGTATTTAATTCGAATGCAATTTCTGTTTTTCATCGCGTATGAGAAGGTGCAAGGTATAAACTAATCTTAAAGTGAAGCATCGGAATCTAAAACTGGACTCACAGGAGATGTACAAATCGTAGAAATTGAGAGTGTCAGTCCTCTTGTACTTAAGTCGGCATTGTGACTTTTGTATTAAATTCGAATGCAATTTCTGTGTTTCATCGTCAATAAGAAGGTCCAAGAGATGCAGTAAACCTGAAGTGAAGCATCGGAATCTAAAACTGGACTCACAGGAGTGGTTCAAATCATAGAAAGTAAGTGCGTCAGTCCTCTTGTACTTAAGTCCGCATTGTGCTTTTGTATTAAATTCGGATGCAATTTCTGTTCTTCATCGTCAATAAGAAGGTGCGAGGTATACAGTAAACCCCAAGTGAAGCATTGGAATCTAAAACGGACTCACAGGAGAGGTTCAAATCGTAGAAAGAGAGAGTGTCAGTCCTCTTTTACTTAAGTCGGCATTGTGCCCTTTGTATTAAATTCCGATGCAATTTCTGTGTTTCATCGTCAATAAGAAGATGCAAGGTATACAGTAAACCCGAAGTGAAGCAACGGAATCTAAAACTGGATTTACAGGAGAGGTTCATATCGTAAAAAGTGAGAGTGTCAGTCCGCTTGTACTTAAGTCCTCATTGTGCCTTTTGTAAATAATTCGGATGCAAATTCTGTGTATCATCGTCAAAAAGAAGGTGCAAGGTATACAGTAAATCTGAGGTGAAGCATCGGAATCTAGAACTGGACTCACAGGAGGGGTTCAAATCGTAGAAGGTGAGAGTGTCAGTCCTCTCTTACTTAAGTCACCATTGTGCCTTTTGCATTAAATTCGGATGCAATTTCTGTGTTTCATCGCCTATAAGAAGGTGCAAGGTATACAGTAAACCTGAAGTGAAGCATCGGAATTTGAAACTAGACTCACAGGAGAGGTTCAAATCGTAGAAAGTGAGAGTGTCTGTCCTCTTGTACTTAAGTCGGCATTGTGTCTTTTGTATTAAATTCGGATGCAATTTCTGTGTTTCATCGTCAATAAGAAGGACCAAGGAATACAGTAAACCTGAAGTGAAGCATCGGAATCTAAAACTGGACTCACAGGAGAGATTCAAATCATAGAAAGTGAGAGTGTCAGGCCTCTTGTACTTATGTCGGCATTGTGCCTTTTGTATTAAATTCGGATGCAATTTCTGTGTTTCATCGTCAATACGAAGGTGCAAGGTATACAGTAACCCTGAAGTGAAGCGTCGCAATCCAAAACTGGACTCACAGGAGAGGTTCTAAGCATATAAAGCTAGAGTGTCAGTCCTCTTGTACTTAAGTCGGCATTGTGCCTTTTGTATTAAATTCGGATGCAAACTCTGTGTTTCATCGTCAATAAGAAGGTGCAAGGTATACAGTAAGCCTGAAGTGAAGCATCGGAAACTAAAACTGGGCTCACAGGAGAGGTTCAAATCATAGAAATCATAGAAAGTTAGAGTGTCAGTCCTCTTGTTCTTAAGTCGGCCTTGTGCCTTTTGTATTAAATTCGGATGCAATTTCTGTGTTTCATCGTCAATAAGACGGTGCAAGGTACACAGTAAACCTGAAGTGAGGCATCGGAATCTAAAACTGGACTCACAGGAGAGGTTCAAATCATAGAAAGTGAGAGTGTCACTCCTCTTGTACTTAAGTCGGCATTGTGCTGTTGTATTAAATTCGGATGCAATTTCTGTGCTTCATCGTCAATAAGAAGGTGCAAGGTATACAGTAAACCTGAAGTGAAGCTTCGGAATCTAAAACTGGACTCACAAGAGAGGTTCAAATCGTTGAAAGTGAGAGTGTCAGTCCTCTTGTACTTATGTAGGCGTTGTGCCTTTTGTATTATATTCGGACGCAAACTTTGTGTTTCATCGTCAATAAGAAGGTACAAGGAATACAGTAAACCTGAAGTGAAGCATCGGAATCTAAAGCTGGACTCACTGGAGAGGTTCAAATCGTAGAAAGTGTGAGTGTCACACCTCCTGCACTTAAGTCGGCATTGTGCCTTTTGTATTAAATTCAGATGCAATTCCTGTGTTTCATCGTCAATAAGAAGGTGAAAGGTATACAGTAATCTTGAAAATGAAGCATCGGAATCTAAAACTTGACTCACAGGAGAGATTCAAATCATAGAAAGTCAGAGTGTCAGTCCTCTTCTAATTATGTCGGCATTGTTTCCTTTTGTATTAAAGTCGGATGCAAGCTCTGTGTTTCATCGTCAATAAGAAGGTGCAAAGCATACAGTAAACCTGAAGTGAAGCATCGGAATCAAAAACTGGACTCACAGGAGATGTTCTAATCAAAGGAATTGAGAGTGTCAGTCCTCTTTTACTTAAGTCGGCATTGCACCTTTTGTATTAAAATCGGATGCAATATCTGTGTTACATCTTCAATGAGAAGGTACAAGGGATACAGTAAAACCTGAAGTGAAGTGTCGGAATCTAAATCTGGACTCACAGGAGAGGTTCAAATCATAGAAATTGAGAGTGTCAGTCCTCATATACTTAAGTCGACATTGTGCATTTTGTATTTAATCCGGATGCAATTTCTGTGTTTCATCGTCAATAAGAAGGTGCAAGGTTTACAGTAAAAATAAAGTGAAGCATCGGAATCTAAAACTGGACTCACAGGAGAGGTTCAAATCGTAGAATGTGAGAGTGTCAATCCTCTTGTACTTAAGTCGGTATTGTGCATTTTGTATTAAATTCGGATGCAATTTCTGTGTTTCATAGTCAATAAGAATGTGCAAGGTATACAGTAATCTTGTAAATGAAGCATCGAAATCTAAAACTTGACTCACAGGAGAGGTTCAAATCATAGAAAGTGAGAGTGTCAGTCCTCTTGTACTTAAGTCGGCATTGAGCCTTTTGTATTTAATTCGGATGCAATTTCAGTGTTTCATCGTCAATAAGAATGTGCAAGGTATAAAGTAATCTTGAAGTGAAGCATCGGAATCTAAAACTGGACTCACAGGAGAGCTTCAAATCGTAGAAAGTGAGAGTGTCAGTTTTCTTGTACTTAAATCGGCACTGTGCCTTTTGTAATAAATTCGGATGCAAACTCTGTGTTTCATCGTCAATAAGACGGTGCAAGGCATACAGTAAACCTGATGTGAAGCATCGGAATCTAAAACTGGGCTCACAGGAGAGGTTCAAATCATAGAAAGTTAGAGTGTCAGTCCTCTTGTTCTTATGTCGGCATTGTGCCTTTTGTATTAAATTCGGATGCAAACTCTGTGTTTCAACGTCATCAAGAAGGTCCAAGGGATATAGTAAACCTGAAGTGAAGCATCGGAATCTAAAACTGGACTCACAGGAGAGGTTCAAATCATAGAAAGTGAGAGTGTCAGTCCTCTTGTACTTAAGCCGGCATTGAGCCTTTTGTATTAAATTCGGATGCAATTTCTGTGTTTCATTGTCAGTACGAAGGTGCAAGGTATACAGTAATCTTGACGTGAAGCATTGGAATCTAAGACTGGACTCACAGGAGAGGTTCAAATCATAGAAAGTGAGAGTGTCAGTCCTCTTGTACTTAAGTCGGCACTGAGCCTTTTGTATTTAATTCGGATGCAATTCTTGTGTTTCATCGTCAATCAGAAGGTGCATGGTATAAAGTAATTTTGAAGTGAAGCATCGGAATCTAAAACTGGACTCACAGGAGATGTTCAAATCGTAGAAAGTGAGAGTGTCAGTCCTCTTGTTCTTATGTCGGCATTGTGCCTTTTGTATTAAATTCGGATGCAATTTCTGTATTTCATCGTCATTAAGAGGGTCCAAGGGATACAGTAATCCTGAAGTGAAGCATCAGAATCTAAAACTGGACTCACAGGAGAGATTCAAATTATAGAAAGTCAGAATGTCAGTCCTCTTCTAATTATGACGGCATTGTTTCCTTTTGTATTAAAGTCGGATGCAAACTCTGTGTTTCATCGTCAATAAGCAGGTGCAAAGAATACAGTAAACCTGAAGTGAAGCATCGGAATCAAAAACTGGACTCACAGGAGATGTTCTAATCAAAGGAAGTGTGAGTGTCAGTCCTCTTTTACTTAAGTCGGCATTGCTCCTTTTGTATTAAAATCGGATGCAATATCTGTGTTACATCGTCAATTAGAAGGTACAAGGGATACAGTAAAACCTGAAGTGAAGCGTCGGAATCTAAATCTGGACTCACAGGAGAGGTTCAAATCATAGAAATTGAGAGTGTCAGTCCTCATTTACTTAAGTCGGCATTGTGCATTTTGTATTAAATCCGGATGCAATTGCTGTGTTTCATCGTCAATAAGAAGGTGCAAGGTTTACAGTAAAAATAAAGAGAAGCATCGGAATCTAAAACTGGACTCACAGGAGAGGTTCAAATCGTAGAAAGTGAGAGTGTCAATCCTCTTGTACTTAAGTCGGCATTGTGCATTTTGTATTAAATTCGGATGCAATTTCTGTGTTTCATCGTCAACAATAAGGTGCAAGGTATACAGTTATCTTGAAAATGAAGCATCGGAATCTAAAACTTGACTCACAGGAGAGGTTCAAATCATAGAATGTGAGAGTGTCAGTCCTCTTGCACTTAAGTCGGCATTGAGCCTTTTGTATTTAATTCGGATGCAATTTCTGTGTTTCATCGTCAATAAGAAGGTGCAAGGTATAAAGAAATCTTGAAGTGAAGCATCGGAATCTGAAACTGGACTCACAGGAGAGGTTCAAATCGTAGAAAGTGAGAGTGTCAGTCATCTTGTACTTAAATCGGCATTGTGCCTTTTGTATTAAATTCGGATGCAAACTCTGTGTTTCATCGTGAATTAGACGGTGCAAGGCATACAGTAAACCTGATGTGAAGCATCGGAAACTAAAACTGGGCTCACAGGAGAGGTTCAAATCATAGAAAGTTAGAGTGTCAGTCCTCTTGTTCTTATGTCGGCATTGTGCCTTTTGTATTAAATTCGGATGCAATTTCTGTATTTCATCGTCATTAAGAGGGTGCAAGGGATACAGTAATCCTGAAGTGAAGCATCAGAATCTAAAACTGGACTCACAGGAGAGGTTCAAATCATAGAAAGTTTGAGTGTCAGTCCTCTTGTACTTAAGTCGGCATTGTGTATTTTGTATTAAATTCGGATAGAATTTCTGTGCTTCATCGTCAATAAGAAGGTGCAAGGTATACAGTAAACCTGAAGTGAAGCATCGGAATCCAAAACTGGACTCGCAGGAGAGGTTCAAATCATAGAAAGTGAGAGTGTCAGTCGTCTTGTACTTAAGTCGGCATTGTGCATTTTGTATTAAATTCGGATGCAAATTCTGTGTTTCATCGTCAACAAGAAGGTCCAAGGGATATAGTATACCTCAAGTGAAGCATCGGAATCTAAAACTGGACTTACAGGAGAGGTTCAAATCATAGAAAGTGAGAGTGTCAGTCCTCTTGTACTTAAGTCGGCATTGTGCCTTTTGTATTAAATTCGGATGCAATATCTGTGTTTCATTGTCAAAAAGAAGGTGCAAGGTATACAGTAATCTTGACGTGAAGCATCGGAATCTAAAACTGGACTCACAGGAGAGGTTAAAATCGTAGAAAGTGAGAGTTTCAGTCGTCTTGTACTTAAGTCGGCATTGTGCCTTTTGTATTAAATTCGGATGCAATATCTGTGTTTCATCGTCAATAAGAAGGTGCAAGGTATACAGTAAACTTGAAGTGAAGAATCGGAATCAAAAACTGGACTCACAGGAGAGGTTCAAATCATAGAAAGTGAGCGTGTCAGTCCTCTTATACTGTAGTCGCCATTGTGCCTTTTGTATTAAATTCGGATGCTATTTCTGTGATTCATCGTCAATAAGAAGGTGCAAGGTATACAGTAAACCTGAAGTGAAGCATCGGAGTCTAAAACTGGACTCACAGCAGAGGTTCAAATCGTAGAAAGTGAGAGTGTCAGTCGTCTTGTACTTAAGTGGTCATTGTGCCTTTTGTATTAAATTCGGATGCAAACTCTGTGTTTCATCGTCAATAAGACGGTGCAAGGTATACAGTAAGCCTGATGTGAAGCATCGGAATCTAAAACTGGGCTCACAGGAGGTGTTCAAATCATAGAAAGATAGAGAGTCATTCCTCTTGCTCTTATGTCGGCATTGTGCCTTTTGTATTAAATTCGGATGCAATTTCTGTATTTCATCGTCAATAAGAAGGTCTAAGGGATACAGTAAACCTGAAGTGAAGCATCAGAATCTAAAACTGGACTCACAGGAGGGATTCAAATCATAGAAAGTTAGAGTGTCAGACCTCTTGTACTTAAGTCGGCATTGTGTCTTTTGTATTACATTCGGATAGAATTTCTGTGCTTCATCGTCAATAAGAAGGTGCAAGGTATACAGTAAACCTGAAGTGAAGCATCGGAATCAAAAACTGGACTCGCAGGAGAGGTTCAAATCATAGATAGTGAGAGTGTCAGTCCTATTGTACTTAAGTCGGCATTGTGCATTTTGTATTAAATTCGGATGCAAACTCTGTGTTTCATCGTCATCTAGAAGGTATAAGGGTTATAGTAAACCTGAAGTGAAGCATCGGAATTCAAAACTGGACTCACAGGAGAGGTTCAATTCATAGATAGTGAGAGTGTCAGTCCTCTTGTACTGAAGTCGGCATTGTGCCTTTTGTATTATATTCGGATGCAATTTCTGTGTTTCATTGTCAATAAGAAGGTGCAAGGTATACAGTAATCTTGACGTGAGGCATCGGAATCTAAAACTGGACTCACAGTAGAGGTTCAAACGTAGAAAGTGAGAGTTTCAGTCGTCTTGTACTTAAGTCGGCATTGTGCCTTTTGTATTGAATTCGGATGCAATTTCTGTGCTTCATCGTTAATAAGAAGGTGCAAGGTATACAGTAACCCTGAAGTGAAGCATCGGAATCTAAAACTGGGTTCACAGGAGAGGTTCAATTCATAGAAAGTTAGTCAGTCCTCTTGTTCTTAAGTCGGCATCGTGCCTTTTGTATTAAATTCGGATGTAATTTCTGTGTTTCATCGTCAATAAGAAGGTCCAAGGGAAACAGTAAACCTGAAGTGAAGCATCGGAATCTAAAACTGGACTCACGGGAGAGGTTCAAATCACAGATAGTGAGAGTGTCAGTCCTCTTGTACTTAAGTCAGCATTGTGTCTTTTGTATTAAATTCGTGTGCACTTTCTGTGTTTCAACGTCAGTAGGAAGGTGCAAGGAATACAGTAAACCTGAATTTAAGCATCGGAATCTAAAACTGGACACACAGGAGAGGTTCAGATCGTAGAAAGTGAGAGTGTCTGTCCTATTTTACTTAAGTCGGCATTGTGCCTTTTGAATTAATTTCCGATGCAATTTCTGTGTTTCATCGTCAATAAGACGGTGCAAGGTATACAGTAAACCTGAAGTGAAGCATCGGAATCTAAAACTGGGCTCACAGGAGAGGTTCAAGTCATAGAAAGTTAGTCAGTCCTCTTGTTCTTAAGTCGGCATCGTGCCTTTTGTATTAAATTCGGATGTAATTTCTGTGTTTGATCGTCAATAAGAAGGTCCAAGGGAAACAGTAAACCTGAAGTGAAGCATCGGAATCTAAAACTGGACTCACAGGAGAGGTTCAAATCGTAGAAAGTAAGAGTGTCAGTCCTCTTGTACTTAAGTCGGCATTTTGCTTTTTGTATTAAATTCGGATGCAAATTCTGTGTTTCATCGTCAATAAGAAGGTGCAAGGTATACAGTAAACCTGAAGTGAAGCATCGGAATCTAAAACTGGACTCACAGCAGAGGTTCAAATCATAGAAAGTGTGAGTGTCAGTCCTCTTGTACTTAAGTCGGCATTGTGCCTTTTGTATTAAATTCGGATGCAATATCTGTGCTTCATCGTCAATAAGAAGGTGCACGGTATACAGTAAACCTGAAGTAAAGCATCGGAATCTAAAACTGGAGTCAGAGGAGAGGTTCAAATCGTAGAATGTGAGAGTGTCAGTCCTCTTGTACTTAAGTCGGCACTGTGGCTTTTGTATTAAATTCGGAAGCAATTTCTGTGTTTCATCGTCAATAAGAAGGTGCAAGGTATACAGTAAACCTGAAGTGAAGCATCGGCATCTGAAACTGGACTCACAGGAGAGGTTCAAATCGTAGAAAGTGAGTGTGTCAGTCCTCTTGTAATTAAGTCTGCATTGTGCTTTTTGTATCAAATTCGGATGCAAACTCTGTGTTTCATCGTCAATAAGACGGTGCAAGGTATACAGTAAACCTGAAGTGAAGCATCGGAATCTAAAACTGCGCACACAGGAGAGGTTCAATTCATAGAAAGTTAGTCAGTCCTCTTGTCCTTAAGTCGGCATCATGCCATTTATATTAAATTCGAATGCAATTTCTGTGTTTCATCGTCAATTAGAAGGTCCAAGGGAAACAGTAAACCGGAAGTGAAGCATCGGAATCAAAAACTGGACTCACAGCAGAGGTTCAAATCATAGAAACTGGGAGTGTCAGTCCTCTCGTACTTAAGTCGGCATTGTGCCTTTTGTATTCAATTCGGATGCAATTTCTGTGTTTCATCGTCAGTAAGAAAGTCCAAGGTATACTGTAAACCTGAAGTGAAGCATCGGAATCTAAAACTGGACTCACAAGAGAGGTTCAAATCACAGAAAGTGAGAGTGTCAGTCCTCTTGTACTTAAGTCTGCATTGTGCCTTTTGTATTAAATTCGGATGCAATTTCTGTGTTTCATCGTCAATAATTAGGTGCAAGGTATACAGTAAACCTGAAGTGAAGCATCCGAATCTAAAACTGGACTCACAGGAGAGGTTCAAATCATAGAAAGTCAGAGTGTCAGTCCTCTTGTACTTAAGTCTGCATTGTGCCTTTTGTATTAAATTCGGATGCAATTTCTGTGTTTCATCGTCAATAAGAAGGTGCAAGGTATACAGAAAACCTGAAGTGAAGCATCAGAATCTAAAACTGGACTCACAGTAGGGGTTCAAATCGTTGACAGTGAGAGGGTCAGTCCTCTTGTGCTTAAGTCGGCATTGTGCCTTTTGTATTAAATTCGCATGCAATCTATGTGTTTCATCGTCAATAAGAAGGTGCAAGGTATACAGTAAACCTGAAGTGAAACATCGGAATCTACAACTGGGCTCACAGGAAAGGTTCAAATCAAAGGAAGTGAGAGCGTCAGTCCTCTTGTACTTAAATCAGCAATGTGCCTTTTGTATTAAATTCGGATGCAAAATCTGTGTTTCATCGTCAATAAGAAGGTGCAAGGTATACAGTAAACCTGAAGTGAAGCATCGGAATCTAAAACTGGACTCACAGGAGAGGTTCAAATCGTAGAAAGTGAGAGTGTCAGTCCTCTTGTACTTATGTCGGCTTTGTGCATTTTGTACTAATATCGCATGAATTTTCTGTGTTTCATCGTCAATAAGAATGTGCAAGGTATACAGTAAACCTGAAGTGAAGAATCGGAAACTAAAACTGGACTTACAGGAGAGGTTCAAATAATAGAATGTGAGAGTGTCAGTTCTCTTTTACTTAGGTCGGCATTGTGCCTTTTGTATTAAATTCGGATGCAATTTGTGTGTTTCATCGTCAATAAGAAAGTCCAAGGTATACAGTAAACCTGAAGTGAAGCATCGGAATCTAAAACTGGACTCACAAGAGAGGTTCAAATCATAGAAAGTGAGAGTGTCAGTCCTCTTGTACTTAAGTCGACATTGTGCCTTTTTATTGAATTCGGATGCAATTTCTGTGCTTCATCGTCAATAAGAAGGTGCAAGGTATGCAGTAAACCTTAAGTGAAGCATCGGAACCTAAAACTGGAGTCAGAGGAGAGGTTCAAATCATAGAAAGTGAGAGTGTCAGTCCTCTATTACTTAAGTCGGCATTGTACCTTTTTTTAAAATACGGAAGCAATTTCTGTGTTTCATCGTCAATAAGAAGGTGCAAGGTATACAGTAAACCTGAAGTAAAGCATCGGAATCTAAAACTGGACTCACAGGAGAGATTCAAATCATAGAAAGTGAGAGTGTCAGTCCTCCTGTACTTAAGTCGGCATTGTGCCTTTTGTATTAAATTCGGTATCAAGTTCTGTGTTTCATCGTCAGTAAGAAGGTCCAAGGGATACAGTAAACCTGAAGTAAAGCATCGGAATCTAAAACTGGACTCACAGGAGAGATTCAAATCATAGAAAGTGAGAGTGTCAGTCCTCTTGTACTTAAGTCGGCATTGAGCATTTTGTATTAAATTCGGATGCAAACTCTGTGTTTCATCGTCAACAAGCAGGTCCAAGGGATTCAGTAAACCTAAAGTGAAGCATCGGAATCTAAAACTGGAGTCAGAGGAGAGGTTCAAATCGTAGAATGTGAGAGTGTCAGTCCTCTTGTACTTAAGTCGGCATTGTGCCTTTTGTATTAAATTCGGATGCAATTTCTGTGTTTCATCGTCAATAAGAAGGTGCAAGGTATACAGTAAACTTGAAGTGAAGCATCGGAATCTAATACTTGACTCACAGGAGAGGTTCAAATCGTAGAAAGTGAAAGTGCCAGTCCTCTAGTACTTAAGTCGGCATTGTGATTTTTGTATTAAATTCGGATGCAAATTCTGTGTTTCATCGTCAATAAGAAGGTGCAAAGTATACAGTAATCTTGAAGTGAAGCATCCGAATCTAAAACTGGACTCACAGGAGAGGTTCAAATCGTAGAAAGTGAGAGTGTCAGTCTTCTTGTACTTAAGTCTGCATTGTGCCTTTTGTATCATATTCGGATGCAATTTCTGTGTTCCATCGTCAATAAGAAGGTGCAAGGTATACAGTAAACCTGAGTAAAGCATCGGAATCTAAAACTGGACTCACAGTAGAGGTTCAAATCGTTGAATGTGAGAGGGTCAGTCCTCTTGTACTTAAGTCGGCATTGTGCCTTTTGTATTAAATTCGGATGCAATTTCTGTGTTTCATCGTCAATTAGAAGGTGCAAGGTGTACAGTAAACCTGAAGTGAAACATCGGAATCTACAACTGGACTCACAGGAGAGGTTTAAATCATAGTAAGTGAGAGTGTCAGACCTCTTGTACTTAAGTCGGCATTGTACCTTTTGTATTAAATTCGGATGCAATTTCTGTGTTTCATCGTCAATAAGAAGGTGCAAGGTATACAGTAAACCTGAAGTGAAGCATCGGAATCTAAAACTGGACTCACAGGAGAGGTGCAAATCGTGGAAAGTGAGAGTGTCAGTGCTCTTGTACTTAAGTCGGCATTGTGCATTTTGTATTAAATTCGGATGCAATTTCGTGTTTCATCGTCAATAAGAAGGTGCAATGTATACAGTGAACCTAAGGTGAATCATCGGAATTCAAAACTGGGCTTACAGGAGAGGTTCAAATCATAGAATGTGAGAGTGTCAGTCCTCTTGTACTTAAGTCGGCATTGTGCCTTTTGTATTAAATTCGGATGCAATTTCTGTGTTTCATCGTCAATTAGAAGGTGCAAGGTGTACAGTAAACCTAAAGTGAAACATCGGAATCTACATCTGGACTCACAGGAGAGGTTCAAATCATAGTAAGTGAGAGTGTCAGACCTCTTGTACTTAAGTCGGCATTGTGCCTTTTGTATTAAATTCGGATGCAATTTCTGTGTTTCATCGTCAATAAGAAGGTGCAAGGTATGCAGTAAACCTGAAGTGAAGCATCGGCATCTAAAACTGGACTCACAGGAGAGGTTCAAATCGTAGAAAGTGAGAGTGTCAGTTCTCTTGTACTTAAGTCGGCATTGTGCCTTCTGCATTAAATTCGGATGCAATTTCTGTGTTTCATCGTCAATAAGAAGGTGCAAGGTATACAGAAAACCTGAAGTGAAGCATCAGAATCTAAAACTGGACTCACAGTAGAGGTTCAAATCGTTGACAGTGAGAGGGTCAGTCCTCTTGTGCTTAAGTCGGCGTTGTGCCTTTTGTATTAAATTCGCATGCAATCTATGTGTTTCATCGTCAATAAGAAGGTGCAAGGTATACAGTAAACCTGAAGTGAAACATCGGAATCTACAACTGGGCTCACAGGAGAGGTTCAAATCAAAGGAAGTGAGAGCGTCAGTCCTCTTGTACTTAAATCGGCAATGTGTTTTTGTATTAAATTCAGATGCAAAATCTGTGTTTCATCGTCAATAAGAAGGTGCAAGGTATACAGTAAACCTGAAGTGAAGCATCGGAATCTAAAACTGGACTCACAGGAGAGGTTCAAATCGTAGAAAGTGAGAGTGTCAGTCCTCTTGTACTTATGTCGGCTTTGTGCATTTTGTACTAATATCGCATGAATTTTCTGTGTTTCATCGTCAATAAGAAGGTGCAAGGTATACAGTAAACCTGAAGTGAAGAATCGGAAACTAAAACTGGACTTACAGGAGAGGTTCAAATAATAGAATGTGAGAGTGTCAGTTCTCTTTTACTTAGGTCGGCATTGTGCCTTTTGTATTAAATTCGGATGCAATTTGTGTGTTTCATCGTCAATAAGAATGTCCAAGGTATACAGTAAACCTGAAGTGAAGCATCGGAATCTAAAACTGGACTCACAAGAGAGGTTCAAATCATAGAAAGTGAGAGTGTCAGTCCTCTTGTACTTAAGTCGACATTGTGCCTTTTTATTAAATTCGGATGCAATTTCTGTGCTTCATCGTCAATAAGAAGGTGCAAGGTATGCAGTAAACCTGAAGTGAAGCATCGGAACCTAAAACTGGAGTCAGAGGAGAGGTTCAAATCATAGAAAGTGAGAGTGTCAGTCCTCTATTACTTAAGTCGGCATTGTGCCTTTTTTTAAAATACGGAAGCAATTTCTGTGTTTCATCGTCAATAAGAAGGTGCAAGGTATACAGTAAACCTGAAGTAAAGCATCGGAATCTAAAACTGGACTCACAGGAGAGATTCAAATCATAGAAAGTGAGAGTGTCAGTCCTCTTGTACTTAAGTCGGCATTGTGCCTTTTGTATTAAATTCGGTTGCAATTTCTGTGTTTCATCGTCAATAAGAAGGTCCAAGGGATACAGTAAACCTGAAGTGAAGCATCGGAATCTAAAACTGGCCTCACAGGAGAGGTTCAAATCATAGGAAGTTAGAGTGTCAGTCCTCTTGTACTTAAGTCGGCATTGAGCATTTTGTATTAAATTCGGATGCAAACTCTGTGTTTCATCGTCAACAAGCAGGTCCAAGGGATTCAGTAAACCTAAAGTGAAGCATCGGAATCTAAAACTGGAGTCAGAGGAGAGGTTCAAATCGTAGAATGTGAGAGTGTCAGTCCTCTTGTACTTAAGTCGGCATTGTGCCTTTTGTATTAAATTCGGATGCAATTTCTGTGTTTCGTCGTCAATAAGAAGGTGCAACGTATACAGTAAACTTGAAGTGAAGCATCGGAATCTAATACTTGACTCACAGGAGAGGTTCAAATCGTAGGAAAGTGAAAGTGCCAGTCCTCTAGTACTTAAGTCGGCATTGTGCTTTTTGTATTAAATTCGGATGCAAATTCTGTGTTTCATCGTCAATAAGAAGGTGCTAAGTATACAGTAATCTTGAAGTCGAAGCATCCGAATCTAAAACTGGACTCACAGGAGAGGTTCAAATCGTAGAAAGTGAAAGTGTCAGTCTTCTTGTACTTAAGTCTGCAGTGTGCCTTTTGTATCATATTCGGATGCAATTTCTGTGTTCCATCGTCAATAAGAAGGTGCAAGGTATACAGTAAACCTGAGTGAAGCATCGGAATCTAAAACTGGACTCACAGTAGAGGTTCAAATCGTTTGAATGTGAGAGGGTCAGTCCTCTTGTACTTAAGTCGGCATTGTGCCTTTTGTATTAAATTCGGATGCAATTTCTGTGTTTCATCGTCAATTAGAAGGTGCAAGGTGTACAGTAAACCTGAAGTGAAACATCGGAATCTACAACTGGACTCACAGGAGAGGTTCAAATCATAGTAAGTGAGAGTGTCAGACCTCTTGTACTTAAGTCGGCATTGTACCTTTTGTATTAAATTCGGATGCAATTTCTGTGTTTCATCGTCAATAAGAAGGTGCAAGGTATACAGTAAACCTGAAGTGAAGCATCGGAATCTAAAACTGGACTCACAGGAGAGGTTCAAATCGTAGAAAGTGAGAGTGTCAGTGCTCTTGTACTTAAGTCGGCATTGTGCATTTTGTATTAAATTCGGATGCAATTTCGGTGTTTCATCGTCAATAAGAAGGTGCAAGGTATACAGTAAACCTGAGGTGAATCATCGGAATTCAAAACTGGACTTACAGGAGAGGTTCAAATCATAGAATGTGAGAGTGCCTGTCCTCTTGTACTTAAGTCGGCATTGTGCCTTTTGTATTAAATTCGGATGCAATTTCTGTGTTTCATCGTCAATGAGAAGGTGCAAGGTGTACAGTAAACCTAAAGTGAAACATCGGAATCTACAACTGGACTCACAGGAGAGGTTCAAATCATAGTAAGTGAGAGTGTCAGACCTCTTGTACTTAAGTCGGCATTGTGCCTTTTGTATTAAATTCGGTTGCAATTTCTGTGTTTCATCGTCAATAAGAAGGTGCAAGGTATACAGTAAACCTGAAGTGAAGCATCGGAATCTAAAACTGGACTCACAGGAGAGGTTCAAATCGTAGAAAGTGAGAGTGTCAGTCCTCTTGTACTTAAGTCGGCATTGTGCATTTTGTATTAAATTCGGATGCAATTTCGGTGTTTCATCGTCAATAAGAAGGTGCAAGGTATACAGTAAACCTGAGGTGAAGCATCGGAATCTTAAACTGGACTTACAGGAGAGGTTCAAATCATAGAATGTGAGAGTGTCAGTCCTCTTTTACTTAAGTCGGCATTGTGCATTTTGTATTAAATTCGGATGCAATTTCTGTGTTTCATCGTCAATAAGAAGGTGCAAGGTACACAGTAAACCTGAGGTGAAGCATCGGAATCTAAAACTGGACTCACAGGAGAGGTTCAAATCATAGAAAGTTAGAGTGTCAGTCCTCATGTACTTAAGTTGGCATTGTGCCTTTTGTACTACATTCGGATGCAAACTCTGTGTTTCATCGTCAATAAGAAGGTGCAAGGTATACAGTAAACCTGAAGTGAAGCATCGGAATCTAAAACAGGACTCACAGGAGAGGTTCAAATCACAGATAGTGAGAGTGTCAGTCCTCTTTTACTTAAGTCGGAATTGTGACTTTTATTTTAAATTCGGATGCAATTTCTGTGTTTCATCGTCAATAAGAAGGTGCAAGGTATACAGTAAACCTGAAGTGAAGCATCGGAATCTAAAGCTGGACTCACAGGAGAGGTTCAAATCATAGAAAGTGAGAGTGTCAGTCCTCTTTTCCTTAGGTCGGCATTGTTCCTTTTGTTTTAAATTCGGATGCAATTTCTGTGTTTCATCGTCAATAAGAAGGTGCAAGTTATACAGTAAACCTGAAGTGAAGCATCGGAATCTAAAACTGGACTCACAGGAGAGGTTCTAATCATAGTAAGTGAGAGTGTCAGTCCTCTTTTACTTAAGTCGGCATTGAGCATTTTGTATTAAATACGGATGCAAACTCTGTGTTTCATCGTCAACAAGAAGGCCCAAGGGATATAGTAAACCTGAAGTGAAGCATCGATATCTGAAACTGGAATTACAGGAGAGGCTCAAATCATAGAAAGTGAGAGTGTCAGTCCTCTTGTACTTAAGTCGGCATTGTGCCTTTTGTATAAAATTTGCATGCTATTTCTGTGTTTCATCGTCAATAAGAAGGTGCAAGGTATACAGTAATCTTGACGTGAAGAATCGGAATCTAAAACTGGACTCACAGATGAGGTTCAAATCGTTGAAACTGAGAGTGTCAGTCGTCTTGTACTTAAGTCGGAATTGTGCCTTTTGTATTAAATTCGGATGCAACTTCTGTGTTTCATCGTCAATAAGAAGGTGCAAAATATACAGTAATGCTGAAGTGAAGCATCGGAACCAACAACTGGACTCACAGGAGAGGTTCAAATCATAGAAAGTAAGAGTGTCAGTCTTCTTGTACTTAAGTCGGCATTGTGCCTTTTGTATTTAATTCGGATGCAATTTCTGTGCTTCATCGTTAATAAAAAGGTGCAATGTATACAGTAAACCTGAAGTGAAGCATCGGAATCTAAAACTGGACTCACAGGAGAGGTTCAATTCGTAGAAAGTGAGAGTGTCAGTCCTCCTGTACTTAAGTCGGCATTGTGCCTTTTGTATTAAATTCGGATGCAATTTCTGTGTTTCATCGTCAATTAGAAGGTGCAAGGTGTACAGTAAACCTAAAGTGAAACATCGGAATCTACAACTGGACTCACAGGAGAGGTTCAAATCATAGTAAGTGAGAGTGTCAGACCTCTTGTACTTAAGTCGGCATTGTGCCTTTTGTATTAAATTCGGATGCAGTTTCTGTGTTTCATCGTCAATAAGAAGGTGCAAGGTATACAGTAAACCTAAAGTGAAGCATCGGAATCTAAAACTGGACTCACAGGAGAGGTTCAAATCGTAGAAAGTGAGAGTGTCAGTCCTCTTGTACTTAAGTCGGCATTGTGCATTTTGTATTAAATTCGGATGCAATTTCGGTGTTTCATCGTCAATAACTAGGTGCAAGGTATACAGTAAACCTGAGGTGAAGCATCGGAATCTTAAACTGCACTTACAGGAGAGGTTCAAATCATAGAATGTGAGAGTGTCAGTCCTCTTTTACTTAAGTCGGCATTGTGCATTTTGTATTAAATTCGGATGCAATTTCTGTGTTTCATCGTCAATAAGAAGGTGCAAGGTACACAGTAAACCTGAGGTGAAGCATCGGAATCTAAAACTGGACTCACAGGAGAGGTTCAAATCATAGAAAGTTAGAGTGTCAGTCCTCATGTACTTAAGTTGGCATTGTGCCTTTTGTATTACATTCGGATGCAAACTCTGTGTTTCATCGTCAATAAGAAGGTGCAAGGTATACAGTAAACCTGAAGTGAAGCATCGGAATCTAAAACAGGACTCACAGGAGAGGTTCAAATCACAGATAGTGAGAGTGTCAGTCCTCTTTTACTTAAGTCGGCATTGTGCCTTTTATTTTAAATTCGGATGCAATTTCTGTGTTTCATCGTCAATAAGAAGGTGCAAGGTATACAGTAAACCTGAAGTGAAGCATCGGAATCTAAAGCTGGACTCACAGGAGAGGTTCAAATCATAGAAAGTGAGTGTGTCAGTCCTCTTTTCCTTAGGTCGGCATTGTTCCTTTTGTTTTAAATTCGGATGCAATTTCTGTGTTTCATCGTCAATAAGAAGGTGCAAGTTATACAGTAAACTTGAAGTGAAGCATCGGAATCTAAAACTGGACTCACAGGAGAGGTTCTAATCATAGAAAGTGAGAGTGTCAGTCCTCTTTTACTTAAGTCGGCATTGAGCATTTTGTATTAAATACGGATGCAAACTCTGTGTTTCATCGTCAACAAGAAGGCCCAAGGGATATAGTAAAAATGAAGTGAAGCATCGAAATCTGAAACTGGAATTACAGGAGAGGCTCAAATCATAGAAAGTGAGAGTGTCCGTCCTCTTGTACTTAAGTCGGCATTGTGCCTTTTGTATAAAATTTGCATGCTATTTCTGTGTTTCATCGTCAATAAGAAGGTGCAAGGTATACAGTAATCTTGACGTGAAGAATCGGAATCTAAAACTGGACTCACAGATGAGGTTCAAATCGTTGAAACTGAGAGTGTCAGTCGTCTTGTACTTAAGTCGGAATTGTGCCTTTTGTATTAAATTCGGATGCAACTTCTGTGTGTCATCGTCAATAAGAAGGTGCAAAATATACAGTAATGCTGAAGTGAAGCATCGAACCAACAACTGGACTCACAGGAGAGGTTCAAATCATAGAAAGTGAGAGTGTCAGTCTTCTTGTACTTAAGTCGGCATTGTGCCTTTTGTATTTAATTCGGATGCAATTTCTGTGCTTCATCGTTAATAAAAAGGTGCAATGTATACAGTAAACCTGAAGTGAAGCATCGGAATCTAAAACTGGACTCACAGGAGAGGTTCAATTCGTAGAAAGTGAGAGTGTCAGTCCTCCTGTACTTAAGTCGACATTGTGCCATTTGTATTACATTCGGATGCAATTTCTGTGTTTCATTGTCAATTAGAAGGTGCAAGGTATACAGTAATCTTGACGTGAGTCATCGGAATCTAAAACTGGACTCACAGTAGAGGTTCAAACGTAGAAAGTGAGAGTTTCAGTCGTCTTGTACTTAAGTCGGCATTGTGCCTTTTGTATTGAATTCGGATGCAATTTCTGTGCTTCATCGTTAATAAGAAGGTGCAAGGTATACAGTAAACCTGAAGTGAAGCATCGGAATCTAAAACTGGGTTCACAGGAGAGGTTCAATTCATAGAAAGTTAGTCAGTCCTCTTGTCCTTAAGTCGGCATCGTGCCTTTTGTATTAAATTCGGATGTAATTTCTGTGTTTCATCGTCAATAAGAAGGTCCAAGGGAAACAGTAAACCTGAAGTGAAGCATCGGAATCTAAAACTGGACTCACAGGAGAGGTTCAAATCGTAGAAAGTGAGAGTGTCAGTCCTCTTGTACTTAAGTCGGCATTTTGCTTTTTGTATTAAATTCGGATGCAAATTCTGTGTTTCATCGTCAATAAGAAGGTGCAAGGTATACAGTAAACCTGAAGTGAAGCATCGGAATCTAAAACTGGACTCACAGCAGAGGTTCAAATCATAGAAAGTGGGGAGTGTCAGTCCTCTTGTACTTAAGTCGGCATTGTGCCTTTTGTATTAAATTCGGATGCAATATCTGTGCTTCATCGTCAATAAGAAGGTGCACGGTATACAGTAAACCTGAAGTAAAGCATCGGAATCTAAAACTGGAGTCAGAGGAGAGGTTCAAATCGTAGAATGTGAGAGTGTCAGTCCTCTTGTACTTAAGTCGGCACTGTGGCTTTTGTATTAAATTCGGAAGCAATTTCTGTGTTTCATCGTCAATAAGAAGGTGCAAGGTATACAGTAAACCTGAAGTGAAGCATCGGCATCTGAAACTGGACTCACAGGAGAGGTTCAAATCGTAGAAAGTGAGTGTGTCAGTCCTCTTGTAAATAAGTCTGCATTGTGCTTTTTGTATCAAATTCGGATTCAAACTCTGTGTTTCATCGTCAATAAGACGGTGCAAGGTATACAGTAAACCTGAAGTGAAGCATCGGAATCTAAAACTGCGCACACAGGAGAGGTTCAATTCATAGAAAGTTAGTCAGTCCTCTTGTCCTTAAGTCGGCATCATGCCTTTTATATTAAATTCGAATGCAATTTCTGTGTTTCATCGTCAATTAGAAGGTCCAAGGGAAACAGTAAACCGGAAGTGAAGCATCGGAATCAAAAACTGGACTCACAGCAGAGGTTCAAATCATAGAAACTGGGAGTGTCAGTCCTCTCGTACTTAAGTCGGCATTGTGCCTTTTTTATTCAATTCGGATGCAATTTCTGTGTTTCATCGTCAGTAAGAAAGTCCAAGGTATACTGTAAACCTGAAGTGAAGCATCGGAATCTAAAACTGGACTCACAAGAGAGGTTCAAATCACAGAAAGTGAGAGTGTCAGTCCTCTTGTACTTAAGTCTGCATTGTGCCTTTTGTATTAAATTCGGATGCAGTTTCTGTGTTTCATCGTCAATAAGGAGGTGCAAGGTATACAGTAAACCTGAAGTGAAGCATCCGAATCTAAAACTGGACTCACAGGAGAGGTTCAAATCATAGAAAGTCAGAGTGTCAGTCCTCTTGTACTTAAGTCTGCATTGTGCCTTTTGTATTAAATTCGGATGCAATTTCTGTGTTTCATCGTCAATAAGAAGGTGCAAGGTATACAGAAAACCTGAAGTGAAGCATCAGAATCTAAAACTGGACTCACAGTAGAGGTTCAAATCGTTGACAGTGAGAGGGTCAGTCCTCTTGTGCTTAAGTCGGCATTGTGCCTTTTGTATTAAATTCGCATGCAATCTATGTGTTTCATCGTCAATAAGAAGGTGCAAGGTATACAGTAAAACCTGAAGTGAAACATCGGAATCTACAACTGGGCTCACAGGAGAGGTTCAAATCAAAGGAAGTGAGAGCGTCAGTCCTCTTGTACTTAAATCGGCAATGTGCCTTTTGTATTAAATTCGGATGCAAAATCTGTGTTTCATCGTCAATAAGAAGGTGCAAGGTATACAGTAAACCTGAAGTGAAGCATCGGAATCTAAAACTGGACTCACAGGAGAGGTTCAAATCGTAGAAAGTGAGAGTGTCAGTCCTCTTGTACTTATGTCGGCTTTGTGCATTTTGTACTAATATCGCATGAATTTTCTGTGTTTCATCGTCAATAAGAAGGTGCAAGGTATACAGTAAACCTGAAGTGAAGAATCGGAAACTAAAACTGGACTTACAGGAGAGGTTCAAATAATAGAATGTGAGAGTGTCAGTTCTCTTTTACTTAGGTCGGCATTGTGCCTTTTGTATTAAATTCGGATGCAATTTGTGTGTTTCATCGTCAATAAGAAAGTCCAAGGTATACAGTAAACCTGAAGTGAAGCATCGGAATCTAAAACTGGACTCACAAGAGAGGTTCAAATCATAGAAAGTGAGAGTGTCAGTCCTCTTGTACTTAAGTCGACATTGTGCCTTTTTATTAAATTCGGATGCAATTTCTGTGCTTCATCGTCAATAAGAAGGTGCAAGGTATGCAGTAAACCTTAAGTGAAGCATCGGAACCTAAAACTGGAGTCAGAGGAGAGGTTCAAATCATAGAAAGTGAGAGTGTCAGTCCTCTATTACTTAAGTCGGCATTGTGCCTTTTTTTAAAATACGGAAGCAATTTCTGTGTTTCATCGTCAATAAGAAGGTGCAAGGTATACAGTAAACCTGAAGTAAAGCATCGGAATCTAAAACTGGACCCACAGGAGAGATTCAAATCATAGAAAATGAGAGTGTCAGTCCTCCTGTACTTAAGTCGGCATTGTGCCTTTTGTATTAAATTCGGTTGCAATTTCTGTGTTTCATCGTCAGTAAGAAGGTCCAGGGGATACAGTAAACCTGAAGTGAAGCATCGGAATGTAAAACTGGCCTCACAGGAGAGGTTCAAATCATAGGAAGTTAGAGTGTCAGTCCTCTTGTACTTAAGTCGGCATTGAGCATTTTGTATTAAATTCGGATGCAAACTCTGTGTTTCATCGTCAACAAGCAGGTCCAAGGGATTCAGTAAACCTAAAGTGAAGCATCGGAATCTAAAACTGGAGTCAGAGGAGAGGTTCTAATCGTAGAATGTGAGAGTGTCAGTCCTCTTGTACTTAAGTCGGCATTGTGCCTTTTGTATTAAATTCGGATGCAATTTCTGTGTTTCATCGTCAATAAGAAGGTGCAAGGTATACAGTAAACCTGAGTGAAGCATCGGAATCTAAAACTGGACTCACAGTAGAGGTTCAAATCGTTGAATGTGAGAGGGTCAGTCCTCTTGTACTTAAGTCGGCATTGTGCCTTTTGTATTAAATTCGGATGCAATTTCTGTGTTTCATCGTCAATTAGAAGGTGCAAGGTGTACAGTAAACCTGAAGTGAAACATCGGAATCTACAACTGGACTCACAGGAGAGGTTCAAATCATAGCAAGTGAGAGTGTCAGACCTCTTGTACTTAAGTCGGCATTGTACCTTTTGTATTAAATTCGGATGCAATTTCTGTGTTTCATCGTCAATAAGAAGGTGCAAGGTATACAGTAAACCTGAAGTGAAGCATCGGAATCTAAAACTGGACTCACAGGAGAAGTTCAAATCGTGGAAAGTGAGAGTGTCAGTGCTCTTGTACTTAAGTCGGCATTGTGCATTTTGTATTAAATTCGGATGCAATTTCGGTGTTTCATCGTCAATAAGAAGGTGCAAGGTATACAGTGAACCTAAGGTGAATCATCGGAATTCAAAACTGGACTTACAGGAGAGGTTCAAATCATAGAATGTGAGAGTGTCAGTCCTCTAGTACTTAAGTCGGCATTGTGCCTTTTATAGTAAATTCGGATGCAATTTCTGTGTTTCATCGTCAATTAGAAGGTGCAAGGTGTACATTAAACCTAAAGTGAAACATCGGAATCTACATCTGGACTCACAGGAGAGGTTCAAATCATAGTAAGTGAGAGTGTCAGACCTCTTGTACTTAAGTCGGCATTGTGCCTTTTGTATTAAATTCGGATGCAATTTCTGTGTTTCATCGTCAATAAGAAGGTGCAAGGTATACAGTAAACCTGAAGTGAAGCATCGGCATCTAAAACTGGACTCACAGGAGAGGTTCAAATCGTAGAAAGTGAGAGTGTCAGTTCTCTTGTACTTAAGTCGGCATTGTGCCTTCTGCATTAAATTCGGATACAATTTCTGTGTTTCATCGTCAATAAGAAGGTGCAAGGTATACAGTGAACCTGAAGTGAAGCATCGTAATCTAAAACTGGACTCACAGGAGAGGTTCAAATCAAAGGAAGTGAGAGCGTCAGTCCTCTTGTACTTAAATCGGCAATGTGTTTTTGTATTAAATTCAGATGCAAAATTTGTGTTTCATCGTCAATAAGAAGGTGCAAGGTATACAGTAAACCTGAAGTGAAGCATCGGAATCTAAAACTGGACTCACAGGAGAGGTTCAAATCGTAGAAAGTGAGAGTGTCAGTCCTCTTGTACTTATGTCGGCTTTGTGCATTTTGTACTAATATCGCATGAATTTTCTGTGTTTCATCGTCAATAAGAAGGTTTAAGGTATACAGTAAACCTGAAGTGAAGAATCGGAAACTAAAACTGGACTTACAGGAGAGGTTTAAATAATAGAATGTGAGAGTGTCAGTTCTCTTTTACTTAGGTCGGCATTGTGCCTTTTGTATTAAATTCGGATGCAATTTGTGTGTTTCATCGTCAATAAGAATGTCCAAGGTATACAGTAAACCTGAAGTGAAGCATCGGAATCTAAAACTGGACTCACAAGAGAGGTTCAAATCATAGAAAGTGAGAGTGTCAGTCCTCTTGTACTTAAGTCGACATTGTGCCTTTTTATTAAATTCGGATGCAATTTCTGTGCTTCATCGTCAATAAGAAGGTGCAAGGTATGCAGTAAACCTGAAGTGAAGCATCGGAACCTAAAACTGGAGTCAGAGGAGAGGTTCAAATCATAGAAAGTGAGAGTGTCAGTCCTCTATTACTTAAGTCGGCATTGTGCCTTTTTTTAAAATACGGAAGCAATTTCTGTGTTTCATCGTCAATAAGAAGGTGCAAGGTATACAGTAAACCTGAAGTAAAGCATCGGAATCTAAAACTGGACTCACAGGAGAGATTCAAATCATAGAAAGTGAGAGTGTCAGTCCTCTTGTACTTAAGTCGGCATTGTGCCTTTTGTATTAAATTCGGTTGCAATTTCTGTGTTTCATCGTCAATAAGAAGGTCCAAGGGATACAGTAAACCTGAAGTGAAGCATCGGAATCTAAAACTGGCCTCACAGGAGAGGTTCAAATCATAGGAAGTTAGAGTGTCAGTCCTCTTGTACTTAAGTCGGCATTGAGCATTTTGTATTAAATTCGGATGCAAACTCTGTGTTTCATCGTCAACAAGCAGGTCCAAGGGATTCAGTAAACCTAAAGTGAAGCATCGGAATCTAAAACTGGAGTCAGAGGAGAGGTTCAAATCGTAGAATGTGAGAGTGTCAGTCCTCTTGTACTTAAGTCGGCATTGTGCCTTTTGTATTAAATTCGGATGCAAATTCTGTGTTTCATCGTCAATAAGAAGGTGCAAAGTATACAGTAATCTTGAAGTGAAGCATCCGAATCTAAAACTGGACTCACAGGAGAGGTTCAAATCGTAGAAAGTGAGAGTGTCAGTCTTCTTGTACTTAAGTCTGCAGTGTGCCTTTTGTATCATTTCCGGATGCAATTTCTGTTTTCCATCGTCAATAAGAAGGTGCAAGGTATACAGTAAACCTGAGTGAAGCATCGGAATCTAAAACTGGACTCACAGTAGAGGTTCAAATCGTTGAATGTGAGAGGGTCAGTCCTCTTGTACTTAAGTCGGCATTGTGCCTTTTGTATTAAATTCGGATGCAATTTCTGTGTTTCATCGTCAATTAGAAGGTGCAAGGTGTACAGTAAACCTGAAGTGAAACATCGGAATCTACAACTGGACTCACAGGAGAGGTTCAAATCATAGTAAGTGAGAGTGTCAGACCTCTTGTACTTAAGTCGGCATTGTACCTTTTGTATTAAATTCGGATGCAATTTCTGTGTTTCATCGTCAATAAGAAGGTGCAAGGTATACAGTAAACCTGAAGTGAAGCATCGGAATCTAAAACTGGACTCACAGGAGAGGTTCAAATCGTAGAAAGTGAGAGTGTCAGTGCTCTTGTACTTAAGTCGGCATTGTGCATTTTGTATTAAATTCGGATGCAATTTCGGTGTTTCATCGTCAATAAGAAGGTGCAAGGTATACAGTGAACCTAAGGTGAATCATCGGAATTCAAAACTGGACTTACAGGAGAGGTTCAAATCATAGAATGTGAGAGTGTCAGTCCTCTTGTACTTAAGTCGGCATTGTGCCTTTTATAGTAAATTCGGATGCAATTTCTGTGTTTCATCGTCAATTAGAAGGTGCAAGGTGTACATTAAACCTAAAGTGAAACATCGGAATCTACATCTGGACTCACAGGAGAGGTTCAAATCATAGTAAGTGAGAGTGTCAGACCTCTTGTACTTAAGTCGGCATTGTGCCTTTTGTATTAAATTCGGATGCAATTTCTGTGTTTCATCGTCAATAAGAAGGTGCAAGGTATACAGTAAACCTGAAGTGAAGCATCGGCATCTAAAACTGGACTCACAGGAGAGGTTCAAATCGTAGAAAGTGAGAGTGTCAGTTCTCTTGTACTTAAGTCGGCATTGTGCCTTCTGCATTAAATTCGGATACAATTTCTGTGTTTCATCGTCAATAAGAAGGTGCAAGGTATACAGTGAACCTGAAGTGAAGCATCGCAATCTAAAACTGGACTCACAGGAGAGGTTCAAATCATAGAAAGTGAGAGTGTCTGTCCTCTTGTACTTAAGTCGGCATTGTGCCTTTTGTTTTAAATTCGGATGCAATCTCTGTGTTTTATCGTCAATATGAAGGTGCAAGGTATACAGTAAACCTGAAGTGAAACATCGGAATCTACAACTGGGCTCACAGGAGAGGTTCAAATCAAAGGAAGTGAGAGCGTCAGTCCTCTTGTACTTAAATCGGCAATGTGTTTTTGTATTAAATTCAGATGCAAAATTTGTGTTTCATCGTCAATAAGAAGGTGCAAGGTATACAGTAAACCTGAAGTGAAGCATCGGAATCTAAAACTGGACTCACAGGAGAGGTTCAATTCGTAGAAAGTGAGAGTGTCAGTCCTCTTGTACTTATGTCGGCTTTGTGCATTTTGTACTAATATCGCATGAATTTTCTGTGTTTCATCGTCAATAAGAAGGTTTAAGGTATACAGTAAACCTGAAGTGAAGAATCGGAAACTAAAACTGGACTTACAGGAGAGGTTTAAATAATAGAATGTGAGAGTGTCAGTTCTCTTTTACTTAGGTCGGCATTGTGCCTTTTGTATTAAATTCGGATGCAATTTGTGTGTTTCATCGTCAATAAGAATGTCCAAGGTATACAGTAAACCTGAAGTGAAGCATCGGAATCTAAAACTGACTCACAAGAGAGGTTCAAATCATAGAAAGTGAGAGTGTCAGTCCTCTTGTACTTAAGTCGACATTGTGCCTTTTTTATTAAATTCGGATGCAATTTCTGTGCTTCATCGTCAATAAGAAGGTGCAAGGTATGCAGTAAACCTGAAGTGAAGCATCGGAACCTAAACTGGAGTCAGAGGAGAGGTTCAAATCATAGAAAGTGAGAGTGTCAGTCCTCTATTACTTAAGTCGGCATTGTGCCTTTTTTTAAAATACGGAAGCAATTTCTGTGTTTCATCGTCAATAAGAAGGTGCAAGGTATACAGTAAACCTGAAGTAAAGCATCGGAATCTAAAACTGGACTCACAGGAGAGATTCAAATCATAGAATGTGAGAGTGTCAGTCCTCTTGTACTTAAGTCGGCATTGTGCCTTTTGTATTAAATTCGGTTGCAATTTCTGTGTTTCATCGTCAATAAGAAGGTCCAAGGGATACAGTAAACCTGAAGTGAAGCATCGGAATCTAAAACTGGCCTCACAGGAGAGGTTCAAATCATAGGAAGTTAGAGTGTCAGTCCTCTTGTACTTAAGTCGGCATTGAGCATTTTGTATTAAATTCGGATGCAAACTCTGTGTTTCATCGTCAACAAGCAGGTCCAAGGGATTCAGTAAACCTAAAGTGAAGCATCGGAATCTAAAACTGGAGTCAGAGGAGAGGTTCAAATCGTAGAATGTGAGAGTGTCAGTCCTCTTGTACTTAAGTCGGCATTGTGCCTTTTGTATTAAATTCGGATGCAAATTCTGTGTTTCATCGTCAATAAGAAGGTGCAAAGTATACAGTAATCTTGAAGTGAAGCATCCGAATCTAAAACTGGACTCACAGGAGAGGTTCAAATCGTAGAAAGTGAGAGTGTCAGTCTTCTTGTACTTAAGTCTGCAGTGTGCTTTTGTATCATATTCGGATGCAATTTCTGTTTTCCATCGTCAATAAGAAGGTGCAAGGTATACAGTAAACCTGAGTGAAGCATCGGAATCTAAAACTGGACTCACAGTAGAGGTTCAAATCGTTGAATGTGAGAGGGTCAGTCCTCTTGTACTTAAGTCGGCATTGTGCCTTTTGTATTAAATTCGGATGCAATTTCTGTGTTTCATCGTCAATTAGAAGGTGCAAGGGTGTACAGTAAACCTGAAGTGAAACATCGGAATCTACAACTGGACTCACAGGAGAGGTTCAAATCATAGTAAGTGAGAGTGTCAGACCTCTTGTACTTAAGTCGGCATTGTACCTTTTGTACTTAAATTCGGATGCAATTTCTGTGTTTCATCGTCAATAAGAAGGTGCAAGGTATACAGTAAACTGAAGTGAAGCATCGGAATCTAAAACTGGACTCACAGGAGAGGTTCAAATCGTAGAAAGTGAAAGTGTCAGTGCTCTTGTACTTAAGTCGGCATTGTGCATTTTGTATTAAATTCGGATGCAATTTCGGTGTTTCATCGTCAATAAGAAGGTGCAAGGTATACAGTAAACCTGAGGTGAATCATCGGAATTCAAAACTGGACTTACAGGAGAGGTTCAAATCATAGAATGTGAGAGTGTCAGTCCTCTTGTACTTAAGTCGGCATTGTGCCTTTTGTATTAAATTCGGATGCAATTTCTGTGTTTCATCGTCAATTAGAAGGTGCAAGGTGTACAGTAAACCTAAAGTGAAACATCGGAATCTACAACTGGACTCACAGGAGAGGTTCAAATCATAGTAAGTGAGAGTGTCAGACCTCTTGTACTTAAGTCGGCATTGTGCCTTTTGTATTACATTCGGATGCAATTTCTGTGTTTTCATCGTCAATAAGAAGGTGCAAGGTATACAGTAAACCTGAAGTGAAGCATCGGAATCTAAAACTGGACTCACAGGAGAGGTTCAAATCGTAGAAAGTGAGAGTGTCAGTCCTTTTGTACTTAAGTCGGCATTGTGCATTTGTATTAAATTCGGATGCAATTTCGGTGTTTCATCGTCAATAAGAAGGTGCAAGGTATACAGTAAACCTGAGGTGAAGCATCGGAATCTTAAACTGGACTTACAGGAGAGGTTTCAAATTATAGAATGTGAGAGTGTCAGTCCTCTTTTACTTAAGTCGGCATTGTGCATTTTGTATTAAATTCGGATGCAATTTCTGTGTTTCATCGTCAATAAGAAGGTGCAAGGTACACAGTAAACCTGAGGTGAAGCATCGGAATCTAAAACTGGACTCACAGGAGAGGTTCAAATCATAGAAAGTTAGAGTGTCAGTCCTCATGTACTTAAGTTGGCATTGTGCCTTTTGTATTACATTTCGGATGCAAACTCTGTGTTTCATCGTCAATAAGAAGGTGCAAGGTATACAGTAAACCTGAAGTGAAGCATCGGAATCTAAAACAGGACTCACAGGAGAGGATCAAATCACAGATAGTGAGAGTGTCAGTCCTCTTTTACTTAAGTCGGCATTGTGCCTTTTATTTTAAATTCGGATGCAATTTCTGTGTTTCATCGTCAATAAGAAGGTGCAAGGTATACAGTAAACCTGAAGAGAAGCATCGGAATCTAAAGCTGGACACACAGGAGAGGTTCAAATCATAGAAAGTGAGAGTGTCAGTCCTCTTTTCCCTTAGGTCGGCATTGTTCCTTTTGTTTTAAATTCGGATGCAATTTCTGTGTTTCATTGTCAATAAGAAGGTGCAAGTTATACAGTAAACCTGAAGTGAAGCATCGGAATCTAAAACTGGACTCACAGGAGAGGTTCTAATCATAGAAAGTGAGAGTGTCAGTCCTCTTTTACTTAAGTCGGCATTGAGCATTTTGTATTAAATACGGATGCAAACTCTGTGTTTCATCGTCAACAAGAAGGCCCAAGGGATATAGTAAACCTGAAGTGAAGCATCGAAATCTGAAACTGGAATTACAGGAGAGGCTCAAATCATAGAAAGTGAGAGTGTCAGTCCTCTTGTACTTAAGTCGGCATTGTGCCTTTTGTATAAAATTTGCATGCTATTTCTGTGTTTCATCGTCAATAAGAAGGTGCAAGGTATACAGTAATCTTGACGTGAAGAATCGGAATCTAAAACTGGACTCACAGATGAGGTTCAAATCGTTGAAACTGAGAGTGTCAGTCGTCTTGTACTTAAGTCGGAATTGTGCCTTTTGTATTAAATTCGGATGCAACTTCTGTGTTTCATCGTCAATAAGAAGGTGCAAAATATACAGTAATGCTGAAGTGAAGCATCGGAACCAACAACTGGACTCACAGGAGAGGTTCAAATCATAGAAAGTGAGAGTGTCAGTCTTCTTGTACTTAAGTCGGCATTGTGACCTTTGTATTTAATTCGGATGCAATTTCTGTGCTTCATCGTTAATAAAAAGGTGCAATGTATACAGTAAACCTGAAGTAAAGCATCGGAATCTAAAACTGGACTCACAGGTGAGGTTCAATTCGTAGAAAGTGAGAGTGTCAGTCCTCCTGTACTTAAGTCGACATTGTGCCATTTGTATTACATTCGGATGCAATTTCTGTGTTTTATCGTCAATAAGAAGGTCCACGGTATACAGTAAACCAGAAGTTAAGCATCTGAATCAAAAACTGGACACACAGGAGAGGCTCAAATCGTAGAAAGTGAGAGTGTCAGTCCTCTTTTACTTAAGTCGGCATTGTGCCCATTGTATTAAATTCCGATGCAATTTCTCTGTTTCATCGTCATTAAGAAGGTGCAAGGTATGCAGTAAACCCGAAGTGAAGCACCGGAATCTAAAACTGGACTCACAGGAGAGGTTCATTTCGTAGAAAGTGAGAGTGTCAGTACTCTTGTACTTATGTCAGCATTATGCCTTTTGTATTAAATTCGGATGCAATTTCTGTGTTTCATCGTCAATAAGAAGGTGCAAGGTATACAGTAAACCTGAAGTGAAGCATCGGAATCTAAAACTGGACTCACAGCAGAGGTTCAAATCATAGAAAGTGGGAGTGTCAGTCCTCTTGTACTTAAGTCGGCATTGTGCCTTTTGTATTAAATTCGGATGCACTTTCTGTGCTTCATCGTCAATAAGAAGGTGCACGGTATACAGTAAACCTGAAGTAAAGCATCTGAATCTAAAACTGGAGTCAGAGGAGAGGTTCAAATCGTAGAATGTGAGAGTGTCAGTCCTCTTGTACTTAAGTCGGCACTGTGGCTTTTGTATTAAATTCGGAAGCAATTTCTGTGTTTCATCGTCAATAAGAAGGTGCAAGGTATACAGTAAACCTGAAGTGAAGCATCGGAATCTATAACTGGACTCACAGGAGAGGTTCAAATCGTAGAAAGTGAGAGTGTCAGTCCTCTTGTACTTAAGTCTGCATTGTGCTTTTTGTTTTAAATTCGGATGCAAACTCTGTGTTTCATCGTCAATAAGACGGTGCAAGGTATACAGTAAACCTGAAGTGAAGCATCGGAATCTAAAACTGGGCTCATAGGAGAGGTTCAATTCATAGAAAGTTAGTCAGTCCTCCTGTCCTTAAGTCGGCATTATGCCTTTTCTATTAAATTCGAATGCAATTTCTGTGTTTCATCGTCAATTAGAAGGTCCAAGGGAAACAGTAAACCTGAAGTGAAGCATCGGAATCAAAAACTGGACTCACAACAGAGGTTCAAATCATGGAAACTGGGAGTGTCAGTATTCTCGTACTTGAGTCGGCATTGTGCCTTTTGTATTCAATTCGGATGCAATTTCTGTGTTTCATCGTCAATAAGAAAGTCCAAGGTATACAGTAAACCTGAAGTGAAGCATCGGAATCTAAAACTGGACTCACAAGAGAGGTTCAAATCATAGAAAGTGAGAGTGTCAGTCCTCTTGTACTTAAGTCGGCATTGTGCCTTTTGTATGAAATTCGGATTCAATTTCTGTGTTTCATCGTCAATAAGGAGGTGCAAGGTATACAGTAAACCTGAAGTGAAGCATCCGAATCTAAAACTGGACTCACAGGAAAGGTTCAAATCATAGAAAGTCAGAGTGTCAGTCCTCTTGTACTTAAGTCTTCATTGAGCCTTTTGTATTAAATTCGGATGCAATTTCTGTGTTTCATCGTCAATAAGAAGGTGCAAAGTATACAGTAAACCTGAAGTGAAGCATCAGAATCTAAAACTGGACTCACAATAGAGGTTCAAATCGTTGCCAGTGAGAGGGTCAGTCCTCTTGTACTTAAGTCGGCATTGTGCCTTTTGTATTACATTCGGATGCAATCTCTGTGTTTCATCGTCAATAAGAAGGTGCAAGGTATACAGTAAACCTGAAGTGAAACATCGGAATCTACAACTGGGCTCACAGGAGGTTTTCAAATCAAAGGAAGTGAGAGCGTCAGTCCTCTTGTACTTAAATCGGCAATGTGCTTTTTGTATTAAATTAGGATGCAAATTCTGTGTTTCATCGTCAATAAGAAGGTTCAAGGTATACAGTAAACCTGTAGTGAAGCATAGCAATCTAAAACTGGACTCACAGGAGAGGTTCAAATCGTAGAAAGTGAGAGTGACAGTCCTCTTGTACTTATGTCGGCTTTGTGCATTTTGTATTAAATTCGCATGCAATTTCGGTGTTTCATCGTCAATAAGAAGGTGCAAGGTATACAGTAAACCTGAAGTGAAGAATCGGAAACTAAAACTGGACTTACAGGAGAGGTTCAAATAATAGAATGTGAGAGTGTCAGTTCTCTTTTACTTAGGTCGGATTTGTGCCTTTTGTATTAAATTCGGATGGAATTTCTGTGTTTCGTCGTCAATAAGAAAGTCCAAGGTATACAGTAAACCTGAAGTGAAGCATCGGAATCTAAAACTGGACTCACAAGAGAGGTTCAAATCATAGATAGTGAGAGTGTCAGTCCTCTTGTACTTAAGTCGGCATTGTGCCTTTTGTATTAAATTCGGATGTAATTTCTGTGCTTCATCGTCTATAAGAAGGTGCAAGGAATGCAGTAAACCTGAAGTGAAGCATCGGAACCTAAAACTGGAGTCAGAGGAGAGGTTCAAATCATAGAAAGTGAGAGTGTCAGTCCTCTTTTACTTAAGTCGGCATTGTGCCTTTTTTTAAAATTCGGAAGCAATTTCTGTGTTTCATCGTCAATAAGAAGGTGCAAGGTATACAGTAAACCTGAAGTAAAGCATCGGAATCTAAAACTGGACTCACAGGAGAGATTCAAATCATAGAAAGTGAGAGTGTCAGTCCCCTTGTACTTAAGTCGGCATTGTGCCTTTTGTATTAAATTCGGATGCAAATTCTGTGTTTTATCGCCAATAAGAAGGTGCAAGGTATACAGTAATCTTGAAGTGAAGCATCCGAATCTAAAACTGGACTTACAGTGGAGGTTCAAATCGTTGAATTTGAGATGGTCAGTCCTCTTGTACTTAAGTCGGCATTGTGCCTTTTGTATTAAATTCGGATGCAATTTCTGTGTTTCATCGTCAATTAGAAGGTGCAAGGTATACAGTAAACCTGAAGTGAAACATCGGAATCTACAACTGGACTCACCGGAGAGGTTCAAATCATAGTAAGTGAGAGTGTCAGACCACTTGTACTTAAGTCGGCATTGTGCCTTTTGTATTAAATTCGGATGCAATTTCGGTGTTTCATCGTCAATAAGAAGGTGCAAGGTATACAGCAAACCTGAAGTGAAGCATCGGATTCTAAAACTGGACTTACAGGAGAGGTTCAAATCATAGAATGTGAGAGTGTGAGTCCTCTTTTACTTAAGTCGGCATTGTGCATTTTTTTAAAATTCGGATGCAATTTCTGTGTTTCATCGTCAATAAGAAGGTGCAAGGTATACAGTAAACCTGAAGTGAAGCATCGGAATCTAAAACTGGACTCACAGGAGAGGTTCAAATCATGGAAAGTTAGAGTGTCAGTCCTCATGTACTTAAGTTGGCAGTGTGCCTTTTGCATTAAATTCGGATGCAAACTCTGTGTTTCATCGTCAATAAGAAGGTGCAAGGTATACAGTAAACCTGAAGTGAAGCATCGGAATCTAAAACTGGACTCACAGGAGAGGTTCAAATCACAGATAGTGAGAGTGTCAGTCCTCTTTTACTTAAGTCGGCATTGTGCCTTTTGTTTTAAATTCGGATGCAATTTCTGTGTTCCATCGTCAATAAGAAGGTGCAAGGTATACAGTAAACCTGAAGTGAAGCATCGGAATCTAAAACTGGACTCACAGGAGAGGTTCAAATCATAGAAAGTGAGAGTGTCAGTCCTCTTTTACTTAAGTCGGCATTGAGCATTTTGTATTAAATACGGATGCAAACTCTGTGTTTCATCGTCAACAAGAAGGTCCAAGGGATATAGTAAACCTGAAGTGAAGCATCGGAATCTAAAACTGGACTTACAGGCGAGGCTCAAATCATAGAAAGTGAGAGTGTCAGTCCTCTTGTACTTAAGTCGGCATTCAGCCTTTTGTATAAAATTTGGATGCTATTTCTGTGTTTTATCGTCAATAAGAAGGTGCAAGGTATACAGTAAACCTGAAGTGAAACATCGGAAACTAAAACTGGACTCACAGGAAAGGTTCAAATCGTAGAAAGTGAGAGTGTCCGTCCTCTTGTACTTAAGTGGGCATTGTGCCTTTTGTATTTATTCCTACGCAATTTCTGTGTTTCATCGTCAATAAGAAGGTGCAAGGTATACAGTAAACCAGAAGTGAAGCATCGGAATCTAAAACTGGACTCACAGGAGAGGTTCAAATCGTAGAAAGTCAGAGTGTCAGTCCTCTTGTACTTAATTTGGCATTGTGCTAATTGTATTAAATTCGGATGCAATTTCTGTGTTTCATCGTCAGTAAGAAGGTGCAAGGTATACAGTAAACCTGAAGTGAAGGATCAGAATCTAAAACTGGACTCACGGGAGAGGTTCAAATCATAGAAAGTGAGAGTGTCTGTCCTCTTGTACTTAAGTCTGCATTGTGCGTTTTGTATTAAATTCGGATGCTATTTCAGTGTTTCATCGTCAATAAGAAGGTGCAAGGTATACAGTAAACCTGAAGTGAAGCATCGGAATCTAAAACTGGACTCACAGTAGAGGTTCAAATCGTTGAAAGTGAGATGGTCAGTCCTCTTGTACTTAAGACAGCATTGTGCCTTTTGTATTAGATTCGGATGCAATATCTGTGTTTCATCGTCAATAAGAAGATGCAAGGTATACAGTAAACCTGAAGTGAAGCATCAGAATCTAAAACTGGACTGACAGGAGAGGTTCAATTCATTGAAAGTGAGAGTGTCAGTCCTCTTGTACTTAAGTCGGCATTGTGCCTTTTGTATTAAATTCGGATGCAATTTCTGTGCTTCATCGTCAATAAGAAGGTGCAAGGTATACAGTACACCAGAAGTGAAGCATCGGAATCTAAAAGTGGACTCACAGGAGAGGTTCAAATCGTAGTAAGTGAGAGAGTCAGTCCTCTTGTCCTTAAGTCGGCATTGTGCCTTTGGTATTAAATTCGGATGCAATTTCTGTGTTTCATCGTCAATAAGAAGGTGCAAGGTATACAGTAAACCTGAAGTGAAGCATCGGAATCTAAAACTGGACTTACAGGAGAGGTTCAAATCATAGAATGTGAGAGTGTCAGTCTTCTTTTATTTAAGTCAGCATTGTGCATTTTGTATTAAATTCGGATGCAATTTCTGTGTTTCATCGTCAATAAGAAGGTGCAAGGTATACAGTAAACCTGAAGTGAAGCATCGGAATCTAAAACTGGACTCACAGGAGAGGTTCAAATCATAGAAAGTTAGAGTGTCAGTCCTAATGTACTTAAGTTGGCATTGTGCCTTTTGTATTAAATTCGGATGCAAACTCTGTGTTTCATCGTCAATAAGAAGGTGCAAGGTATACAGTAAACCTGAAGTGAAGCATCGGAATCTAAAACAGGACCCACAGGAAGGTTCAAATCACAGATAGTGAGAGTGTCGGTCCTCTTTTACTTAAGTCGGCAATGTGCCTTTTGTTTTAAATTCGGATGCAATTTCTGTGTTTCATCGTCAATAAGAAGGTGCAAGGTATACAGTAAACCTGAAGTGAAGCATCGGAATCTAAAACTGGACTCACAGGAGAGGTTCAAATCATAGAAAGTGAGAGCGTCAGTCCTCTTTTCCTTAGGTCGGCATTGTTCCTTTTGTTTTAAATTCGGTTGCATTTTCTGTGTTTCATCGTCAATAAGAAGGTGCAAGTTATACAGTAAACCTGAAGTGAAGCATCGGAATCTAAAACTGGACTCACAGGAGAGGTTCAAATCATAGAAAGTGAGAGTGTCAGTCCTCTTTTACTTAAGTCGGCATTGAGCATTTTGTATTCAATTCGGATGCAAACTCCGTGTTTCATCGTCAACAAGAAGGTCCAAGGGATATAGTAAACCTGAAGTGAAGCATCGAAATCTAAAACTGGACTCACTGGAGAGGCGCAAATCATAGAAAGTGAGAGAGTCAGTCCTCTTGTACTTAAGTCGGCATTCTGCCTTTTGTATAAAATTTGGATGCTATTTCTGTGTCTCTTCGTCAATAAGAAGGTGCAAGGTATACAGTAATCTTGACGTGAAGAATCGGAATCTAAAACTGGACTCACAGGAGAGGTTCAAATCGTTGAAATTGAGAGTGTCAGTCGTCTTGTACTTAAGTCGGAATTGTGCCTTTTGTATTAAATTCGGATGCAACTTCTGTGTTTCATCGTCAATAAGAAGGTGCAAAATATACAGTAATGCTGAAGTGAAGCATCGGAATCAGCAACTGGACTCACAGGAGAGGTTCAAATCATAGAAAGTGAGAGTGTCAGTGTTCTTGTACTTAAGTCGACATTGTGCCATTTGTATTACATTCGGATGCAATTTCTGTGCTTCATCGTCAATAAGAAGGTCCGCGGTATACAGTAAACCAGAAGATAAGCATCGGAATCTAAAACTCGACTCACAGGAGAGGTTCACTTCGTAGAAAGTGAGAGTGTCAGACCTCTTGTACTTATGTCAGCATTATGCCTTTTGTATTAAATTCGGATGCAATTTCTGTGTTTCATCGTCAACAAGAAGGTCCAAGGGATATAGTAAACCTGAAGTGAAGCATCGGAATCTAAAACTGGACTTACAGGCGAGGCTCAAATCATAGAAAGTGAGAGTGTCAGTCCTCTTGTACTTAAGTCGGCATTCAGCCTTTTGTATAAAATTTGGATGCTATTTCTGTGTTTTATCGTCAATAAGAAGGTGCAAGGTATACAGTAAACCTGAAGTGAAACATCGGAATCTAAAACTGGACTCACAGGAAAGGTTCAAATCGTAGAAAGTGAGAGTGTCCGTCCTCTTGTACTTAAGTGGGCATTGTGCCTTTTGTATTTATTCGCACGCAATTTCTGTGTTTCATCGTCAATAAGAAGGTGCAAGGTATACAGTAAACCAGAAGTGAAGCATCGGAATCTAAAACTGGACTCACAGGAGAGGTTCAAATCGTAGAAAGTCAGAGTGTCAGTCCTCTTGTACTTAATTTGGCATTGTGCTAATTGTATTAAATTCGGATGCAATTTCTGTGTTTCATCGTCAGTAAGAAGGTGCAAGGTATACAGTAAACCTGAAGTGAAGCATCAGAATCTAAAACTGGACTCACGGGAGAGGTTCAAATCATAGAAAGTGAGAGTGTCTGTCCTCTTGTACTTAAGTCTGCATTGTGCGTTTTGTATTAAATTCGGATGCTATTTCAGTGTTTCATCGTCAATAAGAAGGTGCAAGGTATACAGTAAACCTGAAGTGAAGCATCGGAATCTAAAACTGGACTCACAGTAGAGGTTCAAATCGTTGAAAGTGAGATGGTCAGTCCTCTTGTACTTAAGACAGCATTGTGCCTTTTGTATTAGATTCGGATGCAATATCTGTGTTTCATCGTCAATAAGAAGGTGCAAGGTATACAGTAAACCTGAAGTGAAGCATCAGAATCTAAAACTGGACTGACAGGAGAGGTTCAATTCATTGAAAGTGAGAGTGTCAGTCCTCTTGTACTTAAGTCGGCATTGTGCCTTTTGTATTAAATTCGGATGCAATTTCTGTGCTTCATCGTCAATAAGAAGGTGCAAGGTATACAGTACACCAGAAGTGAAGCATCGGAATCTAAAAGTGGACTCACAGGAGAGGTTCAAATCGTAGTAAGTGAGAGAGTCAGTCCTCTTGTCCTTAAGTCGGCATTGTGCCTTTGGTATTAAATTCGGATGCAATTTCTGTGTTTCATCGTCAATAAGAAGGTGCAAGGTATACAGTAAACCTGAAGTGAAGCATCGGAATCTAAAACTGGACTTACAGGAGAGGTTGAAATCATAGAATGTGAGAGTGTCAGTCTTCTTTTATTTAAGTCAGCATTGTGCATTTTGTATTAAATTCGGATGCAATTTCTGTGTTTCATCGTCAATAAGAAGGTGCAAGGTATACAGTAAACCTGAAGTGAAGCATCGGAATCTAAAACTGGACTCACAGGAGAGGTTCAAATCATAGAAAGTTAGAGTGTCAGTCCTAATGTACTTAAGTTGGCATTGTGCCTTTTGTATTAAATTCGGATGCAAACTCTGTGTTTCATCGTCAATAAGAAGGTGCAAGGTATACAGTAAACCTGAAGTGAAGCATCGGAATCTAAAACAGGACCCACAGGAGAGGTTCAAATCACAGATAGTGAGAGTGTCGGTCCTCTTTTACTTAAGTCGGCAATGTGCCTTTTGTTTTAAATTCGGATGCAATTTCTGTGTTTCATCGTCAATAAGAAGGTGCAAGGTATACAGTAAACCTGAAGTGAAGCATCGGAATCTAAAACTGGACTCACAGGAGAGGTTCAAATCATAGAAAGTGAGAGCGTCAGTCCTCTTTTCCTTAGGTCGGCATTGTTCCTTTTGTTTTAAATTCGGTTGCATTTTCTGTGTTTCATCGTCAATAAGAAGGTGCAAGTTATACAGTAAACCTGAAGTGAAGCATCGGAATCTAAAACTGGACTCACAGGAGAGGTTCAAATCATAGAAAGTGAGAGTGTCAGTCCTCTTTTACTTAAGTCGGCATTGAGCATTTTGTATTCAATTCGGATGCAAACTCCGTGTTTCATCGTCAACAAGAAGGTCCAAGGGATATAGTAAACCTGAAGTGAAGCATCGAAATCTAAAACTGGACTCACTGGAGAGGCGCAAATCATAGAAAGTGAGAGAGTCAGTCCTCTTGTACTTAAGTCGGCATTCTGCCTTTTGTATAAAATTTGGATGCTATTTCTGTGTCTCTTCGTCAATAAGAAGGTGCAAGGTATACAGTAATCTTGACGTGAAGAATCGGAATCTAAAACTGGACTCACAGGAGAGGTTCAAATCGTTGAAATTGAGAGTGTCAGTCGTCTTGTACTTAAGTCGGAATTGTGCCTTTTGTATTAAATTCGGATGCAACTTCTGTGTTTCATCGTCAATAAGAAGGTGCAAAATATACAGTAATGCTGAAGTGAAGCATCGGAATCAGCAACTGGACTCACAGGAGAGGTTCAAATCATAGAAAGTGAGAGTGTCAGTGTTCTTGTACTTAAGTCGACATTGTGCGATTTGTATTACATTCGGATGCAATTTCTGTGCTTCATCGTCAATAAGAAGGTCCACGGTATACAGTAAACCAGAAGATAAGCATCGGAATCTAAAACTCGACTCACAGGAGAGGTTCACTTCGTAGAAAGTGAGAGTGTCAGTCCTCTTGTACTTATGTCAGCATTATGCCTTTTGTATTAAATTCGGATGCAATTTCTGTGTTTCATCTTCAATAAGAAGGGGTAAGGTATACAGTAAACCTGAAGTGAAGCATCGGAATCTAAAACTGGACTCACAGGAGAGGTTCAAATCGTAGAAAGAGAGAGCGTCAGTCCTCTTTTACTTAAGTCGGCATTGTGCCTTTTGTATTAAATTCGGATGCAATTTCTGTGTTTCATCGTCAATAAGAAGGTGCAAGGTATACAGTAAACCTGAAGTGAAACATCGGAATCTAAAACTGGACTCACAGGAAAGGTTCAAATCGTAGAAAGTGAGAGTGTCCGTCCTCTTGTACTTAAGTGGGCATTGTGCCTTTTGTATGAAATTCGCACGCAATTTCTGTGCTTCATCGTCAATAAGAAGGTGCAAGGTATACAGTAAACCTGAAGTGAAGCATCAGAATCTAAAACTGGACTCACAGGAGAGGTTCAAATCATAGAAAGTGAGAGTGTCAGTCCTCTTGTACTTAAGTCTGCATTGTGCGTTTTGTATTAAATTCGGATGCAATTTCAGTGTTTCATCGTCAATAAGAAGGTGCAAGGTATACAGTAAACCTGAAGTGAAGCATCGGAATCTAAAACTGGACTCACAGTAGAGGTTCAAATCGTTGAAAGTGAGATGGTCAGTCCTCTTGTACTTAAGTCAGCATTGTGCCTTTTGTATTAAATTCGGATGCCATTTCTGTGTTTCATAGCCAATAACAAAGGTGCAACGTATACAGGAAACCTGAAGTGAAGCATCGGAATCTACAACTGGACACACAGGAGAGGTTCAAAAAATAGTAAGTGTGAGTGGCAGTCCTCTTGTACTTAAGTCTTCATTGTGCCTTTTGTATTAAATTCTGATGCAATTTCTGTGTTTCATCGTCAATAAGAAGGTGCAAGGTATACAGTAAACCTGAAGTGAAGCATCGGAATCTAAAACTGGACTGACAGGAGAGGTTCAATTCATTGAAAGTGAGAGTGTCAGTCCTCTTGTACTTAAGTCGGCATTGTGCCTTTTGTATTAAATTCGGATGCAATTTCTGTGCTTCATCGTCAATAAGAAAGTGCAAGGTATACAGTACACCAGAAGTGAAGCATCGGAATCTAAAAGTGGACTCACAGGAGAGGTTCAAATCGTAGACAGTGAGAGTGTCAGTCCTCTTGTCCTTCAGTCGGCATTGTGCCTTTGGTATTAAATTCGGATGCAATTTCTGTGTTTCATCGCCAATAAGAAGGTGCAAGGTATACAGTAAACCTGAAGTGAAGCATCGGAATCTAAAACTGGATTCACAGGAGAGGTTCAAATCGTAGAAACTTAGAGTGTCAGTCCTCTTGTACTTAAGTCGACATTGTGCTTTGTATTAAATTTGGATGAAATTTCTGTGATTCATCGTCAATACGGCGGTGCAAGGTATACAGTAAACCTGAAGTTAAGCATCAGAAACTAAAACTGGACTCACAGGAGTGGTTCAAATCGTAGAAAGTGAGAGTGTCAGTCCTCTTTTACTTAAGTCGGCATTGTTCCTTTTGTATTAAATTCCGATGCAATTTCTGTGTTTCATCGTCAATAAGAAGGTGCATGGTGTACAGTAAACCCGAAGTGAAGCATCGGAATCTAAAACTGGACACACAGGGGAGGTTCATTTCGTAGAAAGTGAGAGTGTCAGTCCTCTTGTACTTAAGTCGGCATTGTGCCTTTTGTATTAAATTCGGTTGCAATTTCTGTGTTTCATCGTCAATAAGAAGGTGCAAGGTATACAGTAAACTTAAAGTGAAACATCGGAAACTAAAACTGGACTCACATGAGAGGTTCAAATCGTGGAAAGTGAGAGTGTCAGTCCTCTTGTACTTGAGTCGGCATTGTGCCATTTGTACGAGGGTCAGTCAAAAAGTTATGCCTCCTATTTTTTTTTCTACGTTTAATTGTCAGGAAATTTAAGTGCAATTACATAGGTTGAAAACCACAACATTGAGGATCATTTTGTCATTTTTCAATGTAATCTCCGCCCATCTCTACAGTTTTGGTCCATCTTTGAACAAGGGCATGTATCCCAGCACGGTAAAAATCACAGCTCTGCTTCCTAAGCCATTGACGCACGGATGTTTTGACGGCCTCCTCATCTTCAAAATGAATCCCACGATGAGCTTCTTTTAGTGGCCCGAACAGATGGAAGTCTGATGGCGCCAGGTCAGGGCTGTATGGGGGATGAGGCAAAACTTCCCATCCAATTTTGACAATCTCGTCAGAGGTGTGGCGACTGGTGTGTGGTCTTGCATTGTCATGCAAAAGAAGAACATCTGCCATTGATTTTGTTGGGCGAACTCGCTGAAGACGTGCTTTAAGTTTGTTGAGGGTTGTGACGTATTGAACAGAATTTATTGTGCATCCCTGCTCCAAAAAATCAACCAGAATCACACCCTCCGTATCCCAGAAAACTGTTGCCATAACTTTCACTGCCGATCGCACAGTTTTGAATTTTTTCTTCCTCGGCGAGCTTGTGTGACGCCACTCCATTGACTGCCTCTTTGATTCGGGTTCAAAAAAATGCACCCATGTTTCGTCCCCGGTCACAATTTTTTTCAGAAACTCATCTCCCTCCAAACGGAAGCGCTGCAAGTGTTGGGAGGCTATTGTTTTCCTTGCCTCATTATTCTGATCGGTTAACATTCTTGGAACCCACCGTGCACAAACTTTTGAGTACCCCAATTGTTTATTAATCGTGATCACACTGCCTTTACTAAGAGAAATAATGCGACCCACTTCATCTGCAGTCACCCGACGATCACCACGAATGATGTCATCAACTTGCTGAATGTTGTGTGGAGTCACTGCACTCACCGGCCTGCCGCTCCGCTTTTCGTCAGTCAACGGTGTTTGCCCTTCAGCTTCCTTACAACGATGAACCCATCGTCTAACAGTGCTGACATCCACTGTCACAACACCATACACCTTCTTCAGTCTTTCATGAATGCGTATGGGCGTCTCACCTTCTGCATTCAAGAATTCAATCACACAACGCTGTCTCAAACGAACATCGATGTCGGCCATCTTACAAACTTCTGCTGTGCTGCCACCTGTTGACACAGAAAGTTACTACTGCAGTGGATTGCAGAAGAAGGTTTGAGGAATGGCGCCAAATTCAAATTTTTCACTTAACTTAATTTCTTTAAGAAAAAAAAAATGGGAGGCATTACTTTTTGACCGACCCTCGTATTAAATTCGGATGCAATTTCTGTGTTTCATCGTCACTAAGAAGGCGCAAGGAATACAGTAAACCTGAAGTGAAGTATCGGAATCTAAAACTGAACTCACAGGAGAGGTTCAAATCGTAGAAAGTGAGAGTGTCAGTCCTCTTTTACTTAAGTCGGCATTGTGCCTTTTGTATTAAATTCGGATGCAATTTCTGTGTTTCATCGTCAATAAGAAGGTGCAAGGTGTACAGTAAACCTGAAGTGAAACATCGGAAACAAAAACTGGACTCATAGGAGAGGTTCAAATCGTAGAAAGTGAGAGTGTCCGTCCTCTTTTACTTAAGTCGGCATTGTGCCTTTTGTAATAAATTCGGATGCATTTTCTGTGTTTCATCGACAATAAGAAGGTGCAAGGTATACAGTAAACCTTAAGTGAAGCATAGGAATCTACAACTGGACTCACAGGAGAGGTTCAAATCATAGTAAGTGAGAGTGTCAGTCCTCTTGTACTTAAGTCGACAATGTGCCTTTTGTATTAAATTCGGATGCAATTTCTGTGTTTCATCGTCGATAAGAAGGTGCAAGGTATACAGTAAACCTGAAGTTAAGCATCGGAATCTAAAACTGGACACACAGGAGAGGTTCAAATCGTAGAAAGTGAGAGTGTCTGTCCTCTTTTACTTATGTCGGCATTGTGCCTTTTGTATTAAATTCCGATGCAATTTCTGTGTTTCATCGTCAATAAGGAGGTGCAAGGTATACAGTAAACCCGAAGTGAAGCATCGGAATCTAAAACTGGACACACAGGAGACGTTCATTTCGTAGAAAGTGAGAGTGTCAGTCCTCTTGTACTTGAGTCAGCATTGTGCCCTTTGTATTAAATTTGGATGCAATTTCTGTGTTTCATCGTCAATAAGAAGGTGCAAGGAATACAGTAAACCTGAAGTGAAGCATCGGAATCTAAAACTGGACTCACAACAGAGGTTCAAATCATAGAAAGTGGGAATGTCAGTCCTCTTGTACTTAAGTCGGCATTGTGCCTTTTGTATTAAATTCGGATGCACTTTCTGTGCTTCATCGTCAATAAGAAGGTGCACGGTATACAGTAAACCTGAAGTAAAGCATCGGAATCTAAAACTGGAGTCAGAGGAGAGGTTCAAATCGTAGAATGTGAGAGTGTCAGTCCTCTTGTACTTAAGTCGGCACTGTGGCTTTTGTATTAAATTCGGAAGCAATTTCTGTGTTTCATCGTCAATAAGAAGGTGCAAGGTACACAGTAAACCTGAAGTGAAGCATCGGAATCTATAACTGGACTCACAGGAGAGGTTCAAATCGTAGAAAGTGAGAGTGTCAGTCCTCTTGTACTTAAGTCTGCATTGTGCTTTTTGTATTAAATTCGGATGCAAACTCTGTGTTTCATCGTCAATAAGACGGTGCAAGGTATACAGTAAACCTGAAGTGAAGCATCGGAATCTAAAACTGGGCTCACAGGAGAGGTTCAATTCATAGAAAGTTAGTCAGTCCTCCTGTCCTTAAGTCGGCATTATGCCTTTTCTATTAAATTCGAATGCAATTTCTGTGTTTCATCGTCAATTAGAAGGTCCAAGGGAAACAGTAAACCTGAAGTGAAGCATCGGAATCAAAAACTGGACTCACAACAGAGGTTCAAATCATGGAAACTGGGAGTGTCAGTATTCTCGTACTTGAGTCGGCATTGTGCCTTTTGTATTCAATTCGGATGCAATTTCTGTGTTTCATCGACAATAAGAGAGTCGAAGGTATACAGTAAACCTGAAGTGAAGCATCGGAATCTAAAACTGGACTCACAAGAGAGGTTCAAATCATAGAAAGTGAGAGTGTCAGTCCTCTTGTACTTAAGTCGGCATTGTGCCTTTTGTATGAAATTCGGATTCAATTTCTGTGTTTCATCGTCAATAAGGAGGTGCAAGGTATACAGTAAACCTCAAGTGAAGCATCCGAATCTAAAACTGGACTCACAGGAGAGGTTCAAATCATAGAAAGTCAGAGTGTCAGTCCTCTTGTACTTAAGTCTTCATTGAGCCTTTTGTATTAAATTCGGATGCAATTTCTGTGTTTCATCGTCAATAAGAAGGTGCAAAGTATACAGTAAACCTGAAGTGAAGCATCAGAATCTAAAACTGGACTCACAATAGAGGTTCAAATCGTTGACAGTGAGAGGGTCAGTCCTCTTGTACTTAAGTCGGCATTGTGCCTTTTGTATTAAATTCGGATGCAATCTCTGTGTTTCATCGTCAATAAGAAGGTGCAAGGTATACAGTAAACCTGAAGTGAAGCATAGCAATCTAAAACTGGACTCACAGGAGAGGTTCAAATCGTAGAAAGTGAGAGTGACAGTCCTCTTGTACTTAAATCGGCAATGTGCTATTTGTATTAAATTAGGATGAAAATTCTGTGTTTCATCGTCAATAAGAAGGTGCAAGGTATACAGTAAACCTGTAGTGAAGCATAGCAATCTAAAACTGGACTCACAGGAGAGGTTCAAATCGTAGAAAGTGAGAGTGACAGTCCTCTTGTACTTATGTCGGCTTTGTGCATTTTGTATTAAATTCGCATGCAATTTCGGTGTTTCATCGTCAATAAGAAGGTGCAAGGTATACAGTAAACCTGAAGTGAAGAATCGGAAACTAAAACTGGACTTACAGGAGAGGTTCAAATAATAGAATGTGAGAGTGTCAGTTCTCTTTTACTTAGGTCGGATTTGTGCCTTTTGTATTAAATTCGGATGGAATTTCTGTGTTTCATCGTCAATAAGAAAGTCCAAGGTATACAGTAAACCTGAAGTGAAGCATCGGAATCTAAAACTGGACTCACAAGAGAGGTTCAAATCATAGATAGTGAGAGTGTCAGTCCTCTTGTACTTAAGTCGGCATTGTGCCTTTTGTATTAAATTCGGATGTAATTTCTGTGCTTCATCGTCTATAAGAAGGTGCAAGGAATGCAGTAAACCTGAAGTGAAGCATCGGAACCTAAAACTGGAGTCAGAGGAGAGGTTCAAATCATAGAAAGTGAGAGTGTCAGTCCTCTTTTACTTAAGTCGGCATTGTGCCTTTTTTTAAAATTCGGAAGCAATTTCTGTGTTTCATCGTCAATAAGAAGGTGCAAGGTATACAGTAAACCTGAAGTAAAGCATCGGAATCTAAAACTGGACTCACAGGAGAGATTCAAATCATACAAAGTGAGAGTGTCAGTCCCCTTGTACTTAAGTCGGCATTGTGCCTTTTGTATTAAATTCGGAATCAAATTCTGTGTTTTATCGCCAATAAGAAGGTGCAAGGTATACAGTAATCTTGAAGTGAAGCATCCGAATCTAAAACTGGACTTACAGTAGAGGTTCAAATCGTTGAATGTGAGATGGTCAGTCCTCTTGTACTTAAGTCGGCATTGTGCCTTTTGTATTAAATTCGGATGCAATTTCTGTGTTTCATCGTCAATTAGAAGGTGCAAGGTATACAGTAAACCTGAAGTGAAACATCGGAATCTACAACTGGACTCACCGGAGAGGTTCAAATCATAGTAAGTGAGAGTGTCAGACCTCTTGTACTTAAGTCGGCATTGTGCCTTTTGTATTAAATTCGGATGCAATTTCTGTGTTTCATCGTCAATAAGAAGGTGCAAGGTATACAGTAAACCTGAAGTGAAGCTTCGGAATCTAAAAGTGGACTCACAGGAGAGGTTCAAATCGTAGAAAGTGAGAGTGTCAGTCCTCCTGTATTTAAGTCGGCATTGTGCATTTTGTATTAAATTCGGATGCAATTTCGGTGTTTCATCGTCAATAAGAAGGTCCAAGGTATACAGCAAACCTGAAGTGAAGCATCGGAATCTAAAACTGGACTTACAGGAGAGGTTCAAATCATAGAATGTGAGAGTGTGAGTCCTCTTTTACTTAAGTCGGCATTGTGCATTTTTTTAAAATTCGGATGCAATTTCTGTGTTTCATCGTCAATAAGAAGGTGCAAGGTATACAGTAAACCTGAAGTGAAGCATCGGAATCTAAAACTGGACTCACAGGAGAGGTTCAAATCATGGAAAGTAAGAGTGTCAGTCCTCATGTACTTAAGTTGGCAGTGTGCCTTTTGCATTAAATTCGGATGCAAACTCTGTGTTTCATCGTCAATAAGAAGGTGCAAGGTATACAGTAAACCTGAAGTGAAGCATCGGAATCTAAAACTGGACTCACAGGAGAGGTTCAAATCACAGATAGTGAGAGTGTCAGTCCTCTTTTACTTAAGTCGGCATTGTGCCTTTTGTTTTAAATTCGGATGCAATTTCTGTGTTCCATCGTCAATAAGAAGGTGCAAGGTATACAGTAAACCTGAAGTGAAGCATCGGAATCTAAAACTGGACTCACAGGAGAGGTTCAAATCATAGAAAGTGAGAGTGTCAGTCCTCTTTTACTTAAGTCGGCATTGAGCATTATGTATTAAATACGGATGCAAACTCTGTGTTTCATCGTCAACAAGAAGGTCCAAGGGATATAGTAAACCTGAAGTGAAGCATCGGAATCTAAAACTGGACTTACAGGCGAGGCTCAAATCATAGAAAGTGAGAGTGTCAGTCCTCTCGTACTTAAGTCGGCATTCAGCCTTTTGTATAAAATTTGGATGCTATTTCTGTGTTTTATCGTCAATAAGAAGGTGCAAGGTATACAGTAAACCTGAAGTGAAACATCGGAATCTAAAACTGGACTCACAGGAAAGGTTCAAATCGTAGAAAGTGAGAGTGTCCGTCCTCTTGTACTTAAGTGGGCATTGTACCTTTTGTATTTATTCGCACGCAATTTCTGTGTTTCATCGTCAATAAGAAGGTGCAAGGTATACAGTAAACGAGAAGTGAAGCATCGGAATCTAAAACTGGACTCACAGGAGAGGTTCAAATCGTAGAAAGTCAGAGTGTCAGTCCTCTTGTACTTAATTTGGCATTGTGCTAATTGTATTAAATTCGGATGCAATTTCTGTGTTTCATCGCCAATAAGAAGGTGCAACGTATACAGTAAACCTGAAGTGAAGCATCGGAATCTATAACTGGACTCACAGGAGAGGTTCAAATCATAGTAAGTGAGAGTGTCAGTCCTCTTGTACTTAAGTCGGCATTGTGCCTTTTGTATTAAATTCGGATGCAATTTCTGTGTTTCATCGTCAATAAGAAGGTGCAAGGTATACAGTAAACCTGAAGTGAAGCATCAGAATCTAAAACTGGACTGACAGGAGAGGTTCAATTCATTGAAAGTGAGAGTGTCAGTCCTCTTGTACTTAAGTCGGCATTGTGCCTTTTGTATTAAATTCGGATGCAATTTCTGTGCTTCATCGTCAATAAGAAGGTGCAAGGTATACAGTACACCAGAAGTGAAGCATCGGAATCTAAAAGTGGACTCACAGGAGAGGTTCAAATCGTAGTAAGTGAGAGAGTCAGTCCTCTTGTCCTTAAGTCGGCATTGTGCCTTTGGTATTAAATTCGGATGCAATTTCTGTGTTTCATCGTCAATAAGAAGGTGCAAGGTATACAGTAAACCTGAAGTGAAGCATCGGAATCTAAAACTGGACTTACAGGAGAGGTTCAAATCATAGAATGTGAGAGTGTCAGTCTTCTTTTACTTAAGTCAGCATTGTGCATTTTGTATTAAATTCGGATGCAATTTCTGTGTTTCATCGTCAATAAGAAGGTGCAAGGTATACAGTAAACCTGAAGTGAAGCATTGGAATCTAAAACTGGACTCACAGGAGAGGTTCAAATCATAGAAAGTTAGAGTGTCAGTCCTAATGTACTTAAGTTGGCATTGTGCCTTTTGTATTAAATTCGGATGCAAACTCCGTGTTTCATCGTCAACAAGAAGGTCCAAGGGATATAGTAAACCTGAAGTGAAGCATCGAAATCTAAAACTGGACTCACTGGAGAGGCGCAAATCATAGAAAGTGAGAGAGTCAGTCCTCTTGTACTTAAGTCGGCATTCTGCCTTTTGTATAAAATTTGGATGCTATTTCTGTGTCTCTTCGTCAATAAGAAGGTGCAAGGTATACAGTAATCTTGACGTGAAGAATCGGAATCTAAAACTGGACTCACAGGAGAGGTTCAAATCGTTGAAATTGAGAGTGTCAGTCGTCTTGTACTTAAGTCGGAATTGTGCCTTTTGTATTAAATTCGGATGCAACTTCTGTGTTTCATCGTCAATAAGAAGGTGCAAAATATACAGTAATGCTGAAGTGAAGCATCGGAATCAGCAACTGGACTCACAGGAGAGGTTCAAATCATAGATAGTGAGAGTGTCAGTGTTCTTGTACTTATGTCGACATTGTGCCATTTGTATTACATTCGGATGCAATTTCTGTGCTTCATCGTCAATAAGAAGGTCCACGGTATACAGTAAACCAGAAGATAAGCATCGGAATCTAAAACTGGACTCACAGGAGAGGTTCACTTCGTAGAAAGTGAGAGTGTCAGTCCTCTTGTACTTATGTCAGCATTATGCCTTTTGTATTAAATTCGGATGCAATTTCTGTGTTTCATCTTCAATAAGAAGGGGTAAGGTATACAGTAAACCTGAAGTGAAGCATCGGAATCTAAAACTGGACTCACAGGAGAGGTTCAAATCGTAGAAAGAGAGAGTGTCAGTCCTCTTTTACTTAAGTCGGCATTGTGCCTTTTGTATTAAATTCGGATGCAATTTCTGTGTTTCATCGTCAATAAGAAGGTGCAAGGTATACAGTAAACCTGAAGTGAAACATCGGAATCTAAAACTGGACTCACAGGAAAGGTTCAAATCGTAGAAAGTGAGAGTGTCCGTCCTCTTGTACTTAAGTGGGCATTGTGCCTTTTGTATGAAATTCCCATGCAATTTCTGTGCTTCATCGTCAATAAGAAGGTGCAAGGTATACAGTAAACCTGAAGTGAAGCATCAGAATCTAAAGCTGGACTCACAGGAGAGGTTCAAATCATAGAAAGTGAGAGTGTCAGTCCTCTTGTACTTAAGTCTGCATTGTGCGTTTTGTATTAAATTCGGATGCAATTTCAGTGTTTCATCGTCAATAAGAAGGTGCAAGGTATACAGTAAACCTGAAGTGAAGCATCGGAATCTAAAACTGGACTCACAGTAGAGGTTCAAATCGTTGAAAGTGAGATGGTCAGTCCTCTTGTACTTAAGTCAGCATTGTGCCTTTTGTATTAAATTCGGATGCCATTTCTGTGTTTCATAGCCAATAACAAAGGTGCAACGTATACAGTACACCAGAAGTGAAGCATCGGAATCTAAAAGTGGACTCACAGGAGAGGTTCAAATCGTAGACAGTGAGAGTGTCAGTCCTCTTGTCCTTCAGTCGGCATTGTGCTTTTGGTATTAGATTCGGATGCAATTTCTGTGTTTCATCGCCAATAAGAAGGTGCATGGTATACAGTAAACCTGAAGTGAAGCATCGGAATCTAAAACTGGATTCACAGGAGAGGTTCAAATCGTAGAAACTTAGAGTGTCAGTCCTCTTGTACTTAAGTCGACATTGTGCTTTGTATTAAATTTGGATGAAATTTCTGTGATTCATCGTCAATACGAAGGTGCAAGGTATACAGTAAACCTGAAGTTAAGCATCAGAAACTAAAACTGGACTCACAGGAGAGGTTCAAATCGTAGAAAGTGAGAGTGTCAGTCCTCTTTTACTTAAGTCGGCATTGTTCCTTTTGTATTAAATTCCGATGCAATTTCTGTGTTTCATCGCCAATAAGAAGGTGCATGGTGTACAGTAAACCCGAAGTGAAGCATCGGAATCTAAAACTGGACACACAGGGGAGGTTCATTTCGTAGAAAGTGAGAGTGTCAGTCCTCTTGTACTTATGTCAGCATTGTGCCTTTTGTATTAAATTCGGATGCAATTTCTGTGTTTCATCGTCAATAAGAAGGTGCAAGGTATACAGTAAATCTGAAGTGAAGCATCGGAATCTAAAACTGGACTCACAGGAGAGGTTCAAATCGTGGAAAGTGAGAGTGTCAGTCCTCTTGTACTTGAGTCGGCATTGTGCCATTTGTACGAGGGTCAGTCAAAAAGTTATGCCTCCTATTTTTTTTTCTACGTTTAATTGTCAGGAAATTAAAATGCAATTACATAGGTTGAAAACCACAACATTGAGGATCATTTTGTCATTTTTCAATGTAATCTCCGCCCATCTCTACAGTTTTGGTCCATCTTTGAACAAGGGCATGTATCCCAGCACGGTAAAAATCACAGCTCTGCTTCCTAAGCCATTGACGCACGGATGTTTTGACGGCCTCCTCATCTTCAAAATGAATCCTACGATGAGCTTCTTTTAGTGGCCCGAACAGATGGAAGTCTGATGGCGCCAGGTCAGGGCTGTATGGGGGATGAGGCAAAACTTCCCATCCAATTTTGACAATCTCGTCAGAGGTGTGGCGACTGGTGTGTGGTCTTGCATTGTCATGCAAAAGAAGAACATCTGCCATTGATTTTGTTGGGCGAACTCGCTGAAGACGTGCTTTAAGTTTGTTGAGGGTTGTGACGTATTGAACAGAATTTATTGTGCATCCCTGCTCCAAAAAATCAACCAGAATCACACCCTCTGTATCCCAGAAAACTGTTGCCATAACTTTCCCTGCCGATCGCACAGTTTTGAATTTTTTCTTCCTCGGCGAGCTTGTGTGACGCCACTCCATTGACTGCCTCTTTGATTCGGGTTCAAAAAAATGCACCCATGTTTCGTCCCCGGTCACAATTTTTTTCAGAAACTCATCTCCCTCCAAACGGAAGCGCTGCAAGTGTTGGGAGGCTATTGTTTTCCTTGCCTCTTTATTCTGATCGGTTAACATTCTTGGAACCCACCGTGCACAAACTTTTGAGTACCCCAATTGTTTATTAATCGTGATCACACTGCCTTTACTAAGAGAAATAATGCGACCCACTTCATCTGCAGTCACCCGACGGTCACCACGAATGATGTCATCAACTTGCTGAATGTTGTGTGGAGTCACTGCACTCACCGGCCTGCCGCTCCGCTTTTCGTCAGTCAACGGTGTTTGCCCTTCAGCTTCCTTACAACGATGAACCCATCGTCTAACAGTGCTGACATCCACTGTCACAACACCATACACCTTCTTCAGTCTTTCATGAATGCGTATGGGCGTCTCACCTTCTGCATTCAAGAATTCAATCACACAACGCTGTCTCAAACGAACATCATTGTCGGCCATCTTACAAACTTCTGCTGTGCTGCCACCTGTTGACGCAGGAAGTTACTACTGCAGTGGATTGCAGAAGAAGGTTTGAGGAATGGCGCCAAATTCAAATTTTTCACTTAACTTAATTTCTTTAAGTAGAAAAAAAATGGGAGCCATTACTTCTTGACCGACCCTCGTATTAAATTCGGATGCAATTTCTGTGTTTCATCGTCACTAAGAAGGCGCAAGGAATACAGTAAACCTGAAGTGAAGTATCGGAATCTAAAACTGAACTCACAGGAGAGGTTCAAATCGTAGAAAGTGAGAGTGTCAGTCCTCTTTTACTTAAGTCGGCATTGTGCCTTTTGTATTAAATTCGGATGCAGTTTCTGTGTTTCATCGTCAATAAGAAGGTGCAAGGTGTACAGTAAACCTGAAGTGAAACATCGGAAACAAAAACTGGACTCATAGGAGAGGTTCAAATCGTAGAAAGTGAGAGTGTCCGTCCTCTTTTACTTAAGTCGGCATTGTGCCTTTTGTAATAAATTCGGATGCATTTTCTGTGTTTCATCGACAATAAGAAGGTGCAAGGTATACAGTAAACCTTAAGTGAAGCATAGGAATCTACAACTGGACTCACAGGAGAGGTTCAAATCATAGTAAGTGAGAGTGTCAGTCCTCTTGTACTTAAGTCGACAATGTGCCTTTTGTATTAAATTCGGATGCAATTTCTGTGTTTCATCGTCGATAAGAAGGTGCAAGGTATACAGTAAACCTGAAGTTAAGCATCGGAATCTAAAACTGGACACACAGGAGAGGTTCAAATCGTAGAAAGTGAGAGTGTCTGTCCTCTTTTACTTATGTCGGCATTGTGCCTTTTGTATTAAATTCCGATGCAATTTCTGTGTTTCATCGTCAATAAGGAGGTGCAAGGTATACAGTAAACCCGAAGTGAAGCATCGGAATCTAAAACTGGACACACAGGAGACGTTCATTTCGTAGAAAGTGAGAGTGTCAGTCCTCTTGTACTTGAGTCGGCATTGTGCCCTTTGTATTAAATTTGGATGCAATTTCTGTGTTTCATCGTCAATAAGAAGGTGCAAGGAATACAGTAAACCTGAAGTGAAGCATCGGAATCTAAAACTGGACTCACAGGAGAGGTTCAAATCGTAGAAAGTGAGAGTGTCAGTCCTCTTTTACTTAAGTCGGCATTGTGCCTTTTGTATTAAATTCGGATGCAATTTCTGTGTTTCATCGTCAATAAGAATGTGCAAGGTATTCAGTAAACCTGAAGTGAAACATCGGAATCTAAAACTGGACTCACAGGAGAGGTTCAAATCGTAGAAAGTGAGAGTGTCAGTCCTCTTTTACTTAAGTCGGCATTGTGCCTTTTGTATTAAATTCGGATGCAATTTCTGTGTTTCATCGTCAATAAGAATGTGCAAGGTATTCAGTAAACCTGAAGTGAAACATCGGAAACTAAAACTGGACTCACAGGAGATGTTCAAATCGTAGAATGTGAGAGTTTCAGTCCTCTTGAACTTAAGTCGGCATTGTGCCTTTTGTAATTAATTCGGATGCAATTTCTGTGTTCATCGTCAATAAGAAGGTGCAAGGTATACAGTAAACCTGAAGTGAAGCATCGGAATCTAAAACTGGACTCACAGGAGAGGTTCAAATCGTAGAAAGTCAGAGTGTCAGTCCTCTTTTACTTAAGTCGGCATTGTGCCTTTTGTATTAAATTCGGATGCAATTTCTGTGTTTCATCGTCAATAAGAATGTGCAAGGTATTCAGTAAACCTGAAGTGAAACATCGGAAACTAAAACTGGACTCACAGGAGAGGTTCAAATCGTAGAAAGTGAGAGTTTCAGTCCTCTTGAACTTAAGTCGGCATTGTGCCTTTTGTAATTAATTCGGATGCAATTTCTGTGTTCATCGTCAATAAGAAGGTGCAAGGTATACAGTAAACCTGAAGTGAAGCATCGGAATCTAAAACTGGACTGACAGGAGAGGTTCAAATCGTAGAAAGTGAGAGTGTCCGTCCTCTTTTACTTAAGTCGGCATTGTGCCTTTTGTAATAAATTCGGATGCAATTTCTGTGTTTCATCGACAATAAGAAGGTGCAAGGTATACAGTAAACCTGAAGTGAAGCATCGGAATGTACAACTGGACTCACAGGAGAGGTTCATATCATAGAGAGTGTGATTGTAAGTCCTCTTGTTCTTAAGTCGACAATGTGCCTTTTGTATTAAATTCGGATGCAATTTCTGTGTTTCGTCGTCAATAAGAAGGTGCAAGGTACACAGTAAACCTGAAGTTAAGCTTCTGAATCTAAAACTGGACACACAGGAGAGGTTCAAATCGTAGAAAGTGAGAGTGTCAGTCCTCTTTTACGTAAGTCGGCATTGTGCCTTTTGTATTAAATTCCGATGCAATTTCTGTGTTTCATCGTCAATAAGAAGGTGCAAGGTATACAGGAATCCCGAAGTGAAGCATCGGAATCTAAAACTGGACACAAAGGAGAGGTTCATTTCGTAGAAACTGAGAGTGTCAGTCCGCTTGTACTTATGTCAGCATTGTGCCTTTTGTATTAAATTCGGATGCAATTTCTACGTTTCATCGTCAATAAGAAGGTGCAAGGTATACAGTAAACCTGAAGTGAAGCATCGGAATCTAAAACTGGACTCACAGGAGAGGTTCAAATCGTAGAAAATGAGAGTGTCAGTCCTCTTTTACTTAAGCCGGCTTTGTGCCTTTTGTATTCAATTCGGATGCAATTTCTGTGTTTCATCGTCAATAAGAAGGTGCAAGGTATACAGTAAACGGGAATGAAACATCGGAAACTAAAACTGGACTCACAGGAGAGGTTCAAATCGTAGAAAGTGAGAGTGTCAGTCCTCTTGTACTTGAGTCGGCATTGTGCCATTTGTATTAAATTCGGATGCAATTTCTGTGTTTCATCGTCAATAAGAAGGTGCAAGGTATACAGTAAACCTGAAGTGAAGCATCGGAATCTAAAACTGGACTCACAGGAGAGGTTCAAATCGTAGAAAGTGAGAGTGTCTGTCCTCTTTTACTTAAGTCGGCATTGTGCCTTTTGTATTAAATTCGGATGCCATTTCTGTGTTTCAACGTCAATAAGAAGGTGCAAGGTATACAGTAAACCTGAATTGAAACATCGGAAACTAAAACTGGACTCACGGGAGAGGTGCAAATCGTAGAAAGTGAGAGTGTCAGTCCTCTTGTACTTAAGTCGGCATTGTGCCTTTTGTACTAAATTCGGATGCAATTTCTGTGTTTCATCGTCAATAAGAAGGTGCAAGGTGTACAGTAAACCTGAAGTGAAACATCGGAAACAAAAACTGGACTCATAGGAGAGGTTCAAATCGTAGAAAGTGAGAGTGTCCGTCCTCTTTTACTTAAGTCGGCGTTGTGCCTTTTGTAACAAATTCGGATGCATTTTCTGTGTTTCATCGACAATAAGAAGGTGCAAGGTATACAGTAAACCTTAAGTGAAGCATAGGAATCTACAACTGGACTCACAGGAGAGGTTCAAATCATAGTAAGTGAGAGTGTCAGTCCTCTTGTACTTAAGTCGACAATGTGCCTTTTGTATTAAATTCGGATGCAATTTCTGTGTTTCCTCGTCGATAAGAAGGTGCAAGGTATACAGTAAACCTGAAGTTAAGCATCGGAATCTAAAACTGGACACACAGGAGAGGTTCAAATCGTAGAAAGTGAGAGTGTCTGTCCTCTTTTACTTATGTCGGCATTGTGCCTTTTGTATTAAATTCCGATGCAATTTCTGTGTTTCATCGTCAATAAGGAGGTGCAAGGTATACAGTAAACCCGAAGTGAAGCATCGGAATCTAAAACTGGACACACAGGAGACGTTCATTTCGTAGAAAGTGAGAGTGTCAGTCCGCTTGTACTTATGTCAGCATTGTGCATTCTGTATTAAATTCGGATGCTATTTCTGTGTTTCATCGTCAATAAGAAGGTGCAAGGTATACAGTAAACCTGAAGTGAAACATCGGAAACTAAAACTGGACTCACAGGAGAGGTTCAAATAGTGGAAAGTGAGAGTGTCAGTCCTCTTGTACTTGAGTCAGCATTGTGCCCTTTGTATTAAATTTGGATGCAATTTCTGTGTTTCATCGTCAATAAGAAGGTGCAAGGAATACAGTAAACCTGAAGTGAAGCATCCGAATCTAAAACTGTTCTCACAGGAGAGGTTCAAATCGTAGAAAGTGAGAGTGTCAGTCCTCTTTTACTTAAGTCGGCATTGTGCCTTTTGTATTACATTCGGATGCAATTTCTGTGTTTCATCGTCAATTAGAATGTGCAAGGTATTCAGTAAACCTGAAGTGAAACATCGGAAACTAAAACTGGACTCACAGGAGAGGTTCAAATCGTAGAAAGTGAGAGTTTCAGTCCTCTTGAACTTAAGTCGGCATTGTGCCTTTTGTAATTAATTCGGATGCAATTTCTGTGTTCATCGTCAATAAGAAGGTGCAAGGTATACAGTAAACCTGAAGTGAAGCTCGGAATCTAAAACTGGACTGACAGGAGAGGTTCAAATCGTAGAAAGTGAGAGTGTCCATCCTCTTTTACTTAAGTCGGCATTGTGCCTTTTGTAATAAAATCGGATGCAATTTCTGTGTTTCATCGACAATAAGAAGGTGCAAGGTATACAGTAAACCTGAAGTGAAGCATCGGAATGTACAACTGGACTCACAGGAGAGGTTCAAATCATAGAGAGTGTGATTGTAAGTCCTCTTGTTCTTAAGTCGACAATGTGCCTTTTGTATTAAATTCGGATGCAATTTCTGTGTTTCGTCGTCAATAAGAAGGTGCAAGGTATACCGTAAACCTGAAGTTAAGCTTCTGAATCTAAAACTGGACACACAGGAGAGGTTCAAATCGTAGAAAGTGAGAGTGTCAGTCCTCTTTTACTTAAGTCGGCATTGTGCCTTTTGTATTACATTCCGATGCAATTTCTGTGTTTCATCGTCAATAAGAGGGTGCAAGGTATACAGTAAACCCGAAGTGAAGCATCGGAATCTAAAACTGGACACAAAGGAGAGGTTCATTTCGTAGAAAGTGAGAGTGTCAGTCCGCTTGTACTTATGTCAGCATTGTGCCTTTTGTATTAAATTCGGATGCAATTTCTACGTTTCATCGTCAATAAGAAGGTGCAAGGTATACAGTAAACCTGAAGTGAAGCATCGGAATCTAAAACTGGACTCACGGGAGAGGTTCAAATCGTAGAAAATGAGAGTGTCAGTCCTCTTTTACTTAAGCCGGCTTTGTGCCTTTTGTATTCAATTCGGATGCAATTTCTGTGTTTCATCGTCAATAAGAAGGTGCAAGGTATACAGTAAACCGGAATGAAACATTGGAAACTAAAACTGGACTCACAGGAGAGGTTCAAATCGTAGAAAGTGAGAGTGTCAGTCCTCTTGTACTTGAGTCGGCATTGTGCCATTTGTATTAAATTCGGATGCAATTTCTGTGTTTCATCGTCAATAAGAAGGTGCAAGGTATACAGTAAACCGGAAGTGAAGCATCGGAATCTAAAACTGGACTCACAGGAGAGGTTCAAATCGTAGAAAGTGAGAGTGTCTGTCCTATTTTACTTAAGTCGGCATTGTGCCTTTTGTATTAAATTCGGATGCCATTTCTGTGTTTCATCGTCAATAAGAAGGTGCAAGGTATACAGTAAACTTGAATTGAAACATCGGAAACTAAAACTGGACTCACAGGAGAGGTGCAAATCGTAGAAAGTGAGAGTGTCAGTCCTCTTGTACTTAAGTCGGCATTGTGCCTTTTGTACTAAATTCGGATGCAATTTCTGTGTTTCATCGTCAATAAGAAGGTGCTAGGTATACAGTAAACCTGAAGTGAAGCACCGGAATCTAAAACTGGACTCACAGGAGAGTTTCAAATCGTGGAAAGTGAGAGTGTCAGTCCTCTTGTGCTTGAGTCGGCATTATGCCTTTTGTATTAAATTCGGATGCAATTTCTGTGTTTCATCGTCACTAAGAAGGCGCAAGGAATACAGTAAACCTGAAGGGAAGCATCGGAATCTAAAACTGGACTCACAGGAGAGGTTCAAATCGTAGAAATTGAGAGTGTCAGTCCTCTTTTACTTAAGTCGGCATTGTGCCTTTTGTATTAAATTCGGATGCAATTTCTGTGTTTCATCGTCAATAAGAAGGTGCAAGGTATACAGTAAACCTGAAGTGAAACATCGGAAACAAAAACTGGACTCATAGGAGAGGTTCAAATCGTAGAAAGTGAGAGTGTCCGTCCTCTTTTACTTAAGTCGGCATTGTGCCTTTTGTAATAAATTCGTATGCATTTTCTGTGTTTCATCGACAATAAGAAGGTGCAAGGTATACAGTAAACCTGAAGTGAAGCATAGGAATCTACAACTGGACTCACAGGAGAGGTTCAAATCATAGTAAGTGAGAGTGTCAGTCCTCTTGTACTTAAGTCGACAATGTGCCTTTTGTATTAAATTCGGATGCAATTTCTGTGTTTCATCGTCGATAAGAAGGTGCAAGGTATACAGTAAACCTGAAGTTAAGCATCGGAATCTAAAACTGGACACACAGGAGAGGTTCAAATCGTAGAAAGTGAGAGTGTCTGTCCTCTTTTACTTATGTCGGCATTGTGCCTTTTGTATTAAATTCCGATGCAATTTCTGTGTTTCATCGTCAATAAGAAGGTGCAAGGTATACAGGAATCCCGAAGTGAAGCATCGGAATCTAAAACTGGACACAAAGGAGAGGTTCATTTCGTAGAAACTGAGAGTGTCAGTCCGCTTGTACTTATGTCAGCATTGTGCCTTTTGTATTAAATTCGGATGCAATTTCTACGTTTCATCGTCAATAAGAAGGTGCAAGGTATACAGTAAACCTGAAGTGAAGCATCGGAATCTAAAACTGGACTCACAGGAGAGGTTCAAATCGTAGAAAATGAGAGTGTCAGTCCTCTTTTACTTAAGCCGGCTTTGTGCCTTTTGTATTCAATTCGGATGCAATTTCTGTGTTTCATCGTCAATAAGAAGGTGCAAGGTATACAGTAAACGGGAATGAAACATCGGAAACTAAAACTGGACTCACAGGAGAGGTTCAAATCGTAGAAAGTGAGAGTGTCAGTCCTCTTGTACTTGAGTCGGCATTGTGCCATTTGTATTAAATTCGGATGCAATTTCTGTGTTTCATCGTCAATAAGAAGGTGCAAGGTATACAGTAAACCTGAAGTGAAGCATCGGAATCTAAAACTGGACTCACAGGAGAGGTTCAAATCGTAGAAAGTGAGAGTGTCTGTCCTCTTTTACTTAAGTCGGCATTGTGCCTTTTGTATTAAATTCGGATGCCATTTCTGTGTTTCAACGTCAATAAGAAGGTGCAAGGTATACAGTAAACCTGAATTGAAACATCGGAAACTAAAACTGGACTCACAGGAGAGGTGCAAATCGTAGAAAGTGAGAGTGTCAGTCCTCTTGTACTTAAGTCGGCATTGTGCCTTTTGTACTAAATTCGGATGCAATTTCTGTGTTTCATCGTCAATAAGAAGGTGCAAGGTGTACAGTAAACCTGAAGTGAAACATCGGAAACAAAAACTGGACTCATAGGAGAGGTTCAAATCGTAGAAAGTGAGAGTGTCCGTCCTCTTTTACTTAAGTCGGCGTTGTGCCTTTTGTAACAAATTCGGATGCATTTTCTGTGTTTCATCGACAATAAGAAGGTGCAAGGTATACAGTAAACCTTAAGTGAAGCATAGGAATCTACAACTGGACTCACAGGAGAGGTTCAAATCATAGTAAGTGAGAGTGTCAGTCCTCTTGTACTTAAGTCGACAATGTGCCTTTTGTATTAAATTCGGATGCAATTTCTGTGTTTCCTCGTCGATAAGAAGGTGCAAGGTATACAGTAAACCTGAAGTTAAGCATCGGAATCTAAAACTGGACACACAGGAGAGGTTCAAATCGTAGAAAGTGAGAGTGTCTGTCCTCTTTTACTTATGTCGGCATTGTGCCTTTTGTATTAAATTCCGATGCAATTTCTGTGTTTCATCGTCAATAAGGAGGTGCAGGGTATACAGTAAACCCGAAGTGAAGCATCGGAATCTAAAACTGGACACACAGGAGACGTTCATTTCGTAGAAAGTGAGAGTGTCAGTCCGCTTGTACTTATGTCAGCATTGTGCATTCTGTATTAAATTCGGATGCTATTTCTGTGTTTCATCGTCAATAAGAAGGTGCAAGGTATACAGTAAACCTGAAGTGAAACATCGGAAACTAAAACTGGACTCACAGGAGAGGTTCAAATAGTGGAAAGTGAGAGTGTCAGTCCTCTTGTACTTGAGTCAGCATTGTGCCCTTTGTATTAAATTTGGATGCAATTTCTGTGTTTCATCGTCAATAAGAAGGTGCAAGGAATACAGTAAACCTGAAGTGAAGCATCCGAATCTAAAACTGTTCTCACAGGAGAGGTTCAAATCGTAGAAAGTGAGAGTGTCAGTCCTCTTTTACTTAAGTCGGCATTGTGCCTTTTGTATTACATTCGGATGCAATTTCTGTGTTTCATCGTCAATTAGAATGTGCAAGGTATTCAGTAAACCTGAAGTGAAACATCGGAAACTAAAACTGGACTCACAGGAGAGGTTCAAATCGTAGAAAGTGAGAGTTTCAGTCCTCTTGAACTTAAGTCGGCATTGTGCCTTTTGTAATTAATTCGGATGCAATTTCTGTGTTCATCGTCAATAAGAAGGTGCAAGGTATACAGTAAACCTGAAGTGAAGCTCGGAATCTAAAACTGGACTGACAGGAGAGGTTCAAATCGTAGAAAGTGAGAGTGTCCATCCTCTTTTACTTAAGTCGGCATTGTGCCTTTTGTAATAAAATCGGATGCAATTTCTGTGTTTCATCGACAATAAGAAGGTGCAAGGTATACAGTAAACCTGAAGTGAAGCATCGGAATGTACAACTGGACTCACAGGAGAGGTTCAAATCATAGAGAGTGTGATTGTAAGTCCTCTTGTTCTTAAGTCGACAATGTGCCTTTTGTATTAAATTCGGATGCAATTTCTGTGTTTCGTCGTCAATAAGAAGGTGCAAGGTATACCGTAAACCTGAAGTTAAGCTTCTGAATCTAAAACTGGACACACAGGAGAGGTTCAAATCGTAGAAAGTGAGAGTGTCAGTCCTCTTTTACTTAAGTCGGCATTGTGCCTTTTGTATTACATTCCGATGCAATTTCTGTGTTTCATCGTCAATAAGAAGGTGCAAGGTATACAGTAAACCCGAAGTGAAGCATCGGAATCTAAAACTGGACACAAAGGAGAGGTTCATTTCGTAGAAAGTGAGAGTGTCAGTCCGCTTGTACTTATGTCAGCATTGTGCCTTTTGTATTAAATTCGGATGCAATTTCTACGTTTCATCGTCAATAAGAAGGTGCAAGGTATACAGTAAACCTGAAGTGAAGCATCGGAATCTAAAACTGGACTCACGGGAGAGGTTCAAATCGTAGAAAATGAGAGTGTCAGTCCTCTTTTACTTAAGCCGGCTTTGTGCCTTTTGTATTCAATTCGGATGCAATTTCTGTGTTTCATCGTCAATAAGAAGGTGCAAGGTATACAGTAAACCGGAATGAAACATTGGAAACTAAAACTGGACTCACAGGAGAGGTTCAAATCGTAGAAAGTGAGAGTGTCAGTCCTCTTGTACTTGAGTCGGCATTGTGCCATTTGTATTAAATTCGGATGCAATTTCTGTGTTTCATCGTCAATAAGAAGGTGCAAGGTATACAGTAAACCGGAAGTGAAGCATCGGAATCTAAAACTGGACTCACAGGAGAGGTTCAAATCGTAGAAAGTGAGAGTGTCTGTCCTATTTTACTTAAGTCGGCATTGTGCCTTTTGTATTAAATTCGGATGCCATTTCTGTGTTTCATCGTCAATAAGAAGGTGCAAGGTATACAGTAAACTTGAATTGAAACATCGGAAACTAAAACTGGACTCACAGGAGAGGTGCAAATCGTAGAAAGTGAGAGTGTCAGTCCTCTTGTACTTAAGTCGGCATTGTGCCTTTTGTACTAAATTCGGATGCAATTTCTGTGTTTCATCGTCAATAAGAAGGTGCTAGGTATACAGTAAACCTGAAGTGAAGCACCGGAATCTAAAACTGGACTCACAGGAGAGTTCCAAATCGTGGAAAGTGAGAGTGTCAGTCCTCTTGTGCTTGAGTCGGCATTATGCCTTTTGTATTAAATTCGGATGCAATTTCTGTGTTTCATCGTCACTAAGAAGGCGCTAGGAATACAGTAAACCTGAAGGGAAGCATCGGAATCTAAAACTGGACTCACAGGAGAGGTTCAAATCGTAGAAATTGAGAGTGTCAGTCCTCTTTTACTTAAGTCGGCATTGTGCCTTTTGTATTAAATTCGGATGCAATTTCTGTGTTTCATCGTCAATAAGAAGGTGCAAGGTATACAGTAAACCTGAAGTGAAACATCGGAAACAAAAACTGGACTCATAGGAGAGGTTCAAATCGTAGAAAGTGAGAGTGTCCGTCCTCTTTTACTTAAGTCGGCATTGTGCCTTTTGTAATAAATTCGTATGCATTTTCTGTGTTTCATCGACAATAAGAAGGTGCAAGGTATACAGTAAACCTGAAGTGAAGCATAGGAATCTACAACTGGACTCACAGGAGAGGTTCAAATCATAGTAAGTGAGAGTGTCAGTCCTCTTGTACTTAAGTCGACAATGTGCCTTTTGTATTAAATTCGGATGCAATTTCTGTGTTTCATCGTCGATAAGAAGGTGCAAGGTATACAGTAAACCTGAAGTTAAGCATCGGAATCTAAAACTGGACACACAGGAGAGGTTCAAATCGTAGAAAGTGAGAGTGTCTGTCCTCTTTTACTTATGTCGGCATTGTGCCTTTTGTATTAAATTCCGATGCAATTTCTGTGTTTCATCGTCAATAAGAAGGTGCAAGGAATACAGTAAACCCGAAGTGAAGCATCGGAATCTAAAACTGGACACACAGGAGACGTTCATTTCGTAGAAAGTGAGAGTGTCAGTCCGCTTGTACTTATGTCAGCATTGTGCATTCTGTATTAAATTCGGATGCTATTTCTGTGTTTCATCGTCAATAAGAAGGTGCAAGGTATACAGTAAACCTGAAGTGAAACATCGGAAACTAAAACTGGACTCACAGGAGAGATTCAAATCGTGGAAAGTGAGAGTGTCAGTCCTCTTGTACTTGAGTCGGCATTGTGCCCTTTGTATTAAATTTGGATGCAATTTCTGTGTATCATCGTCAATAAGAAGGTGCAAGGAATACAGTAAACCTGAAGTGAAGCATCGGAATCTAAAACTGGGCTCACAGGAGAGGTTCAAATCGTAGAAAGTGAGCGTGTCAGTCCTCTTTTACTTAAGTCGGCATTGTGCCTTTTGTATTAAATTCGGATGCAATTTCTCTTGTTCATCGTCAATAAGAATGTGCAAGGTATTCAGTAAACCTGAAGTGAAACATCGGAAACTAAAACTGGACTCACAGGAGAGGTGCAAATCGTAGAAAGTGAGAGTTTCAGTCCTCTTGAACTTAAGTCGGCATTGTGCCTTTTGTATTTAATTCGGATGCAATTTCTGTGTTCATCGTCAATAAGAAGGTGCAAGGTATACAGTAAACCTGAAGTGAAACATCGGAAACTAAAACTGGACTCACAGGAGAGATTCAAATCGTGGAAAGTGAGAGTGTCAGTCCTCTTGTACTTGAGTCGGCATTGTGCCCTTTGTATTAAATTTGGATGCAATTTCTGTGTATCATCGTCAATAAGAAGGTGCAAGGAATACAGTAAACCTGAAGTGAAGCATCGGAATCTAAAACTGGGCTCACAGGAGAGGTTCAAATCGTAGAAAGTGAGAGTGTCAGTTCTCTTGTACTTAAGTCGGCATTGTGCCTTTTGTAATAAATTCGGATGCAATTTCTGTGTTTCATCGACAATAAGAAGGTGCAAGGTATACAGTAAACCTGAAGTGAAGCATCGGAATGTACAACTGGACTCACAGGAGAGGTTCAAATCATAGAGAGTGTGATAGTCAGTCCTCTTGTACTTATGTCGACAATGTGCCTTTTGTATTAAATTCGGATGCAATTTCTGTGTTTCACCGTCAATAAGAAGATACAAGGGATACAGTAATTCTGAAGTGAAGCATCGGAATCCAAAACTGGACTCACAAGAGAGGTTCAAATCGTAGAAAGTGAGAGTGTCTGTCCTCTTTTACTTATGTCGGCATTGTGCCTTTTGTATTAAATTCCGATGCAATTTCTGTGTTTCATCGTCAGTAAGAAGGTGCAAGGTATACAGTAAACCCAAAGTGAAGCAACGGAATCTAAAACTGGACACACAGGATGCGTTCATTTCGTAGAAAGTGAGAGTGTCAGTCCGCTTGTACTTATGTCAGCATTGTGCATTCTGTATTAAATTCGGATGCTATTTCTGTGTTTCATCGTCAATAAGATGGTGCAAGGTATACAGTAAACCTGAAGTGAAACATCGGAAACTAAAACTGGACTCACAGGAGAGGTTCAAATCGTGGAAAGTGAGAGTGTCAGTCCTCTTGTACTTGAGTCGGCATTGTGCCCTTTGTATTAAATTTGGATGCAATTTCTGTGTTTCATCGTCAATAAGAAGGTGCAAGGTATACAGTAAACCTGAAGTGAAGCACCGGAATCTAAAACTGGACTCACAGGAGAGATTCAAATCGTGGAAAGTGAGAGTGTCAGTCCTCTTGTACTTGAGTCGGCATTGTGCCTTTTGTATTAAATTCGGATGCAATTTCTGTGTTTCATCGTCACTAAGAAGGCGCAAGGAATACAGTAAACCTGAAGTGAAGCATCGGAATCTAAAACTGGACTCACAGGAGAGGTTCAAATCGTAGAAAGTGTGAGTGTCAGTCCTCTTTTACTTAAGTCGGCATTGTGCCTTTTGTATTAAATTCGGATGCAATTTCTGTGTTTCATCGTCAATAAGAGGGTGCAAGGTATACAGTAAACCTGAAGTGAAACATCGGAAACAAAAACTGGACTCATAGGAGAGGTTCAAATCGTAGAAAGTGAGAGTGTCCGTCCTCTTTTACTTAAGTCGGCATTGTGCCTTTTGTAATAAATTCGTATGCATTTTCTGTGTTTCATCGACAATAAGAAGGTGCAAGGTATACAGTAAACCTGAAGTGAAGCATAGGAATCTACAACTGGACTCACAGGAGAGGTTCAAATCATAGTAAGTGAGAGTGTCAGTCCTCTTGTACTTAAGTCGACAATGTGCCTTTTGTATTAAATTCGGATGCAATTTCTGTGTTTCATCGTCGATAAGAAGGTGCAAGGTATACAGTAAACCGGAAGTGAAGCATCGGAATCTAAAACTTGACTCACAGGAGAGGTTCAAATCGTAGAAAGTGAGAGTGTCTGTCCTATTTTACTTAAGTCGGCATTGTGCCTTTTGTATTCAATTCGGATGCAATTTCTGTGTTTCATCGTCACTAAGAAGGCGCAAGGAATACAGTAAACCTGAAGGGAAGCATCGGAATCTAAAACTGGACTCACAGGAGAGGTTCAAATCGTAGAAATTGAGAGTGTCAGTCCTCTTTTACTTAAGTCGGCATTGTGCCTTTTGTATTAAATTCGGATGCAATTTCTGTGTTTCATCGTCAATAAGAAGGTGCAAGGTATACAGTAAACCTGAAGTGAAACATCGGAAACAAAAACTGGACTCATAGGAGAGGTTCAAATCGTAGAATGTGAGAGTGTCCGTCCTCTTTTACTTAAGTCGGCATTGTGCCTTTTGTAATAAATTCGTATGCATTTTCTGTGTTTCATCGACAATAAGAAGGTGCAAGGTATACAGTAAACCTGAAGTGAAACATCGGAAACTAAAACTGGACTCACAGGAGAGATTCAAATCGTGGAAAGTGAGAGTGTCAGTCCTCTTGTACTTGAGTCGGCATTGTGCCCTTTGTATTAAATTTGGATGCAATTTCTGTGTATCATCGTCAATAAGAAGGTGCAAGGAATACAGTAAACCTGAAGTGAAGCATCGGAATCTAAAACTGGGCTCACAGGAGAGGTTCAAATCGTAGAAAGTGAGAGTGTCAGTCCTCTTTTACTTAAGTCGGCATTGTGCCTTTTGTATTAAATTCGGATGCAATTTCTGTTGTTCATCGTCAATAAGAATGTGCAAGGTATTCAGTAAACCTGAAGTGAAACATCGGAAACTAAAACTGGACTCACAGGAGAGGTGCAAATCGTAGAAAGTGAGAGTTTCAGTCCTCTTGAACTTAAGTCGGCATTGTGCCTTTTGTATTTAATTCGGATGCAATTTCTGTGTTCATCGTCAATAAGAAGGTGCAAGGTATACAGTAAACCTGAAGTGAAGCATCGGAATCTAAAACTGGTTTCACAGGAGAGGTTCAAATCGTAGAAAGTGAGAGTGTCAGTTCTCTTGTACTTAAGTCGGCATTGTGCCTTTTGTAATAAATTCGGATGCAATTTCTGTGTTTCATCGACAATAAGAAGGTGCAAGGTATACAGTAAACCTGAAGTGAAGCATCGGAATGTACAACTGGACTCACAGGAGAGGTTCAAATCATAGAGAGTGTGATAGTCAGTCCTCTTGTACTTATGTCGACAATGTGCCTTTTGTATTAAATTCGGATGCAATTTCTGTGTTTCACCGTCAATAAGAAGGTACAAGGGATACAGTAATTCTGAAGTGAAGCATCGGAATCCAAAACTGGACTCACAAGAGAGGTTCAAATCGTAGAAAGTGAGAGTGTCTGTCCTCTTTTACTTATGTCGGCATTGTGCCTTTTGTATTAAATTCCGATGCAATTTCTGTGTTTCATCGTCAATAAGAAGGTGCAAGGTATACAGTAAACCCGAAGTGAAGCAACGGAATCTAAAACTGGACACACAGGAGACGTTCATTTCGTAGAAAGTGAGAGTGTCAGTCCGCTTGTACTTATGTCAGCATTGTGCATTCTGTATTAAATTCGGATGCTATTTCTGTGTTTCATCGTCAATAAGATGGTGCAAGGTATACAGTAAACCTGAAGTGAAACATCGGAAACTAAAACTGGACTCACAGGAGAGGTTCAAATCGTGGAAAGTGAGAGTGTCAGTCCTCATGTACTTGAGTCGGCATTGTGCCCTTTGTATTAAATTTGGATGCAATTTCTGTGTTTCATCGTCAATAAGAAGGTGCAAGGTATACAGTAAACCTGAAGTGAAGCACCGGAATCTAAAACTGGACTCACAGGAGAGGTTCAAATCGTGGAAAGTGAGAGTGTCAGTCCTCTTGTACTTGAGTCGGCATTGTGCCTTTTGTATTAAATTCGGATGCAATTTCTGTGTTTCATCGTCACTAAGAAGGCGCAAGGAATACAGTAAACCTGAAGTGAAGCATCGGAATCTAAAACTGGACTCACAGGAGAGGTTCAAATCGTAGAAAGTGTGCGTGTCAGTCCTCTTTTACTTAAGTCGGCATTGTGCCTTTTGTATTAAATTCGGATGCAATTTCTGTGTTTCATCGTCAATAAGAGGGTGCAAGGTATACAGTAAACCTGAAGTGAAACATCGGAAACAAAAACTGGACTCATAGGAGAGGTTCAAATCGTAGAAAGTGAGAGTGTCCGTCCTCTTTTACTTAAGTCGGCATTGTGCCTTTTGTAATAAATTCGTATGCATTTTCTGTGTTTCATCGACAATAAGAAGGTGCAAGGTATACAGTAAACCTGAAGTGAAGCATAGGAATCTACAACTGGACTCACAGGAGAGGTTCAAATCATAGTAAGTGAGAGTGTCAGTCCTCTTTTACTTATGTCGGCATTGTGCCTTTTGTATTAAATTCCGATGCAATTTCTGTGTTTCATCGTCAATAAGAAGGTGCAAGGTATACAGTAAACCCGAAGTGAAGCAACGGAATCTAAAACTGGACACACAGGAGACGTTCATTTCGTAGAAAGTGAGAGTGTCAGTCCGCTTGTACTTATGTCAGCATTGTGCATTCTGTATTAAATTCGGATGCTATTTCTGTGTTTCATCGTCAATAAGATGGTGCAAGGTATACAGTAAACCTGAAGTGAAACATCGGAAACTAAAACTGGACTCACAGGAGAGGTTCAAATCGTGGAAAGTGAGAGTGTCAGTCCTCTTGTACTTGAGTCGGCATTGTGCCCTTTGTATTAAATTTGGATGCAATTTCTGTGTTTCATCGTCAATAAGAAGGTGCAAGGAATACAGTAAACCTGAAGTGAAGCATCGGAATCTAAAACTGGACTCACAGGAGAGGTTCAAATCGTAGAAAGTGAGAGTGTCAGTCCTCTTGTACTTAAGTCGACAAAGTGCCTTTTGTATTAAATTCGGATGCAATTTCTGTGTTTCATCGTCGATAAGAAGGTGCAAGGTATACAGTAAAACTGAAGTTAAGCATCGGAATCCAAAACTGGACACACAGGAGAGGTTCAAATCGTAGAAAGTGAGAGTGTCTGTCCTCTTTTACTTATATCGGCATTGTGCCTTTTGTATTAAATTCCGATGCAATTTCTGTGTTTCATCGTCAATAAGAAGGTGCAAGGTATACAGTAAACCCGAAGTGAAGCAACGGAATCTAAAACTGGACACACAGGAGACGTTCATTTCGTAGAAAGTGAGAGTGTCAGTCCGCTTGTACTTATGTCAGCATTGTGCATTCTGTATTAAATTCGGATGCAATTTCTGTGTTTCATCGTCAATAAGATGGTGCAAGGTATACAGTAAACCGGAAGTGAAGCATCGGAATCTAAAACTGGACTCACAGGAGAGGTTCAAATCGTAGAAAATGAGAGTGTCAGTCCTCTTTTACTTAAGTCGGCATTGTGCCTTTTGTATTAAAATCGGACACAATTTCTGTGTTTCATCGTCAATAAGAAGGTGCAAGGTATACAGTAAACCTGAATTGAAACATCGGAAACTAAAACTGGACTCACAGGAGAGGTGCAAATCTTAGAATGTGAGAGTGTCAGTCCTCTTGTACTTAAGTCGGCATTGTGCCTTTTGTACTAAATTCGGATGCAATTTCTGTGTTTCATCGTCAATAAGAAGGTGCAAGGTATACAGTAAACCTGAAGTGAAGCACCGGAATCTAAAACTGGACTCACAGGCGAGGTTCAAATCGTGGAAAGTGAGAGTGTCAGTCCTCTTGTACTTGAGTCGGCATTGTGCCTTTTGTATTAAATTCGGATGCAATTTCTGTGTTTCATCATCACTAAGAAGGCGCAAGGAATACAGTAAACCTGAAGTGAAGCATCGGAATCTAAAACTGGACTCACAGGAGAGGTTCAAATCGTAGAAAGTGAGAGTGTCAGTCCTCTTTCACTTAAGTCGGCATTGTGCCTTTTGTATTAAATTCGGATGCAATTTCTGTGTTTCATCGTCAATAAGAGGGTGCAAGGTATACAGTAAAAATGAAGTGAAACATCGGAAACAAAAACTGGACCCATAGGAGAGGTTCAAATCGTAGAAAGTGAGAGTGTCCGTCCTCTTTTACTTAAGTCGGCATTGTGCCTTTTGTAATAAATTCGTATGCATTTTCTGTGTTTCATCGACAATAAGAAGGTGCAAGGTATACAGTAAACCTGAAGTGAAGCATAGGAATCTACAACTGGACTCACAGGAGAGGTTCAAATCATAGTAAGTGAGAGTGTCAGTCCTCTTGTACTTAAATCGACAATGTGCCTTTTGTATTAAATTCGGATGCAATTTCTTTGTTTCATCGTCGATAAGAAGGTGCAAGGTATACAGTAAACCTGAAGTTAAGCATCGGAATCTATAACTGGACACACAGGAGAGGTTCAAATCGTAGAAAGTGAGAGTGTCTGTCCTCTTTTACTTATGTCGGCATTGTGCCTTTTGTATTAAATTCCGACGCAATTTCTGTGTTTCATCGTCAATAAGAATGTGCAAGGTATTCAGTAAACCTGAAGTGAAACATCGGAAACTAAAACCGGACTCACAGGAGAGGTGCAAATCGTAGAAAGTGAGAGTTTCAGTCCTCCTGAACTTAAGTCGGCATTGTGCCTTCTGAATTTAATTCGGAAGCAATTTCTGTGTTCATCGTCAATAAGAAGGTGCAAGGTAAACAGTAAACCTGAAGTGAAGCATCGGAATCTAAAACTGGACTCACAGGAGAGGTTCAAATCGTAGAAAGTGGGAGTGTCCGTCCTCTTTTACTTAAGTCGGCATTGTGGCTTTTGTAATACATTCGGATGCAATTTCTGTGTTTCATCGACAATAAGAAGGTGCAAGGTATACAGTAAACCTGAGTCAAACATCTTAAACTAAAACTGGACTCACAGGAGAGGTTCAAATCGTAGAAAGTGAGAGTGTCAGTCTTCTTGTACTTGAGTCGGCATTGTGCCATTTGTATTAAATTCGGATGCAATTTCTGTGTTTCATCGTCAATAAGAAGGTGCAAGGTATACAGTAAACCGGAAGTGAAGCATCGGAATCTAAAACTGGACACACAGGAGAGGTTCAAATCGAAGAAAGTGAGAGTGTCAGTCCTCTTGTACTTAAGTCGGCATTGTGCCTTTTGTACTAAATTCGGATGCAATTTGTGTGTTTCATCGTCCATAAGAAGGTGCAAGGTATGCATTAAACCTGAAGTGAAGCACCGGAATCTAAAACTGGACTCACAGGAGAGGTCCAAATCGTAGAAAGAGAGAGTGTCAGTCCTCTTTTACTTAAGTTGGCATTGTGCCTTTTGTATTAAATTCGGATGCAATTTCTGTGTTTCATCGCAAATAAGGAGGTGCAAGGTATACAGTAAACCTGAATTGAAGCATCGAAATCTACAACTGGACTCACAGGAGAGGTTCAAATCATAATAAGTGAGAGTGTCAGTCCTCTTCTACTTAAGTCGGCATTGTGCCTTTTGTATTAAATTCGGATGCAATTTCTGTGTTTTAACTTCAATAAGAAGGTGCAAGGTATACAGTAAACCTGAAGTGTAGCATCGGAATCTAAAACTGGACACAAGGGAGAGGTTTAAATCATAGAAAGTGAGAATGTCAGTCCTCTTTTACTTAAGTCGGCACTGTGCCTTTTGTATTAAATTCGGATTCAATTTCTGTGTTTCATCGTCAATAAGAAGGTGCAAGGTATACAGTAAACCTGAAGTGAAGCATCAGAATCTAAAACTGGACTCACAGGAGAGGTTCAAATCATAGACAGTGAGAGTGTCAGTTCTCTTGTACTTAAGTCGGCATTGTGCCTTTTGTGTCAAATTCTGATGCAATTTCTGTCTTTCATCGTCAATAAGAAGGTGCAAGGTATACAGTAAACCTGAAGTGAAGCATCGGAATCTAAAACTGGACTCACAGGAGAGGTTCAAATCATAGAAAGTGAGAGTGTCAGTCTTCTTATACTTAAGTCGGCATTGTGCCTTTTGTATTAAATTCAGATGCAATTTCTGTGTTTCATCGTCAATAGGAAAGTGCAAGGTATACAGTAAACCTGAAGTGAAGCATCGGATTCTAAAACTGGACTTACAGGAGAGGTTCAAATCATAGTAAGTGAGATTGTCAGTCCTCTTGTACTTAAGTCGGCAATGTGCCATTTGTATTAAATTCGGATGCTATTTCTGTGTTTCATCGTCAATAAGAAGGTGCAAGGTATACAGTAAACCTAAAGTGAAGTATCGGAAACTAAAACTGGACTCACTGGAGAGGTTCAAATCGTAGGAAGTGAGAGTGTCAGTCCTCTTGTTCTTAAGTCGGCATTGTGCATTTTGTATTAAATTCGGATGCAATTTCTGTGTTTCATCGTCAATTAGAGGGTGCAAGGTATACCGTAAACCTGAGGTGAAGCATCGGAATCTAAAACTGGGCTCACAGCAGAGGTTCAAATCATAGGAAGTTAGATTGTCAGTCCTCTTGTTCTTAAGTCGGCACTGTGCCTTTGTATTAAATTCGGATGCAATTTCTGTGTTTCATCGTGAATAAGAAGGTCCAAGGGATACAGTAGACCTGAAGTGAAGCATCGGAATCTAAAACTGGACTCACAGGAGAGGTTCATATCGTAGAAAGTGAGGGTGTCGGTCCTCTTGTACTTAAGTCAGCATTGTGCCGTTTGTATAAATTCAGATGCAATTTCTGTGTTTCAACGTCAATAAGAAGGTGCAAGGTATACAGTAAACCTGAAGTGAAGCTTCGGAAAGTAAAACTGGACTCACAGGAGAGGTTCAAATCGTAGAAAGTGAGAGTGTTACTCCTCTTTTACTGAAGTCGGCATTGTGCCTTTTGAATTTAATTCGGATGCAATTTCTGTGTTTCATCGTCAATAAGAAGGTGCAAGGTATACAGTAAACCTGAAGTGAATCATCGGAATCTAAAACTGGACTCACAGGAGGGATTCAAATCATTGAAAGTGAGAGTGTCACTCCTCTTGTACTTATGCCGGCATTGTGCCTTTTGTATTAAATTCGGATGCAATTTCTGTGTTTCATCGTCAATAAGAAGGTGCAAGGTATACAGTAGACCCGAAGTGAAGCATAGGAATCTAAAACTGAGCTCACAGGAGAGGTTCATATCGTAGAAAGTGAAAGTGTGAGTCCTCTTGTACTTAAGTCAGCATTGTGCCTTTTGTATTAAATTCGGATGCAATTTCTGTAATTCATCGTCAATAAGAAGGTGAAGGTATACAGTAAACCTGAAGTGAAACATCGGAATCCTAAACTGGACTCACAGGAGAGGATCAAATAGTAGAAAGTGAGTGTGTCAGTCCTCTTGTACTTAGGTCGGTATTGTACCTTTTGTATTAAATTCCGATGCAATTTCTCTGTTTCATCGTCAATAAGAAGGTGCAAATTATACAGTAAATCCAAAGTGAAGCATCGGAATCTAAAACTGGACTCACAGGAGAGGTTCATATCGTGGAAAGTGAAAGTGTCAGTCCTCTTGTACTTAAGTCAGCATTGTGCCTTTTGTATTAAATTCCAATGCAATTTCTGTGTTTCATCGTCAATAAGATGGTGCAAGGTATACAGTAAACCTAAAGTGAAGTATCGGAATGTAAAACTGGACTCACACGAGAGGTTCAAATCGTAGAGAGTGAGAGTGTCAGTCCTCTTTTACTAAAGTCGGCATTGTGAATTTTGTATTAAATTCGGATGCAATTTCTGTGTTTCATCGTCAATAAGAAGGTGCAAGGTATACAGTAATCTTGAAGAGAAGCATCGGAATCTAAAACTTGACTCACAGGAGAGGTTCAAATCATAGAAAGTGAGAGTGTCAGTCCTCTAGTACTTAAGTCGGCATTGGGCCTTTTGTATTAAATTCTGATGCAATTTCTGTGTTTCATCGTCAATTAGAAGATGCAAGGTATACAGTAAACCTGAAGTTAAGTATCGGAATCTGAAACTGGACACACAGGAGAGGTTCAAATCGTAGAAAGTGAGAGTGTCAGTCCTCTTTTACTTAGGTCGGCATTGTGCCTTTTGTATTAATTTTCAATGCAATTTCTGTGTTTCATCGTCAACAAGTAGGTGCAAGGTATACAGTAAACCCGAAGTGAAGCATCACAATCTAAAACTGGACTCACAGGAGAGGTTCATATCGTAGAAAGTGAGAGTGTCAGTCATCTTGAACTTAAGTCAGCATTGTGCATTTTGTATTAAATTCCAATGCAATTTCTATGTTTCATCGTCAATAAGAAGGTGCAAGGTATACAGTAAACCTGAAGTGAAGCATCGGAATCTAAAACTGGACGCACAGGAGAGGTTCAAATCGTAGAAAGTGAGAGTTTCAGTCCTCTTGTACTTAAGTCGGCATTGTGCCTTTTGTATTAAATTCGGATGCAATTTCTGTGTTTCATCGTCAGTAAGAAGGTGCACGGTATACAGTAAACCTGAAGTGAAGCTACGGAATCTAAAACTGGACTCACAGGGGAGGTTCAAATCGTAGAATGTGAGAGTGTCAGTCCTCTTGTACTTAAGTCGGCATTGTGATTTTTGTATTAAATTCGGATGCAATTTCTGTGTTTCATCGTCAATAAGAAGGTGCGAGGTATACAGTAAACCTGAAGTGAAGCATCGAAATGTAAAACTGGACTCACAGGACAGGTTCAAATCACAGAAAGTGAGAGTGTTAGTCCTCTTTTACTTAAGTCGGCAATGTGCATTTTGTATTAAATTCGGATGCAATTTCTGTGTTTCATCTTCAATAAGAAGGTCCAAAGGATACAGTAAACCTGAAGTGAAGCATCAGAATCTAAAACTGGACTCACAGGAGAGGTTCAAATCATCGAATGTGAGAGTGTCAGTCCTCTTGTACTTAGGTCGGCATTGTGTCTTTTGTATTAAATTCAGACGCAATTTCTGTGTGTCATCATCAATAAGAAGGTGCAAGGTATACACAAAACCTGAAGTGAAGCATCGGAATCTAAAACTGGGCGCACAGGAGAGGTTCAAATCATAGAAAGCGAGAGTGTCAGTCCTCTTGTACTTAGGTCGGCATTGTGCCTTTTGTATTAAATTCCGATGCAATTTCTCTGTTTCATCGTCAATAAGGAGGTGCAAATTACACAGTAAACACGAAGTGAAGAATCGGAATCTAAAAGTGGATTCACAGGAGAGGTTCATATCGTGGAAAGTGAGAGTGTCAGTCCTCTTGTACTTAAGTCAGCATTGTGCCTTTTGTATTAAATTCCAATGCAATTTCTATGTTTCATCGTCAATAAGAAGGTGCAAGGTATACAGTAAACCCAAAGTGAAGCATCACAATCTAAAACTGGACTCATAGGAGAAGTTCATATCGTAGAAAGTGAGAGTGTCAGTCCTCTTGTACTTAAGTCAGCATTGTGCCTTTTGTATTAAATTCCAATGCAATTTCTATGTTTCATCGTCAATAAGAAGGTGCAATGTATACAGCAATCCAGAAGTGTAGCATCGGAATCTAAAACTGGACACACAGGAGAGGTTCAATACGTAGAAAGTGAGAGTTTCAGTCCTCTTGTACTTAAGTCGGCATTGTGCCTTTTGTATTAAATTCGGATGCAATTTCTGTGATTCGTCGTCAATAAGAGGGTGCAAGGTGTACAGTAAACCTGAAGTGAAGCATCGGAATGTAAAACTGGACTCACAGGAGAGGTTCAAATCATAGAAAGTGTGAGTGTGTGTCCTCTTTTACTTAAGTCGGCATTGTGCCTTTTGTATTAAATTCGGATGCAATTTCTGTGTTTTATCGTCAATAAGAAGGTGCAAGGTATACAGTAATCTTGAAGTGAAGCATCGGAATCTAAAACTGGACTCACAGGAGAGGTTCAAATAGTAGAAAGTGAGAGTGTCAGTCCTCTTGTAGTTAAGTCGGCATTGTGCCTTTTGTATTAAATTCGGATGCAATTTCTGTGTTTCATCGTCAGTAAGAAAGTGCACGGTATACAGTAAACCTGAAGTGAAGCCACGGAACCTTAAACTAGACTTACAGGGGAGGTACAAATCGTAGAATGTGAGAGTGTCAGTCCTCTTGTACTTAAGTCGGCATTGTGATTTTTGTATTAAATTCGGATGCAATTTCTGTGTTTCATCGTCAATAAGAAGGTGCAAGGTATACAGTAAACCTGAAGTGAAGCAACGAAATGTAAAACTGGACTCACAGGACAGGTTCAAATCATAGAAAGTGAGAGTTTCAGTCCTCTTTTACTTAGGTCGACAATGTGCCTTTTGTATTAAATTAGGATGCAATTTCTGTGTTTCATCTTCAATAAGAAGGTCCAAAGGATACAGTAAAACTGAAGTGAAGCATCAGAATCTAAAACTGGACTCACAGGAGAGGTTCAAATCATCGAATGTGTGAGTGTCAGTCCTCTTGTACTTAGGTCGGCATTGTGCCTTTTGTATTAAATTCGAATGCAAATTCTGTGTATCATCGTCAATAAGTAGGTGCAAGGTATACAGTAATCTTGAAGTGAAGCATCGGAATCTAAAACTGGACTCACAGGAGAGATTCAAATCGTAGAAAGGGAGAGTGTCAGTCCTCTTGTACTTAAGTCGGCATTGTGCTTTTTGTATTAAATTCGGATGCAATTCCTGTGTTTCATCGTCAATAAGAAGGTCAAGGTATACAGTAATCTTGAAGTGAAGCATCGGAATCTAAAACTGGACTCACAGGAGAGGTGCAAATCGTAGAGACTTAGAGTGTCAGTCCTCTTGTACTTAAATCGACATTGTGCCTTTTGTATTAAATTCGGATGCAATTTCTGTGTTTCATCGTCATTAAGAAGGTGCAAGGTATACACTAAACCTGAAGTGAAGCATCGGAATCTAAAACTGGGCTCATAGGAGGGGTTCAAATCATAGAAAGTGAGAGTGTCAGTCCTCTTGTACTTAAGTCGGCATTGTGCCTTTTGTATTAAATTCGGATGCAATGTCTGTGTTTCATTGTCAATAAGAAGGTCCACGGTATACAGTAAACCAGAAGTTAAGCATCGGAATCTAAAACTTGACTCACAGGAGAGATTCAAATCATAGACAGTGATTGTGTCAGTCCTCTTGTACTTAAGTCGGCATTGTGCATTTTGTATTAATTTCGGATGCAATTTCTGTGTTTCATCATCTATAAGAAGGTGCAAGGTATACAGTAATCTAGAAGTGAAGCATCAGAATCTGAAACTGGACTCACAGGAGAGGTTCAAATCATAGGAAGTGGGAGTGTCAGTCCTCTTGTACTTAAGTCGGCATTGTGCCTTTCGTATTAAATTCGGTTGCAAACTCTGTGTTTCATCGTCAATAAGAAGGTGCAAGGTATACAGTAAACCTGAAGTGAAGCGTCGGAATCTAAAACTGGACTGACAGGAGTGGTTCAAACCATAGAAAGTGAGAGTGTGAGTCCTCTTGTACTTAAGTCGGCATTGTGCCTTATGTATTAAATTCGGATGCGATTTCTGTGTTTCATCGTTAATAAGAAGGTGCAAGGTATAAAGTAAACCTGAAGTGAAGCATCGGAATCTAAAACTGGACTCACAGGAGAGGTTCAAATCGTTGAAAGTGAGAGTGTCAGTCCTCTTGTACTTGAGTCGGCATTGTGCCTTTTGTATTAAATTGGGATGCAATTTCTGTGTTTCATCGTCAATAAGAAGGTGCAAGGTATACAGTAAACCTCAAGTGAAGCTTCGGAATCTAAAATTGGACTCACAGGAGAGGTTCCAATCATAGAGAGTTAGAGTGTCAGTCTTCTTGTACTTCAGTTGGCATAGTGCCTATTGTATTAAATTCGGATGCAATTTCTGTGTTTCATCGTCAATAGGAAGGTGCAAGGTATACAGTAATCCTGAAGTAAAGCATCGGAATCTAAAACTGGACTCACAGGAGAGGTTCAAATCGTAAAAAGTGAGAGTGTCAGTCCTCTTGTACTTAAGTCGGCAATGTGCCTTTTGTATTAAATTCGGATGCAATTTCTGTGTTTTATCGTCAATAAGAAGGTGCAAGGTATACAGTAAACCTGAAGTGAAGCATCAGAATATAAAACTGGACTCACAGGAGAGGTTCAAATCATAGAGAGTGAGAGTGTCAGACCTCTTGTACTTAAGTCGGCATTGTGCATTTTGTATTAAATTCGGATGCAATATCTGTGATTCATCGTCAAAACGAAGGTCCAAGGGATACAGTAAACCACAAGTGAAGCATCGGATTCTAAAACTGGACTCACAGGACAGGTTCAAATCGTAGAAAGTGAGAGTGTCAATCCTCTTGTACTTAAGCCTGCATTGTGCCTTTTGTATTAAATTCGGATGCAATTTCTGTGTTTCATCGTCAATAAGAAGGTGCAAGGTATACAGTACACCTGAATTGAGGCATCAGAATCTAAAACTGGACTCACAGGAGAGGTTCAAATCATAGAAAGTGAGAGTGTCAGTCCTCTTGTACCTTTGTCGGCATTGTGCCTTTTGTATTAAATTCGGATGCAAACTCTGTGTTTCATCGTCAAAACGAAGGTCCAAGGGATACAGTAAACCTGAAGTGAAGCATCGGAATCTAAAAGTGGACTCACAGGAGAGGTTCAAATCATAGAAAGTGAGAGTGTCAGTCCATTTGTACTTAAGTAGGCATTGTGCCTTTTGTATTAATATCGGATGCAAACTCTGTGTTTCATCGCCAATAAGAAGGTCCAAGGGATACAGTAAACCTGAAGTGAAGCATCGGAAACTAAAACTCGACTCACAGGATAGGATCAAATCATGGAAAGTGAGAGTGTCGGTCCTCTTGTACTTTAGTCGGCATTGTGCATTTGTATTAAATTCGGATGCAATTTCTGTTTTCCATCGTCAATAAGTAGGTGCAAGGTATACAGTAATCTACATGTGAAGCATCGGAATCTAAAACTGAACACACAGGAGAAGTTCAAATCGTAGAAAGTGAGAGTGTCAGTCCTCTATTACTTATGTCGGCATTGTGCCTTTTGTATTAAATTCGGATGATATATCTGTGTTTCATCGTCAATAAAAGGTGCGAGGGATACAGTATACCTAAAGTGAACCATCGAAATCCAAAACTGGCCTCACAGGAGAGGTTGAAATCACAGAAAGTGAGAGTGTCAATCCCCTTGTACATAAATCGGCATTGTGCCTTATGTATTGAATTCGGATTGCAACTCTGTGTTTCATCGTCAATAAGAAGGTGCAAGGTATACAGTAAACCAGAAGTGAAGCATCGGAATCTAATACTGGACTCACAGGAGAGGTTCAAATCATAGAAAGCGAGAGTGTCAGTCCTCTTGTACTTAAGTCGGCGTTGTGCCTTTTGTATTAAATTCGGATGCAAACTCTGTGTTTCATCGTCAATAGGAAGATCCAAGGGATACAGTAAACCTGAAGTGGAGCATCGGAATGTAAAACTTGACTCACAGGAGAGGTTCAAATCATAGAAAGTGATAGTGTCAGTCCTCTTGTACTTAAATCGGCATTGTGCATTTTGTATTAATTTCGGATGCAATTTCTGTGTTTCATCGTCAATAAGAACGTGCAAGGTATACAGTAATCTTAAAGTGAAGCATCGGTATGTGAAACTGGACTCACAGGAGAGGTTCAAATCATAGAAAGTGAGAGTGTCAGTCCTCTTGTACTTAAGTCGGCAATGTGCCTTTTGTATTGAATTCATATGCTATGTCTGTGTTTCATCGTCAATTGGAAGGTGCAAGGTATAAAGTAATCTTGAAAATGAAGCATCGGAATCTAAAACTGGACTCACAGGAAAGGTTCAAATCATACAAAGTGAGAGTGTCAGACCTCTTGCACTTAAGTCGGCATTGTGGCTTTTGTATTAAATTCGGATGCAATTTCTGAGTTTCATCGTCAATAAGAAGGTGCTAGGTATACAGTAATCTTGAAGTGAAGCAGCGCAATCTAAAAGTGGACTCACAGGAGATGGTCAAATCGTAGATAGTGAGAGTGTCAGTCCTCTTGTATTTAAGTCGGCATTGTGCCTTTAGTATTAAATTCGGAAGCAATTTCTGTGTTTCATCGTCAATAAAAAGGTGCAAGGTATACTGTAAACCTGATGTGAAGCGTCGGAATATAAAACTGGACTCACAGGAGAGGTTCAAATCATAGAGAGTGAGAGTGTCAGACCTCTTGTACTTAAGTCGGCATTGTGCCTTTTGTATTAAATTCGGATGCAATATCTGTATTTCATCGTCAATAAGAAGGTGCAAGGGATACAGTATACCTGAAGTGAAGCATCGGAATCTAAAACTGGACTCAAAGGTGAGGTTCAAATCATAGAAAGTTAGAGTGTCAGTCCTCTTGTACTTAAGTCGGCATTGTGCCTTTTGTATTAGATTCAGATGCAAACTCTGTGTTTCATCGTCAATAAGAAGGTGCAAGGTATACAGTAAACCTGAAGTGAAGCTTCGGAATCAAAAACTGGGCTCACAGGAGAGGTTCAAATCATAGAAGGTGAGAGTGTCAGTCCTCTTGTACTTAAGTCGGCATTGTGACTTTTGTATTAAATTCGGATGATATTTCTGTGTTTCATCGTCAATAAGAAGGTCCAAGGTATACAGTAAACCTGACGTGAAGCATCGGAATCTAAAACTGGACTCACAGGAGAGGTTCTAATCATAGAAACTTAGAGTGTCAGTCCTCTTGTACTTAAGTTGGCTTAGTGCATTTTGTATTAAATTCGGATGCAATTTCCGTGTTTCATCGTCAATAGGAAGGTGCAAGGTATACAGTAATCTTGAAGTGAAGCATCGGAATCTAAAACTGGACTCATAGGAGAGGTTCAAATCGTAGAAAGTGAGAGTGTCAGTCCTCTTGTACTTAAGTCGGCATTGTGCCTTTTGTATTAAACTCGGATGCAATTTCTGTGTTTTATCGTCAATAAGAGGGTGCAAGGTATACAGTAAACCTGAAGTGAAGCATCGGAATATAAAACTGGACTCACAGGAGAGGTTCAAATCATAGAGAGTGAGAGTGTCAGACCTCTTGTACATAAGTCGGCATTGTGCCTTTTGTATTAAATTCGGATGCGATATCTGTGTTTCATCGTCAATAAGAAGGTGCAAGGGATACAGTATACCTGAAGTGAAGCATCGGAATCTAAAACTGGACTCACAGGAGTGGTTCAAATCATAGAAAGTGAGAGTGTCAGTCCTCTTGTAGTTATGTCGGCATTGTGCCTTTTGTATTAAATTCGGATGCAAACTCTGTGTTTCATCGTCAAAACGAAGGTCCAAGGGATACAGTAAACCTGAAGTGAAGCATCGGAATCTAAAACTGGACTCACAGGAGAGGTTCAAATCATAGAAAGTGAGAGTGTCAGTCCATTTGGACTTAAGTCGGCATTGTGCCTTTTGTATTAAATTCGGATGCAAACTCTGTGTTTCATCGTCAATAAGAAGGGCCAACGGATACAGTAAACCTGAAGTGAAGCATCGGAATCTAAAACTGGGCTCACAAGAGAGGTTCAAATCGTAGAAAGTGTGAGTGTCAGTCCTCTTGTACTTATGTCGGCATTGTGAGTTTTGTATTAAATTCGGATGCAATTTCTGTTTTTCATCGTCAATAAGTAGGTGCAAGGTATACAGTAATCTTGATGTGAAGCATCGGAATCTAAAACTGGACTCACACCAGAGGTTCAAATCGTAGAAAGTGAGAGTGTCAGTCCTCTTGTACTTAAGTCGGCATTGTGCCTTTTGTATTAAATTCGGATGCAATTTCTGTGTTTCATCGTCAATTAGAAGGTGCAAGGTATACAGTAATCTTGAAGTGAAGCATCTGAATCTAAAACTGGACTCACAGGAGTGGTTCAAATCGTTGAAAGTTAGAGTGTCAGTCCTCTTGTACTTAAGTCGGCATTGTGGCTTTTGTAATAAATTCGGATGCAATTTCTGTGTTTCATCGTCAATAATAAGGTGCAAGGTATACTGTAAACCTGAAGTGAAGCGTCGGAATCTAAAACTGGACTCACAGGAGTGGTTCAAATCATAGAAAGTGAGAGTGTGCGTCCACTTGTACTTAAGTCAGCATTGTGCCCTATGTATTAAATTTGGATGCGATTTCTGTGTTTCATAGTCAATAAGAAGTTGCAAGGTATACAGTAAACCTGAAGTGAAGCATCGGAATCTAAAACTGGACTCACAGGAGAGGTTCAAATCGTTGAAAGTGAGAGTGTCAGTCCTCTTGTACTTAAGTTGGCATTATGCCTTTTGTATTAAATTGGGATGCAATTTCTGTGTTTCATCATCAATAAGAAGGTGCAAGGTATACAGTAAACCTGAAGTGAAGCTTCGGAATCAAAAACTGGGCTCACAGGAGAGGTTCAAATCATAGAAGGTGAGAGTGTCAGTCCTCTTGTACTTAAGTCGGCATTGTGACTTTTGTATTAAATTCGGATGATATTTCTGTGTTTCATCGTCAATAAGAAGGTCCAAGGTATACAGTAAACCTGACGTGAAGCATCGGAATCTAAAACTGGACTCACAGGAGAGGTTCTAATCATAGAAACTTAGAGTGTCAGTCCTCTTGTACTCAAGTTGGCTTAGTGCCTTTTGTATTAAATTCGGATGCAATTTCTGTGTTTCATCGTCAATAGGAAGGTGCAAGGTATACAGCAATCTTGAAGTGAAGCATCGGAATCTAAAACTGGACTCACAGGAGAGGTTCAAATCGTAGAAAGTGAGAGTGTCAGTCCTCTTGTTCATAAGACGGCATTGTGCCTTTTGTATTAAACTCGGATGCAATTTCTGTGTTTTATCGTCAATAAGAGGGTGCAAGGTATACAGTAAACCAGAAGTGAAGCATCGGAATATAAAACTGGACTAACAGGAGAGGTTCAAATCATAGAGAGTGAGAGTGTCAGACCTCTTGTACATAAGTCGGCATTGTGCCTTTTGTATTAAATTCGGATGCGATATCTGTGTTTCATCGTCAATAAGGAGGTGCAAGGGATACAGTATACCTGAAGTGAAGCATCGGAATCTAAAACTGGACTCACAGGAGAGGTTCAAATCATAGAATGTTAGAGGGTCAGTCCTCTTGTACTTAAGTCGGCATTGTGCCTTTTGTATTAGATTCGTATGCAAACTCTGCGTTTCATCATCAATAAGAAGGTGCAAGGTATACAGTGAACCTGAAGTGAACCATCGGAATCTAAACCTGGACTCACAGGAGAGGTTCAAATCGTAGGAAGTGAGAGTGTCCGTCCTCTGTTACATAAGTTGGCATTGTGCCTTTTGTATTAAATTCGGATGCAGTTTCTGTGTATCATCGTCAATAAGAAGGTGCAAGGTATACAGTACACCTGAAGTGAATCATCAGAATCTAAAACTGGACTCACAGGAGAGGTTTAAATCATAGCAAGTGAGAGTGTCAGACCTCTTGTACTTATGTCGGCATTGTGCCTTTTGTATTGAATTCGGATGCAAACTCTGTGTTTCATCGTCATAACGAAGGTCCAAGGGATACAGTAAACCTGAAGTGAAGCATCGGAATCTAAAACTGCACTCACTGGAGAGGTTCAAATCATAGAAAGTGGGAGTGTCAGTCCATTTGTATTTAAGTCGGCATTGTGCCTATGGTATTAAATTCGGTTGCAAACTCTGTGTTTCATCGTCAATAAGAAGGTCCAAGGGATACAGTAAACCTGTAGTGAAGCATCGGAATCTAAAACTGGGCTCACAGGAGAGGTTCTAATCATAGAGAGTGTGATTGTCAGTCCTCTTGTACTTATGTCGGCATTGTGCCTTTTGAATTAAATTCGGATGCAAACTCTGTGTTTCATCGTCAATAAGAAGGTCCAAGGCATGCAGTAGACCTGAAGTGAAGCATCGGAATCTCAAACTGGACTCACAGGAGAGGATCAAATCATAGAAAGTGAGAGTGTCAGTCCTATTGTACTTAGGTCGGCATTGTGCATTTGTATTAAATTCGGATGCAATTTCTGTATTTCATCTTCAATAAGTAGGTGCAAGGTATACAGTAATCTTGATGTGAAGCATCGGAAACTAAAACTGGACTCACAGGAGAGGTTCAAATCGTAGAAAGTTAGAGTGTCAGTCCTCTTGTACTTAAGTCGGCATTTTGCCTTTTGTATTAAATTCGGATGATATTTCTGTGTTTCATCGTCAATAAGAATGTGCAATGGATACAGTATACCTGAAGTGAAGCATCGGAATCTAAAACTGGACTCACAGGAGAGGTTGAAATCATAGAAAGTGAGAGTGTCAAACCTCTTGTACTCAAGTCGGCATTGTGCCTTTTGTATTGAAATCGGATGCAAACTCTGTGTTTCATCGTCAATAAGAAGGTGCAACGTATACAGTAAACCAGAAGTGAAGCATTGGAATCTAATACTGGACTCACAGGAGAGGTTCAAATCATAGAAAGCGAGAGTGTCAGTCCTCTTGTACTTAAGTCGGCATTGTGCCTTTTGTATTAAATTCGGATGCAAACTCTGTGTTTCATCGTCAATAGGAAGGTCCAAGGGATACAGTAAACCTGAAGTGAAGCATCGGAATCCAAAACTTGACTCACAGGAGAGGTTCAAATCATAGAGAGTGATAGTGTCAGTCATCTTGTACTTAAGTCGGCATTGTGCATTTTGTATTAATTTCGGATGCAAATTCTGTGTTTCATCGTCAATAAGAAGGTGCAAGGTATACAGTAATCTTGAAGTGAAGCATCGGAATCTGAAACTGGACTCACAGGAGAGATTCAAATCATAGAAAGTGAGAGTGTCAGTCCTCTTGTACTTAAGTCGGCATTGTGCCTTTTGTATTAAATTCTGATGCTATTTCTGTGTTTCATCGTCAATAGGAAGGTGCAAGGTATAAAGTAATTTTGAAAATGAAGCATCGGAATCTTAAACTGGACTCACAGGAGAGGTTCAAATCATAGAAAGTGAGAGTGTCAGACCGCTTGCACTTAAGTCGGGATTGTGCCTTCTGTATTAAATTCGGATGCAATTTCTGTGTTTCATCGTCAATAAGAAGGTGCTAGGTATACAGTAATCTTGAAGTGAAGCAGCGGAATCTAAAACTGGCCTCACAGGAGAGGTTCAAATCGTAGATAGTGAGAGTGTCAGTCCTCTTGTATTTAAGTCGGCATTGTGCCTATTGTATTAAATTCGGGTGCAATTTCTGTGTTTCATCGTCAATAATAAGGTGCAAGGTATACTGTAAACCTGAAGTGAAGCGTCGGAATCTAAAATTGGACTCACAGGAGTGGTTCAAATCATAGAAAGTTTGAGTGTGAATCCACTTGTACTTAAGTCAGCATTGTGCCTTATGTATTAAATTTGGATGCGATTTCTGTGTTTCATAGTCAATACGAAGGTGCAAGGTATACAGTAAACCTGAAGTGAAGCATCGGAATCTAAAACTGGACTCACAGGAGAGGTTCAAATCGTTGAAAGTGAGAGTGTCAGTCCTCTTGTACTTAAGTCGGCATTATGCCTTTTGTATTAAAGTGGGATGCAATTTCTGTGTTTCATCGTCAATAAGAAGGTGCAAGGTATACAGTAAACCTGAAGTGAAGCTTGGGAATCTAAAACTGGGCTCACAGGAGAGGTTCAAATCATAGAAGGTGAGAGTGTCAGTCCTCTTGTACTTGAGTTGGCATTGTGCCTTTTGTATTAAATTCGGATGCAGATTCTGTGTTTCATCGTCAATAAGAAGGTGCAAGGAATACAGTACACCTGAAGTGCAGCATCAGAATCTAAAACTGGACACACAGGAGAGGTTTAAATCATAGCAAGTGAGAGTGTCAGTCCTCTTGTACTTATGTCGGCATTGTGCCTTTTGTATTGAATTCGGATGCAAACTCTGTGTTTCATCGTCAAAACGAAGGTCCAAGGGATACAGTAAACCTGAAGTGAAGCATCGGAATCTAAAACTGGACTCACTGGAGAGGTTCAAATCATAGAAAGTGGGAGTGTCAGTCCATTTGTATTTAAGTCGGCATTGTGCCAATGGTATTAAATTCGGTTGCAAACTCTGTGTTTCATCGTCAATAAGAAGGTCCCAGGGATACAGTAAACCTGTAGTGAAGCATCGGAATCTAAAACTGGGCTCACAGGAGAAGTCCAAATCATAGAGAGTGTGATTGTCAGTCCTCTTGTACTTATGTCGGCATTGTGCCTTTTGAATTAAATTCGGATGCAAACTCTGTGTTTCATCGTCAATAAGAAGGTCCAAGGCAAGCAGTAGACCTGAAGTGAAGCATCGGAATCTCAAACTGGACTCACAGGAGAGGATCAAATCATAGAAAGTGAGAGTGTCAGTCCTATTGTACTTAGGTCGGCATTGTGCATTTGTATTAAATTCGGATGCAATTTCTGTATTTCATCTTCAATAAGTAGGTGCAAGGTATACAGTAATCTTGATGTGAAGCATCGGAAACTAAAACTGGACTCACAGGAGAGGTTCAAATCGTAGAAAGTTAGAGTGTCAGTCCTCTTGTACTTAAGTCGGCATTTTGCCTTTTGTATTAAATTCGGATGATATTTCTGTGTTTCATCGTCAATAAGAATGTGCAATGGATACAGTATACCTGAAGTGAAGCATCGGAATCTAAAACTGGACTCACAGGAGAGGTTGAAATCATAGAAAGTGAGAGTGTCAAACCTCTTGTACTCAAGTCGGCATTGTGCCTTTTGTATTGAAATCGGATGCAAACTCTGTGTTTCATCGTCAATAAGAAGGTGCAACGTATACAGTAAACCAGAAGTGAAGCATTGGAATCTAATACTGGACTCACAGGAGAGGTTCAAATCATAGAAAGCGAGAGTGTCAGTCCTCTTGTACTTAAGTCGGCATTGTGCCTTTTGTATTAAATTCGGATGCAAACTCTGTGTTTCATCGTCAATAGGAAGGTCCAAGGGATACAGTAAACCTGAAGTGAAGCATCGGAATCCAAAACTTGACTCACAGGAGAGGTTCAAATCATAGAGAGTGATAGTGTCAGTCATCTTGTACTTAAGTCGGCATTGTGCATTTTGTATTAATTTCGGATGCAAATTCTGTGTTTCATCGTCAATAAGAAGGTGCAAGGTATACAGTAATCTTGAAGTGAAGCATCGGAATCTGAAACTGGACTCACAGGAGAGATTCAAATCATAGAAAGTGAGAGTGTCAGTCCTCTTGTACTTAAGTCGGCATTGTGCCTTTTGTATTAAATTCTGATGCTATTTCTGTGTTTCATCGTCAATAGGAAGGTGCAAGGTATAAAGTAATTTTGAAAATGAAGCATCGGAATCTTAAACTGGACTCACAGGAGAGGTTCAAATCATAGAAAGTGAGAGTGTCAGACCGCTTGCACTTAAGTCGGGATTGTGCCTTCTGTATTAAATTCGGATGCAATTTCTGTGTTTCATCGTCAATAAGAAGGTGCTAGGTATACAGTAATCTTGAAGTGAAGCAGCGGAATCTAAAACTGGCCTCACAGGAGAGGTTCAAATCGTAGATAGTGAGAGTGTCAGTCCTCTTGTATTTAAGTCGGCATTGTGCCTATTGTATTAAATTCGGGTGCAATTTCTGTGTTTCATCGTCAATAATAAGGTGCAAGGTATACTGTAAACCTGAAGTGAAGCGTCGGAATCTAAAATTGGACTCACAGGAGTGGTTCAAATCATAGAAAGTTTGAGTGTGAATCCACTTGTACTTAAGTCAGCATTGTGCCTTATGTATTAAATTTGGATGCGATTTCTGTGTTTCATAGTCAATACGAAGGTGCAAGGTATACAGTAAACCTGAAGTGAAGCATCGGAATCTAAAACTGGACTCACAGGAGAGGTTCAAATCGTTGAAAGTGAGAGTGTCAGTCCTCTTGTACTTAAGTCGGCATTATGCCTTTTGTATTAAAGTGGGATGCAATTTCTGTGTTTCATCGTCAATAAGAAGGTGCAAGGTATACAGTAAACCTGAAGTGAAGCTTGGGAATCTAAAACTGGGCTCACAGGAGAGGTTCAAATCATAGAAGGTGAGAGTGTCAGTCCTCTTGTACTTGAGTTGGCATTGTGCCTTTTGTATTAAATTCGGATGCAGATTCTGTGTTTCATCGTCAATAAGAAGGTGCAAGGAATACAGTACACCTGAAGTGCAGCATCAGAATCTAAAACTGGACACACAGGAGAGGTTTAAATCATAGCAAGTGAGAGTGTCAGTCCTCTTGTACTTATGTCGGCATTGTGCCTTTTGTATTGAATTCGGATGCAAACTCTGTGTTTCATCGTCAAAACGAAGGTCCAAGGGATACAGTAAACCTGAAGTGAAGCATCGGAATCTAAAACTGGACTCACTGGAGAGGTTCAAATCATAGAAAGTGGGAGTGTCAGTCCATTTGTATTTAAGTCGGCATTGTGCCAATGGTATTAAATTCGGTTGCAAACTCTGTGTTTCATCGTCAATAAGAAGGTCCCAGGGATACAGTAAACCTGTAGTGAAGCATCGGACTCTAAAACTGGGCTCACAGGAGAAGTCCAAATCATAGAGAGTGTGATTGTCAGTCCTCTTGTACTTATGTCGGCATTGTGCCTTTTGTATTAAATTCGGATGCAAACTCTGTGTTTCATCGTCAATAAGAAGGTCCAAGGGATGCAGTAGACCTGAAGTGATGCATCGGAATCTAAAACTGGACTCACAGGAGAGGATCATATCATAGAAAGTGAGAGAGTCAGTCCTATTGTACTTAGGTCGGCATTGTGCATTTGTATTAAATTCGGATGCAATTTCTGTATTTCATCGTCAATAAGTAGGTGCAAGGTATACAGTAATCTAGATGTGAAGCATCGGAATCTAAAACTGGACTCACAGGAGAGGTTGAAATCATAGAAAGTGAGAGTGTCAATCCTCATGTACTTACGTCGGCATTGTGACTTTTGTATTGAAATCGGATGCAAACTCTGTGTTTCATCGTCAATAAGAAGGTGCAAGGTATACCGTAAACCAGAAGTGAAGCATTGGAATCTAATACTGGACTCACAGGAGAGGTTCAAATCATAGAAAGCGAGAGTGTCAGTCCTCTTGTACTTAAGTCGGCATTGTGCCTTTTGTATTAAATTCGGAAGCAAACTCTGTGTTTCATCGTCAATAGGATGGTCCAAGGGATACAGTAAACCTGAAGTGAAGCATCGGAATCCTAAACTTGACTCACAGGAGAGGTTCAAATCATAGAAAGTGATAGTGTCAGTCCTCTTGTACTTAAGTCGGCATTGTGCATTTTCTATTAATTTCGGATGCAATTTCTGTGTTTCATCGTCAATAAGAAGGTGCAAGGTATAAAGTAATTTTGAAAATGAAGCATCGGAATCTAAAACTGGACTCACAGGAGAGGTTCAAATCGTAGATAGTGAGAGTGTCAGTCCTCTTGTATTTAAGTCGGCATTGTGCCTATTGTATTAAATTCGGATGCAATTTCTGTGTTTCATCGTCAATAATAAGGTGCAAGGTATACTGTAAACCTGAAGTGAAGCGTCGGAATCTAAAACTGGACTCACAGGAGTGGTTCAAATCGTAGAAAGTGAGAGTGTGAGTCCACTTGTACTTAAGTCAGCATTGTGCCTTATGTATTAAATTTGGATGCGATTTCTGTGTTTCATAGTCAATAAGAAGGTGCAAGGTATACAGTAAACCTGAAGTCAAGCATCGGAATCTAAAACTGGACTCACAGGAGAGGTTCAAATCGTTGAAAGTGATAGTGTCAGTCCTCTTGTACTTATGTCGGCATTATGCCTTTTGTGTTAAAGTGGGATGCAATTTCTGTGTTTCATCGTCAATAAGAAGGTGCAAGGTATACAGTAAACCTGAAGTGAAGCTTCGGAATCTAAAACTGGGCTCACAGGAGAGGTTCAAATCATAGAAGGTGAGAGTGTCAGTCCTTTTGTACTTAAGTCGGCATTGTGACTTTTGTATTAAATTCGGATGATATTTCTGTGTTTCATCGTCAATAAGAAGGTCCGAGGTATACAGTAAACCTGAAGTGTAGCATCGGAAACTAAAACTGGACTCACAGGAGAGGTTCTAATCATAGAAAGTTAGAGTGTCAGTCCTCTTGTACTTAAGTTGGCTTAGTGCCTTTTGTATTAAATTCGGATGGAATTTCTGTGTTTCATCGTCAATAGGAAGGTGCAAGGTATACAGTAATCTTGAAGTGAAGCATCGGAATCTAAAACTGGACTCACAGGAGAGGTTCAAGTAGTAGAAAGTGAGTGTGTCAGTCCTCTTGTACTTAGGTCGGCGTTGTGCCTTTTGTATTAAATTCGGATGCAAAATCTGTGTTTCATCGTCAAAACGAATTTCCTAGGGATACAGTAAACCTGAAGTGATGCATCGGAATCTAAAACTGGACTCACAGGAGAGGTTCAAATCATAGAAAGTGGGAGTGTCAGTCCATTTGTATTTAAGTCGGCATTGTGCCTTTTGTATTAAATTCGGTTGCAAACTCTGTGTTTCATCGTCAATAAGAAGGTCCAAGGGATACAGTAAACCTGTAGTGAAGCATCGGAATCTAAAACTGGGCTCACAGGAGAGGTTCAAATCATAGAGAGTGTGATTGTCAGTCCTCTTGTACTTATGTCGGCATTGTGCCTTTTGTATTAAATTCGGATGCAAACTCTGTGTTTTATCGTCAATAAGAAGGTCCAAGGGAAGCAGTAGACCTGAAGTGAAGCATCGGAATCTAAAACTAGACTCACAGGAGAGGTTCAAATCATAGTCAGTGAGAGTGTCAGTCCCCCTGTACTTAAGTCGACATTGTGCCTTTTGTATTAAATTCGGATGCAAACTCTGTGTTTCATCGTCAATAAGAAGGTCCAAGGGATACAGTAAACATGAAGTGAAGCATCGGAATCTAAAACTGGACTCACAGGAGAGGATCAAATCATAGAAGGTGAGAGTGTCAGTCCTCTTGTACTTAGGTCGGCATTGTGCATTTGTATTAAATTCGGATGCAATTTCTGTATTTCATCGTCAATAAGTAGGTGCAAGGTATACAGTAATCTTGATGTGAAGCATCGGAATCTAAAACTGGACTCACAGGAGAGGTTCAAATCGTAGAAAGTGAGAGTGTCAGTCCTCTTGTACTTAAGTAGGCATTGGCCTTTTGTATTACATTCGGATGCAATTTCTGTGTCTCATCGTCAATAAGAAGGTGCAAGGTATACAGTAATCTTGAAGTGAAGCATCTGAATCTAAAACTGGACTCACAGGAGTGGTTCAAATCGTAGAAAGTGAGAGTGTCAGTCCTCTTGTACTTAAGCCGGCATTGTGCCTTTTGTATTAAATTCGGATGCTATATCTGTGTTTCATCGTCGATAAGAAGGTGCAAGGGATACAGTATACCTGAAATGAAGCATCGGAATCTAAAACTGGACTCACAGGAGAAGTTCAAATCATAGAAAGTGAGAGTGTCAGTCCTCTTGTACTTATGTCGGCATTGTGCCTTTTGTTTTGAATTCGGATGCAAACTCTGTGTTTCATCGTCAATAAGAAGGTGCAAGGTATACAGTAAACCAGAAGTGAAGCATCGGAATCTAACACTGGACTCACAGGAGAGGTTCAAATCATAGAAAGGAAGAGTCTTAGTCCTCTTGTACTTAAGTCGGAATTGTGCCTTTTGTATTAAATTTCGGATGCAAACTCTGTGTTTCATCGTCAATAAGAAGGTCCAAGGAATACATTAAACCAGAAGTGAAGCATCGGAATCCAAAACTGGACTCACACGAGAGGTTAAAATCGTAGATACAGAGAGTGTCAGTCCTCTTGTACTTAAGTCGGCATTGTGCCTTTTGTATTAAATTCGGATGCAATTTCTGAGTTTCATCGTCAGTAAGAAGGTCCAAGGTATACAGTAATCTTGAAGTGAAGCGTCGGAATCTAAAACTGGACTCACAGGACTGGTTCAAATCGTAGAAACTTAGAGTGTCAGTCCTCTTGTACTTAAGTCGGCATTGTGCATTTTCTATTAATTTCGGATGCAATTTCTGTGTTTCATCGTCAATAAGTAGGTGTAAGGTATACAGTAATCTTGAAGTAAAGCATCGAAATCTGAAACGAGACCCACAGGAGTGGTTCAAATCATAGAAAGTGAAAGTGTCAGTCTTCTTGTACTTAAGTCGGCTTTGTGCCTTTTGTATTAAATTCGGATGCAATTCCTGTTTTTCATCGTCAATAATAAGAGGCAAGGTATACAGTAAACCTGAAGTGAAGCGTCGGAATCTAAAACTTTACTCACGGGAGTGGTTCAAATCATAGAAAGTGAGAGTGTGAGTCCTCTTGAACTTAAGTCGGCATTGTGCCTTATGTATTAAATTCGAATGCGATTTCTGTGTTTCATCGTCAATAAGAAGGTGCAAGGTATACAGTAAACCTAAAGTGAAGCATCGGAATCTAAAACTGGACTCACAGGAGAGGTTCAAATCGCTGAATGTGGGAGTGTCATTCCTCTTGTACTTATGTCGGCATTGTGCCTTTTGTTTTAAATCGGGATGCAATTTCTGTGTTTCATCGTCAATTAGAAGGTGCAAGGTATACAGTAAACCTGAAGTGAAGCTTCGGAATCTAAAGCTGGGCTCACAGGAGAGGTTCAAATCATAGACAGTGAGAGTGTCAGTCCTCTTGTACCTAAGTCGGCATTTTGCCTTTTGTATTAAATTCGGATGATATTTCTGTGTTTCATCGTCAATAAGAAGGTCCGAGGTATAGTGTTAACCTGAAGTGAAGCATCGGAATCTAAAACTGGATTCACAGGAGAGGTTCTAATTATAGAAAGTTAGAGTGTCAGTCCTCTTGTACTTAAGTTGGCATAGTGCCTTTTGTATTAAATTCGGATGCAATTTCTGTGTTTCATCGTCAATAGGAAGGTGCAAGGCATACACTACACCTGAAGTGAAGCGTCAGAATCTAAAACTGGACTCACAGGAGAGGTTTAAATCATAGAAAGTGAGAGTGTCAGTCCTCTTGTACTTATGTCGGCATTGTGCCATTTGTATTAAATTCGAATGCAAAATCTGTGTTTCATCGTCAATAAGAAGGTCCAAGGGATACAGTAAACCTGTAGTGAAGCATCGGAATCTAAAACTGGGCTGACAGGAGAGGTTCAAATCATAGAGAGTGTGATTGACAGTCCTCTTGTTCTTATGTTGGCATTGTGCCTTTTGTATTAAATTCGGATGCAAACTCTGTGTTTCATCGTCAATAAGATGGTCCAAGGGATGCAGTAGACCTGAAGTGAAGCATCGGAATCTAAAACTAGACTCACAGGAGTGGTTCAAATCATAGTCAGTGAGAGTGTCAGTCCCCCTGTACTTAAGTCGGCATTGTGCCTTTTGTATTAAATTCGGATGCAAACTCTGTGTTTCATCGTCAATAAGAAGGTCCAAGGGATACAGTAAACCTGAAGTGAAGCATCGGAATCTAAAACTGGACTCACAGGAGAGGATCAAATCATAGAAAGTGAGAGTGTCAGTCCTCTTGTACTTAGGTCGGCATTGTGCTTTTGTATTAAATTCGGATGCAATTTCTGTATTTCATCGTCAATAAGTAGGTGCAAGGTACACAGTAACCTTGATGTGAAGCATCGGAATCTATAACTGGACTCATAAGAGTGGTTCAAATCGTAGAAAGTGAGAGTGTCAGTCCTCTTGTACTTAAGTCGGCATTGTGGCTTTTGTATTAAATTCGGATGCTATTTCTGTGTTTCATCGTCAATAAGAAGGTGCAAGGGATACAGTATACCTGAAATGAAGCATCGGAATCTAAAACTGGACTCACAGGAGAAGTTCAAATCATAGAAAGTGAGAGTGTCAGTCCTCTTGTACTTAAGTCGGCATTGTGCCTTTAGTTTTGAATTCGGATGCAAACTCTGTCTTTCATCGTCAATAAGAAGGTGCAAGGTATGCAGTAAACCAGAAGTGAAGCATCGGAATCTAATACTGGACTCACAGGAGAGGTTCATATCATAGAAAGTGATAGTGTCAGTCCTCTTGTACTTAAGTCGGCATTGTGCATTTTGTATTAATTTCGGATGCAATTTCTGTGTTTCATCGTCAATAAGTAGGTGTAAGGTATACAGTAATCTTGAAGTAAAGCATCGGAATCTGAAACTGGACTCACAGGAGAGGTTCAAATCATAGAAAGTGAAAGTGTCAGTCCTCTTGTACTTAAGTCGGCATTGTGCCTTTTGGATTAAATTAGGATGCTATTTCTGTGTTTCATCGTCAATAGGGAGGTGCAAGGTATAAAGTTATCTTGAAAATGAAGCATCAGAATCTAAAACTGGACTCACAGGAGAGGTTCGAATCATAGTAAGTGAGAGTGTCAGTCCTCTTGCACTTAAGTCGGCATTGTGCCTTTTGTGCTAAATTCGGATGCAATTTCTGTGTTTCATCGTCAATAAGAAGGTGATAGGTATACAGTAATCTTGAAGTGAAGCAGCGGAAACTAAAACTGGACTCACAGGAGAAGTTCAAATCATAGAAAGTGAGAGTGTCAGTCCTCTTGTACTTAAGTCGGCATTGTGCCTTTAGTTTTGAATTCGGATGCAAACTCTGTCTTTCATCGTCAATAAGAAGGTGCAAGGTATGCAGTAAACCAGAAGTGAAGCATCGGAATCTAAAACTGGACTCACAGGAGTGGTTCAAATCATAGAAAGTGAGAGTGTGAGTCCTCTTGAACTTAATACGGCATTGTGCCTTATGTATTAAATTCGTATGCGTTTTCTGTGTTTCATCGTCAATAAGAAGGTGCAAGGTATACAGTAAACCTGAAGTGTAGCTTCGGAATCTAAACTGGGCTCACAGGAGAGGTTCAAATCATAGAAAGTGAGAGTGTCAGTCCTCTTGTACTTAATTCGGCATTGTGCATTATGTATTAATTTCGGATGCAATTTCTGTGTTTCATCGTCAATAAGAAGGTGCAAGGTATACAGTAATCTTGAAATGAAGCATCGGAATCTAAAACTGGACTCACTGGAAAGGTTCAAATCGTAGAAAGTGAGAGTGTCAGTCTTCTTGTACCTAAGTCGGCATTTTGCCTTTTGTATTAAATTCGGATGATATTTCTGTGTTTCATCGTCAATAAGAAGGTCCGAGGTATACAGTAAACCTGAAGTGAAGCATCGGAATCTAAAACTGGATTCACAGGAGAGGTTCTAATCATAGACAGTTAGAGTGTCAGTCCTCTTGTACCTAAGTCGGCATTTTGCCTTTTGTATTAAATTCGGTTGCAAACTCTGTGTTTCATCGTCAATAAGAAGGTCCAAGGGATACAGTAAACCTGTAGTGAAGCATCGGAATCTAAAACTGGGCTCACAGGAGAGGTTCAAATCATAGAGTGTGTGATTGTCAGTCCTCTTGTACTTATGTCGGCATTGTGCCTTTTGTATTAAATTCGGATGCAAACTCTGTGTTTCATCGTCAATAAGAAGGTCCAAGGGATGCAGTAGACCTGAAGTGAAGCATCGGAATCTTAAACTAGACTCACAGGAGTGGTTCAAATCATAGTCAGTGAGAGTGTCAGTCCCCCTGTACTTAAGTCGGCATTGTGCCTTATGTATTAAATTCGGATGCAAACTCTGTGTTTCATCGTCAATAAGAAGGTCCAAGGGATACAGTAAACCTGAAGTGAAGCATCGGAATCTAAAACTGGACTCACAGGAGAGGATCAAATCATAGAAAGTGAGAGTGTCAGTCCTCTTGTACTTAGGTCGGCATTGTGCATTTGTATTAAATTCGGATGCAATTTCTGTATTTCATGGTCAATAAGTAGGTGCAAGGTATACAGTAATCTTGATGTGAAGCATCGGAATCTAAAACTGGACTCACAGGAGTGGTTCAAATGATAGAAAGTGAGAGTGTCAGTCCTCTTGTACTTAAGTCGGCATTGTGCCCTTTGTATTAAATTCGGATGCTATTTCTGTGTTTCATCGTCAATAAGAAGGTGCAAGGGATACAGTATACCTGAAATGAAGCATCGGAATCAAAAACTGTACTCACAGGAGAAGTTCAAATCATAGAAAGTGAGAGTGTCAGTCCTCTTGTACTTAAGTCGGCATTGTGCCTTTTGTTTTGAATTCGGATGCAAACTCTGTGTTTCATCGTCAATAACAAGGTGCAAGGTATACAGTAAATCAGAAGTGAAGCATCGGAATCTAATACTGGACTCACAGGAGAGGTTCAAATCATAGAAAGTGAGAGTGTCAGTCCTCTTGTACTTAAGTCGGCATTGTGGCTTTTGTATTAAATTCGGATTCAAACTCTGTGTTTCATCGTCAATAAGTAGGTCCATGGGATACATTAAACCTGAAGTAAAGCATCGGAATCTAAAACTGGACTCACAGGAGAGGTTAAAATCGTAGATACAGAGAGTGTCAGTCCTCTTGTACTTAAGTCGGCATTGTGCCTTTTGTATTAAATTCGGATGCAATTTCTGAGTTTCATCGTCAGTAAGAAGGTCCAAGGTATACAGTAATCTTGAAGTGAAGCGTCGGAATCTAAAACTGGACTCACAGGACTGGTTCAAATCGTAGAAACTTAGAGTGTCAGTCCTCTTGTACTTAAGTCGACATTGTTCCTTTTGTGTTAAATTCGGATGCAACTTCTGTGTTTCATCGTCAATAAGAAGGTGCTAGGTATACACTAAACCTGAAGTGAAGCATCGGAATCTAAAACTGGGCTCACAGGAGAGGTTCAAATCATAGATGGTGAGAGTGTCAGTCCTCTTGTACTTAAGTCGGCAATGTGCTTTTGTATTAAATTCGGATGCAATATCTGTGTTTTATCGTCAATAAGAAGGTGCAAGGTATACAGTAATCTTGAAGTGAAGCATCGGAATCTAAACCTTGACTCACAAGAGAGGTTCAAATCATAGAAAGTGAAAGTGTCAGTCCTCTTGTACTTAAGTCGGCATTGTGCATTTTGTATTAATTTCGGATGCAATTTCTGTGTTTCATCGTCAATAAGTAGTAGTAACGTATACAGTAATCTTGAAGTAAAGCATCGGAATCTGAAACTGGACTCATAGGAGAGGATCAAATCATAGAAAGTGAAAGTGTCAGTACTCTTTTACTTAAGCCGGCATTGTTCCTTTTGTATTAAATTCCGATGCAATTTCTGTGTTTCATCGTCAATATGAAGGTGCACGGTGTACAGTAAATCCGTAGTGAAGCATCGGAATCTAAAACTGGACACACAGGGGAGGTTCATTCCGTAGAAAGTGAGAGTGTCAGTCCTCTTGTACTTATGTCAGCATTGTGCCTTTTGTATTAAATTCGGATGCTATTTCTGTGTTTCATCGTCAATAGGGAGGTACAAGGTATAAAGTAATCTTGAAAATGAAGCATCAGAATCTAAAACTGGACTCACAGGAGAGGTTCGAATCATAGAAAGTGAGAGTGTCAGTCCTCTTGCACTTAAGTCGGCATTGTGCCGTTTGTGTTAAATTCGGATGCAATTTCTGTGTTTCATCGTCAATAAGAAGGTGCTAGGTATACAGTAATCTTGAAGTGAAGCAGCGGAATCTAAAACTGGACTCACCGGAGAGGTTCAAATCGTAGATAGTGGGAGTGTCAGTCCTCTTGTATTTAAGTCAGCATTGTGCCTTTTGTATTAAATTCGGATGCAAATTCTGTTTTTCATCGTCAATAATAAGGTGCAAGGTATACAGTAATCTTGAAATGAAGCATCGGAATCTAAAACTGGACTCACTGGAAAGGTTCAAATCGTAGAAAGTGAGAGAGTAAGTCCTCTTGTACCTAAGTCGGCATTTTGCCTTTTGTATTAAATTCGGATGATATTTCTGTGTTTCATCGTCAATAAGAAGGTCCGAGGTATACAGTAAACCTGAAATGAAGCATCGGAATCTAAAACTGGATTCACAGGAGAGGTTCTAATCATAGAAAGTTAGAGTGTCAGTCCTCTTGTACTTAAGTTTGCATAGTGCCTTTTGTATTAAATTCGGATGCAATCTCTGTGTTTCATCGTCAATAGGAAGGTGCAAGGTATATAGTAATTTTGAAGTGAAGCATCGGAATCTAAAACTGGACTCACAGGAGAGATTCAAATCGTAGAAAGTGAGAGTGTCAGTCCTTTTGTACTTAAGTCGGCATTGTGCCTTTTGTATTAAGTGCGGATGCAATTTCCGTGTTTTATCGTCAATAAGAAGGTGAAAGGTATACAGTAAACCTGAAGTGAACCATCGGAATATAAACCTGGACTCACAGGAGTGGTTCAAATCGTAGAAAGTGAGAGTGTCAGTCCTCTTGTACTTAAGTCGGCATTGTTAATTTTGTATTAAATTCGGATGCAATATCTGTGTTTCATAGTCAATAAGAAGGTGCATGGTATACCGTATACCTGAAGTGAAGCATCGGAATCTAAAACTGGACTCACAGGAGAGGTTCAAATCATAGACAGTGATAGTGTCAGTCCTCTTGTACTTAAGTCGGCATTGTGCATTTTGTATTAATTTCGGATGCAATTTCTGTGTTTTATCGTCAATAAGTAGGTGTAAGGTATACAGTAATCTTAAAGTAAAGCATCGGAATCTGAAACTGGACTCACAGGAGAGGTTCAAATCATAGAAAGTGAAAGTGTCAGTCCTCTTGTACTTAAGTCGGCATTTTGCCTTTTGTATTAAATTCGGATGCTATTTCTGTGTTTCATCGTCAATAGGGAGGTGCAAGGTATAAAGTAATCTTGAAAATGAAGCATCAGAATCTAAAACTGGTCTCACAGGAGAGGTTCAAATGATAGAAAGTGAGAGTGTCAGTCATCTTGCACTTAAGTCGGCATTGTGCCTTTTGTGTTAAATTCGGATGCAATTTCTGTGTTTCATCGTCAATAAGAAGGTGCTAGGTATACAGTAATCTTGAAGTGAAGCAGCGGAATCTAAAACTGGACTCACAGGAGAGGTTCAAATCGTAGATAGTGAAAGTGTCAGTCCTCTTGTATTTAAGTCAGCATTGTGCCTTTTGTATTAAATTCGGATGCAATTTCTGTTTTTCATCTTCAATAATAAGATGCAAGGTATACAGTAAACCTGAAGTGAAGCGTCGGAATCTAAAACTGGACTCACAGGAGTGGTTCAAATCATAGAAAGTGAGAAAGTGAGTCCTCTTGAACTTAAGTCTTCATTGTGCCTTTTGTATTAAATTCGTATGCGATTTCTGTGTTTCATCGTCAATAAGATGGTGCAAGGTATACAGTAAACCTGAAGTGAAGCTTGGGAATCTAAAACTGAGCTCACAGGAGAGGTTCAAATCACAGAAAGTGAGAGTGTCAGTCCTCTTGTACTTAATTCGGCATTGTGCATCATGTATTAATTTCGGATGCAATTTCCGTGTTTCATCGTCAATAAGAAGGTGCAAGGTATACAGTAATCTTGAAATGAAGCATCGGAATCTAAAAGTGGACTCACTGGAAAGGTTCAAATCGTAGAAAGTGAGAGTGTCAGTCCTCTTGTACCTAAGTCGGCATTTTGCCTTTTGTATTAAATTCGGATGATATTTCTGTGTTTCATCGTCAATAAGAAGGTCCGAGGTATACAGTAAAGCTGAAGTGAAGCATCGGAATCTAAAACTGGATTCACAGGAGAGGTTCTAATCATAGAAAGTTAGAGTGTCAGTCCTCTTGTACTTAAGTTGGCATAGTGCCTTTTGTATTAAATTCGGATGCAATTTCTGTGTTTCATCGTCAATATGAAGGTGCACGGTGTACAGTAAACCCGAAGTGAAGCATCGGAATCTAAAACTGGACACACAGGGGAGGTTCATTCCGTAGAAAGTGAGAGTGTCAGTCCTCTTGTACTTATGTCAGCATTGTGCCTTTTGTATTAAATTCGGATGCTATTTCCGTGTTTCATCGTCAATAGGGAGGTACAAGGTATAAAGTAATCTTGAAAATGAAGCATCAGAATCTAAAACTGGACTCACAGGAGAGGTTCGAATCATAGAAACTGAGAGTGTCAGTCCTCTTGCACTTAAGTCGACATTGTGCCGTTTGTGTTAAATTCGGATGCAATTTCTGTGTTTCATCGTCAATAAGAAGGTGCTAGGTATACAGTAATCTTGAAGTGAAGCAGCGGAATCTAAAACTGGACTCACCGGAGAGGTTCAAATCGTAGATAGTGAGAGTGTCAGTCCTCTTGTATTTAAGTCAGCATTGTGCCTTTTGTATTAAATTCGGATGCAAATTCTGTTTTTCATCGTCAATAATAAGGTGCAAGGTATACAGTAAACCTGAAGTGAAGCGTCGGAATCTAAAACTGGACTCACAGGAGTGGTTCAAATCATAGAAAGTGAGTGTGTGAGTCCTCTTGATCTTAAGTCGGCATTGTGCCTTATGTATTAAATTCGTATGCGATTTCTGTGTTTCATCGTCAATAAGAAGGTGCAAGGTATACAGTAAACCAAAAGTGAAGCATCGGAATCTAAAACTAGACTCACAGGAGAGGTTCAAATCGTTCAATGTGGGAGTGTCAGTCCTCTTGTACTTAGTCGGCATTGTGCCTTTTGTTTTACATTGGGATGCAATTTCTGTGTTTTATCGTCAATAAGAAGGTGCAAGGTATACAGTAAACCTGAAGTGAAGCTTCGGAATCTAAAACTGGGCTCACAGGAGAGGTTCAAATCATAGAAGGTGAGAGTGTCAGTCGTCTTGTACTTAATTGGGCATTGTGCATTATGTATTAATTTCGGATGCAATTTCTGTGTTTCATCGTCAATAAGAAGGTGCAAGGTATTCAGTATTCTTGAAATGAAGCATCGGAATCTAAAACTGGACTCACTGGAAAGGTTCAAATCGTAGAAAGTGAGAGAGTAAGTCCTCTTGTACCTAAGTCGGCATTTTGCCTTTTGTATTAAATTCGGATGATATTTCTGTGTTTCATCGTCAATAAGAAGGTCCGAGGTATACAGTAAACCTGAAATGAAGCATCGGAATCTAAAACTGGATTCACAGGAGAGGTTCTAATCATAGAAAGTTAGAGTGTCAGTCCTCTTGTACTTAAGTTTGCATAGTGCCTTTTGTATTAAATTCGGATGCAATCTCTGTGTTTCATCGCCAATAGGAAGGTGCAAGGTATATAGTAATTTTGTAGTGAAGCATCGGAATCTAAAACTGGACTCACAGGAGAGATTCAAATCGTAGAAAGTGAGAGTGTCAGTCCTCTTGTACTTAAGTCGGCATTGTGAATTTTGTATTAAATTCGGATGCAATATCTGTGTTTCATAGTCAATAAGAAGGTGCAAGGTATACCGTATACCTGAAGTGAAGCATCGGAATCTAAAACTGGACTCACAGGAGAGGTTCAAATCATAGAAAGTGATCGTGTCAGTCCTCTTGTACTTAAGTCGGCATTGTGCATTTTGTATTAATTTCGGATGCAATTTCTGTGTTTCATCGTCAACAAGTAGGTGTAAGGTATACCGTATACCTGAAGTGAAGCATCGGAATCTAAAACTGGACTCACAGGAGAGGTTCAAATCATAGAAAGTGATCGTGTCAGTCCTCTTGTACTTAAGTCGGCATTGTGAATTTTGTATTAAATTCGGATGCAATATCTGTGTTTCATAGTCAATAAGAAGGTGCAAGGTATACCGTATACCTGAAGTGAAGCATCGGAATCTAAAACTGGACTCACAGGACAGGTTCAAATCATAGAAAGTGATCGTGTCAGTCCTCTTGTACTTAAGTCGGCATTGTGCATTTTGTATTAATTTCGGATGCAATTTCTGAGTTTCATCGTCAATAAGTAGGTGTAAGGTATACAGTAATCTTAAAGTAAAGCATCGGAATCTGAAACTGGACTCACAGGAGAGGTTCAAATCATAGAAAGTGAAAGTGTCAGTCCTCTTGTACTTAAGTCGGCATTTTGATTTTGTATTAAATTCGGATGCAATTTCTGTGTTTCATCGTCAATAGGGAGGTGCAAGGTATAAAGTAATCTTGAAAATGAAGCATCAGAATCTAAAACTGGACTCACAGGAGAGGTTCAAATGATAGAAAGTGAGAGTGTCAGTCATCTTGCACTTAAGTCGGCATTGTGCCTTTTGTGTTAAATTCGGATGCAATTTCTGTATTTCATCGTCAATAAGAAGGTGCTAGGTATACAGTAATCGTGAAGTGAAGCAGCGGAATCTAAAACTGGACTCACAGGAGAGGTTCAAATCGTAGATAGTGAAAGTGTCAGTCCTCTTGTATTTAAGTCAGCATTGTGCCTTTTGTATTAAATTCGGATGCAATTTCTGTTGTTCATCTTCAATAATAATGTGCAAGGGATACAGTAAACCTGAAGTGAAGCGTCGGAATCTAAAACTGGACTCACAGGAGTGGTTCAAATCATAGAATGTGAGAAAGTGAGTCCTCTTGAACTTAAGTCTTCATTGTGCCTTTTGTATTAAATTCGTATGCGATTTCTGTGTTTCATCGTCAATAAGAATGTGCAAGGTATACAGTAAACCTAAAGTGAAGCATCGGAATCTAAAACTGGACTCACAGGAGAGGTTCAAATCGTTGAATGTGGAAGTGTCAGTCCTCTTGTACTTAAGTCGGCATTGTGCCTTTTGTTTTAAATTGGGATGCAATTTCTGTGTTTCATCGTCAATAAGATGGTGCAAGGTATACAGTAAACCTGAAGTGAAGCTTGGGAATCTAAAACTGAGCTCACAGGAGAGGTTCAAATCACATAAAGTGAGAGTGTCAGTCCTCTTGTACTTAATTCGGCATTGTGCATCAAGTATTAATTTCGGATGCAATTTCCGTGTTTCATCGTCAATAAGAAGGTGCAAGGTATACAGTAATCTTGAAATGAAGCATCGGAATCTAAAAGTGGACTCACTGGAAAGGTACAAATCGTAGAAAGTGAGAGTGTCAGTCCTCTTGTACCTAAGTCGGCATTTTGCCTTTTTGTATTAAATTCGGATGATATTTCTGTGTTTCATCGTCAATAAGAAGGTCCGAGGTATACAGTAAACCTGAAGTGAAGCATCGGAATCTAAAACTGGATTCTCAGGAGAGGTTCTAATCATAGAAAGTTAGAGTGTCAGTCCTCTTGTACTTAAGTTGGCATAGTGCCTTTTGTATTAAATTCGGATGCAATTTCTGTGTTTCATCGTCAATAGGAAGGTGCAAGGTATACAGTAATCTTGAAGTGAAGCATCGGAATCTAAAAGTGGACTCACAGGAGAGGTTCAAATCGTAGAAAGTGAGAGTGTCAGTCATCTTGTACTTAAGTCTGCTTTGTGCCTTTTGTATTAAATTCGGATGCAATTTCTGTGTTTCATCGTCAATAAGAAGGTGCAAGGTATACAGTACACCTGAAGTGAAGCATCAGAATCTAAAACTGGACTCACAGGAGAGGTTCAAATCATAGAAAGTGAGAGTGTCAGTCCTCTTGTACTTATGTCGGTATTGTGCCTTTTCTATTAAATTCGGATGCAAACTCTGTGTTTCATCGTCAAAACGATGGTCCAAGGTATACAGTAAACCTGAAGTGAAGCATCGGAATGTAAAACTGGACTCACAGGAGAGGTTCAAATCATAGAAAAGTGAGAGTGTCAGTCCATTTGTACTTAAGTCGGCATTGTGCCTTTTGTATTAAATTCGGATGCAAACTCTGTGTTTCCTCGCCAATAAGAAGGTCCAAGGGATACAGTAAACCTTAAGTGATGCATCGGAATCTAAAACTGGACTCACAGGAGAGGATCAAGTCATAGATAGTGAGAATGTCAGTCCTCTTGTACTTAGGCCGGCATTGTGCATTTGTATTAAATTCGGATGCAATTTCTGTTTTTCATCGTCAATAAGTAGGTGCAAGGTATACAGTAATCTTAATGTGAAGCATCGGAATCTAAAACTGGACTCAAAGGAGAGGTTCAAATCGTAGAAAGTGAGAGTGTCAGTCCTCTTGTACTTAAGTCGGCATTGTGAATTTGTTTTAAATTCGGATGAAATGTCTGTGTTTCATCGTCAATAAGAAGGTGCAAGGTATACAGTAATCATGAAGTGAAGGATCGGAATCTAAAACTGGACTCACAGGAGTGGTTCAAATCGTAGAAAGTGAGAGTGTCAGTTCTCTTGTACTTATGTCGGCATTGTGCCTTTTGTATTAAATTCTGATGCTATTTCTGTGTTTCATCGACAATAAGAATGTGCAAGGGATACAGTATACCTGATGTGAAGCATCGGAATCTAAAACTGGACTCACAGGAGAGGTTCAAAACATAGAAAGTGAGAGTGTCAGTCCTCTTGTACTTAAGTCGGCATTGTGCCTTTTGTATGGAATTCGGATGCAAACTCTGTGCTTCATCGTCAATCAGAAGGTGCAAGGTATACAGTAAACCAGAAGTGAAGCATCGGTATCTTATACTGGACTCACAGGAGAAGTTCAAATCATAGAAAGTGAGAGTGTCAGTCCTCTTGTACTTAAGTCGGCATTGTGCCTTTTGTATTAAATTCGATGCAAACTCTGTGTTTCATCGTCAATAAGAAGGTCCAAGGAATTCATGAAACCTGAAGTGAAGCATCGGAATCTAAAACTGGACTCACAGGAGAGGTTAAAATCGTAGATACAGAGAGTGTCAGTCCTCTTGTACTTAAGTCGGCATTGTGCCTTTTGTATTAAATTCGGATGCAATTTCTGAGTTTCATCGTCAGTAAGAAGGTCCAAGGTATACAGTAATCTTGAAATGAAGCATCGGAATCTAAAACTGGACTCACAGGAGAGGTTCAAATCGTAGAAAGTGAGAGTGTCAGTCCTCTTGTACTTAGGTCGGCATTGTGCCTTTTGGATTAAATGCGGATCAATTTCTGTGATTTATCGTCAATGAGAAGGTGCAAGGTATACAGTAAACCTGAAGTGAAACATCGGAATATAAAACTGGACTCACAGGAGAGATTCAAATCATAGATAGTTAGAGTGTCAGTCCTCTTGTACTTAAGCCGGCATTGTGCCTTTTGTATTAGATTCGGATGAAAACTCTGTGTTTCGTCGTCAATAAGAAGGTGCAAGGTATACAGTAAACCTGAAGTGAACCATCGGAATCTAAAACTGGACTCACAGGAGAGGTTCAAATCGTAGAAAGTGAGAGTGTCAGTCATCTTGTACTTAAGTCGGTATTGTGCCTTTTCTATTAAATTCGGATGCAAACTCTGTGTTTCATCGTCAAAACGAAGGTCCAAGGGATACAGTAAGCCTGAAGTGAAGCATCGGAATCTAAAACTGGACTCACAGGAGAGGTTCAAATCATAGAAAGTGAGAGTGTCAGTCCTCTTGTACTTAAGTCGGCATTGTGCATTTTGTATTAAATTCGGATGCAATTTCTGTGTTTCATCGTCAATAAGTAGGTGTAAGGTATACAGTAATCTTGAAGTAAAGCATCGGAAACTGAAACTGGACTCACAGGAGAGGTTCAAATCATAGAAAGTGAAAGTGTCAGACCTCTTGTACTTATGTCGGCATTGTGCCTTTTGTATTAAATTTGGATGCTATTTCTGTGTTTCATCGTCAATAGGGAGGTGCAAGGTACAAAGTAATCTTGAAAAAGAAGCATCAGAATCTAAAACTGGACTCACAGGAGAGGTTCAAATCATAGAAAGTGAGAGTGTCAGTCCTCTTGCACTTAAGTCGGCATTGTGCCTTTTGTGTTAAATTCGGATGCAATTTCTGTGTTTCATCGTCAATAAGAAGGTGCTAGGTATATAGTAATCTTTAAGTGAAGCAGCGGAATCTAAAACTGGACTCACAGGAGAGGTTCAAATCGTAGATAGTGAGAGTGTCAGTCCTCTTGTATTTATGTCAGCATTGTGCCTTTTGTATTAAATTCGGATGCATTTTCTGTTTTTCATCGTCAATAATAAGGTGCAAGGTATACAGTAAACCTGAAGTGAAGCGTCGGAATCTAAAACTGGACGCACAGGAGTGGTTCAAATCATAGAAAGTGAGAGTGTGAGACCTCTTGAACTTAGGTCGGCATTGTGCGTTATGTATTAAATACGTATGCGATTTCTGTGTTTCATCGTCAATAAGAAGGTGCAAGGTATACAGTAAAACTAAAGTGAAGCATCGGAATCTAACACTGGACTTACAGGAGAGGTTCAAATCGTTTAATGTGGGAGTGTCTGTCCTCTTGTACTTAAGTCTGCATTGTGCGTTTTGTATTAAATTCGGATGCTATTTCAGTGTTTCATCGTCAATAAGAAGGTGCAAGGTATACAGTAAACCTGAAGTGAAGCATCGGAATCTAAAACTGGACTCACAGTAGAGGTTCAAATCGTTGAAAGTGAGATGGTCAGTCCTCTTGTACTTAAGACAGCATTGTGCCTTTTGTATTAGATTCGGATGCAATTTCTGTGTTTCATCGTCAATAAGAAGGTGCCAGGTATACTGTAAACCTGAAGTGAAGCTTCGGAATCTAAAACTGGGCTCACAGGAGAGGTTCAAATCATAGAAAGTGAGAGTGTCAGTCCTCCTTTACTTAAGTCGGCATTGTGCCTTTTGTATTACATTCGGATGCAATTTCTGTGTTTCATCGTCAATAGGAAGGTGCAAGGTATACAGTAAACCTGAAGTGAAGCATCGGAATCTAAAACTGGACTCACAGGAGAGGTTCAAATCATAGAAAGTGAGAGTGTCAGTCCTCTTGCACTTAAGTCGGCATTGTGCCTTTTGTGTTAAATTCGGATGCAATTTCTGTGTTTCATCGTCAATAAGAAGGTGCTAGGTATACAGTAATCTTGAAGTGAAGCAGCGGAATCTAAAACTGGACTCACAGGAGAGGTTCAAATCGTAGATAGTGAGAGTGTCAGTCCTCTTGTATATAAGTCGGCATTGTGCCTTATGTATTAAATTCGTAAGCGATTTCTGTGTTTCATCGTCAATAAGAAGGTGCAAGGTATACAGTAAACCTAAAGTGAAGCATCGGAATCTAAAACTGGACTCACAGGAGAGGTTCAAATCGTTGAATGTGGGAGTGTCAGTCCTCTTGTACTTAAGTCGGCATTGTGCCTTTTGTTTTAAATTGGGATGCAATTTCTGTGTTTCGTCGTGAATAAGAACGTGCAAGGTATGCAGTAAACCTGAAGTGAAGCTTCGGAATCTAAAACTGGGCTCACAGGAGTGGTTCAAATCATAGAAAGTGAGAGTGTCAGTCGTCTTGTACTTAATTCGGCATTGTGCATTATGTTTTAATTTCGGATGCAATTTCTGTGTTTCATCGTCAATAAGAAGGAGCAAGGTATACAGTAATCTTGAAATGAAGCATCGGAATCTAAAACTGGACTCACTGGAAAGGTTCAAATCGTAGAAAGTGAGAGTGTCAGTCCTCTTGTACCTAAGTCGGCATTTTGCTTTTTGTATTAAATTCGGATGATATTTCTGTGTTTCATCGTCAATGAGAAGGTCCGAGGTATACAGTAAACCTGAAGTGAAGCTTCGGAATCTAAAACTGGATTCACAGGAGAGGTACTAATCATAGAAAGTTAGAGTGTCAGTCCTCTTGTACTTAAGTTTGCATAGTGCCTTTTGTATTAAATTCGGATGCAATTTCTGTGTTTCATCGTCAACAGGAAGGTGCAAGGTATACAGTAATCTTGAAGTGAAGCATCGGAATCTAAAACTGGACTCACAGGAGAGGTTCAAATCGTAGAAAGTGAGAGTGTCAGTCCTCTTGTACTTAAGTCGGCATTGTGCCTTTTGTATTAAATGCGGATGCAATTTCTGTGTTTTATCGTCAATAAGAAGGTGCAAGGTATACAGTAAATCTGAAGTGAGGCATCGGAATATAAAACTGGACCCCAGGAGAGGTTTAAATCATAGAGAGTGAGAGTGTCAGACCTCTTTTACTTAAGTCTGCTTTGTGACTTTTGTATTAAATTCGGATGCAATTTCTGTGTTTCATCGTCAATAAGTAGGTGCAAGGTACACAGTACACCTAAAGTGAAGCATCAGAATCTAAAACTGGACTCACAGGAGAGGTTCAAATCATAGAAAGTGAGAGTGTCAGTCCTATTGTACTTATGTCGGTATTGTGCCTTTTCTATTAAATTCGGATGCAAACTCTGCGTTTCGTCGTCAAAACGAAGGTCCAAGGGATACAGTAAACCTGAAGTGAAGCATCGGAATCTAAAACTGGACTCACAGGAGAGGATCAAATCATAGAAAGTGAGAGTGTCAGTCCTCTTGTACTTAGGTCGGCATTGTGCATTTGTATTAAATTCGGATGCATTTTCTGTTTTTATTCGTCAATAAGTAGGTGCAAGGTATACAGTAATCTTGATGTGAAGCATCGGAATCTAAAACTGGACTCAAAGGAGAGGTTCCAATCGTAGAAAGTGAGAGTGTCAGTCCTATTGTACTTAAGTCGGCATTGTGCCTTTTGTATTGAATTCGGATGCAATGTCTGTGTTTCATCGTCAATAAGAAGGTGCAAGGTATACAGTAATCATGAAGTGAAGGATCGGAATCTAAAACTGGACTCGCAGGAGTGGTTCAAATCGTAGAAAGTGAGAGTGTCAGTTCTCTTGTACTTATGACGGCATTGCGCCTTTTGTATTAAATTCTGATGCTATTTCTGCGTTTCATCGTCAATAAGAAGGTGCAAGGGATACAGTATACCTGAAGTGAACCATCGGAATCTAAAACTGGACTCACAGGAGAGGTTCAAATCATAGAAAGTGTGAGTGTCAGTCCTCTTGTACTTAAGTCGGCATTGCGCCTTTTGTATTGAATTCGGATGCAAACTCTGTGTTTCATCGTCAATCAGAAGGTGCAAGGTATACAGTAAACCAGAAGTGAAGCATCGGTATCTAATACTGGACTCACAGGAGTAGTTCAAATCATAGAAAGTGAGAGTGTCAGTCCTCTTGTACTTAAGTCGGCATTGTGCCATTTGTATTAAATTCGGATGCAAACTCTGTGTTTCATAGTCAATAAGAAGGTCCAAGGGATACATTAAACCTGAAGTGAAGCATCGGAATCTAAAACTGGACTCACAGGAGAGGTTAAAGTCGTAGATACAGAGAGTGTCAGTCCTCATGTACTTAAGTCGGCATTGTGCCTTTTGTATTAAATTCGGATGCAATATCTGAGTTTCATCGTCAGTAAGAAGGTCCAAGGTATACAGTAATCTTGAAGTGAAGCGTCGGAATCTAAAACTGGACTCACAGGACTGGTTCAAATCGTAGAAACTTAGAGTGTCAGTCCTCTTGTACTTGAGTCAACATTGTTCCTTTTGTGGTAAATTCGGATGCAATTTCTGTGTTTCATCGTCAATAAGAAGGTGCTAGGTGTACACTAAACCTGAAGTGAAGCATCGGAATCTAAAACTGGGCTCACAGGAGAGGTTCAAATCATAGATGGTGAGAGTGTCAGTCTTCTTGTACTTAAGTCGGCAATGTGCCTTTTGTATTAAATTCGGATGCAATATCTGTGTTTTACCGTCAATAAGAAGGTGCAAGGTATACAGTAATCTTGAAGTGAAGCATCGGAATCTAAAACTTGACTCACAGGAGAGGTTCAAATCATAGAAAGTGATAGTGTCAGTCCTCTTGTACTTAAGTCGGCATTGTGCATTTTGTATTAATTTCGGATGCAATTTCTGTGTTTCATCGTCAATAAGTAGGTGTAAGGTATACAGTAATCTTGAAGTAAAGCATCGGAAACTGAAACTGGACTCACAGGAGAGGTTCAAATCATAGAAAGTGATAGTGTCAGTCCTCTTGTACTTAAGTCGGCATTGTGCCTTTTGTATTAAATTTGGATGCAATTTCTGTGTTTCATCGTCAATAGGGAGGTGCAAGGTATACAGTAATCTTGAAATGAAGCATCTGAATCTAAAACTGGACTCACTGGAAAGGTTCAAATCGTAGAAAGTGAGAGTGTCAGGCCTCTTGTACCTAAGTCGGTATTTTGCCTTTTGTGTTTAATTCGGATGATATTTCTGTGTTTCATCGTCAATAAGTAGGTGTAAGGTATACAGTAAACCTGAAGTGAAGCATCGGAATCTAAAACTGGACTCACAGGAGAGGTTCAAATCATAGAAAGTGATAGTGTCAGTCCTCTTGTACTTAAGTCGGCATTGTGCATTTTGTAATAATTTCGGATCCAATTTCTGTGTTTCATCGTCAATAAGTAGGTGTAAGGTATACAGTTATCTTGAAGTAAAGCATCGGAATCTGAAACTGGACTCACAGGAGAGGTTCAAATCATAGAAAGTGAAAGTGTCAGTCCTCTTGTACTTAAGTCGGCATTGTGCCTTTTGTATTAAATTCGGATGCTATTTCTGTGTTTCATCGTCAATAGGGAGGTGCAAGGTATAAAGTAATCTTGAAAATGAAGCATCAGAATCTAAAACTGGACTCACAGGAGAGGTTCAAATCATAGAAAGTGAGAGTGTCAGTCCTCTTGCACTTAAGTCGGCATTGTGCCTTTTGTGTTAAATTCGGATGCAATTTCTATGTTTCATCGTCAATAAGAAGGTGCTAGGTATACAGTAATCTTGAAGTGAAGCAGCGGAATCTAAAACTGGACTCACAGGAGAGGTTCAAATCGTAGATAGTGAGAGTGTCAGTCCTCTTGTATTTTACGTCAGCATTGTACCTTTTGTACTAAATTCGAATGAAATTTCTGTTTTTCATCGTCAATAATAAGGTGCAAGGTATACAGTAAACCTAAAGTGAAGCATCGGAATCTAAAACTGGACTCACAGGAGAGGTTCGAATCGTAGAAAGTGAGATTGTCAGTCCTCTTGTACTTATGTCGGCATTGTGCCTTTAGTATTAAATGCGGATGCAATTTCTGTGTTTTATCGTCAATAAGAAGGTGCAAGGTATACAGTAAACCTGAAGTGAAGCATCGGAATATAAAACTGGACTCACGGGAGAGGTTCAAATCATAGAGAGTGAGAGTGTCAGACCTCTTGTACTTAAGTCGGCATTGTGCCTTTTGTATTAAATTCGGATGCAATATCTGAGTTTCATCGTCAATAAGAAGGTGCAAGGTATACAGTATACCTGAAGTGAAGCATCGGAATCTAAAACTGGACTCACAGGAGAGGTTCAAATCATAGATAGTTAGAGTGTCAGTCCTCTTGTACTTAAGCCGGCATTGTGCCTTTTGTATTAGATTCGGATGAAAACTCTGTGTTTCATCGTCAAGAAGAAGGTGCAAGGTATACTGTAAACCTGAAGTGAACCATCGGAATCTAAAACTGGACTCACAGGAGAGGTTCAAATCGTAGAAAGTGAGAGTGTCAGTCCTCTTGTACTTAAGTCCGCATTGTGCCTTTTGTATTGAATTCGGATGAAAAATCTGTGTTTCATCGTCAATCAGAAGTTGCAAGGTATACAGTAAACCAGAAGTGAAGCATCGGTATCTAATACTGGACTCACAGGAGAAGTTCAAATCATAGAAAGTGAGAGTGCCAGTCCTCTTGTACTTAAGTCGGCATTGTGCCTTTTGTATTAAATTCGGATGCAATTTCTGTGTTTCATCGTCAATAAGAAGGTGCTAGGCATACGGTAATCTTGAAGTGAAGCATCGGAATTCATAACTTGACTCACAGGAGAGGTTCAAATCGTAGAAAGTTAGAGTGTCAGTCCTCTTGTACTTAAGCTGGCATTGTGAATTTTGTATTAATTTCGGATGTAATTTCTGTGTTTCATCGTCAATAAGAAGGTGCAAAGTATACAGTAATCTTCAAGTAAAGCATCGGTATCTAAAACTGGACTCACAGGAGAGGATCAAATCTGAGAAAGTGAGAGTGTCAGTCCTCTTGTACTTAAGTCGGCATTGTGCGTTTTGTATTAAATTCTTACGCAATTTCTGTGTTTCATTGTCAATAAGAATGTGCAAGGTACACAGTAATCTTGATGTGAAGCATCGGAATTTAAAACTTGAGTCACAGGACAGGTTCAAACCGTAAAAGTGAGAGAGTCAGTCCTCTTGCACTCAGGTCGGCATTGTGCCTTTTGTATTAAATTCGGATGGAATTTCTGTGTTTCATCGTCAATTAGTAGGTGCAAGGTATACAGTAATCTTGAAGTGTAGCATCGGAATCTAAAACTGGACTCACAGGAGAGGATCAAATCGTAGAAAGTGAGAGTGACAGTCCTCTTGTACTTAAATCGGCATTGTGCCTTATGTATTAAATTCGGTTGCAATTTCTGTGTTTCATCGTCAATAAGAATAAGAAGGTGCAAGGTATATGGTAATCTTGAAGTGAAGCATAGGAATCTAACTCTTGACTCACAGGAGAGGTTCGAATCATAGAAAGTGAGAGTGTCAGTCCTCTTGTACTTAAGTCGGCATTGTGCATTTTGTATTAATTTCCGATGCGATTTCTGTGTTTCATCGTCAATAAGAAGGTGCAAGGCATACAGTAATCATGAAGTGAAGCATCGGAAACTAAAACTGGACTCACAGGAGAGGTTTAAATCGTAGAAAGTGAGAGTGTCAGTCCTCTTGTACCAAAGTCGGCATTGTGCCTTTTGTATTAAATTCGGAAGCAATTTCTGTGTTTCACCGTCAATAAGAAGGTGCAAGGTATACAGTAATATTGAAGTGAAGCATCGGAATCTAAAACTGGACTCACAGGAGAGGTTAAAATCGTAGATAGAGAGAATGTCAGTCCTCTTGTACTTAAATCGGCATTGTGTCTTTTGTATTAAATTCGGATGCAATTTCTGTGTTTCATCGTCAATAAGAAGGTGCTAGGCATACGGTAATCTTGAAGTGAAGGATCGGAATCCATAACTTGACTCACAAGAGAGGTTCAAATCATAGAAAGTTAGAGTGTCAGTCCTCTTGTACTTAAGCTGGCATTGTGAATTTTGTATTAATTTCGGATGTAATTTCTGTGTTTCATCGTCAATAAGAAGGTGCAAGGTATACAGTAATCTTCAAGTGAAGCATCGGTATCTAAAACTGGACTCACCAGAGAGGTTCAAATCTTAGAAAGTTAGAGTGTCAGTCCTCTTGTATTTAAGTCAGCATTGTGCCTTTTGTATTAAATTCGGATGCAATTTCAGTTTTTCATCGTCAATAATAAGGTGCAAGGTATACAGTAAACCTGAAGTGAAGCGTCGGAATCTAAAACTGGACTCACAGGAGTGGTTCAAATCATAGAAAGTGAGAGTGTGAGTCCTCTTGAACTTAGGTCGGCATTGTGCCTTATGTATTAAATACGTATCCGATTTCTGTGTTTCATCGTCAATAAGAAGGTGCAAGGTATACAGTAAACCTGAAGTGAAGCTTCGGAATCTAAAACTGGGCTCACAGGAGAGGTTCAAATCATAGAAAGTGAGAGTGTCATTCCTCTTGTACTTAATTCGGCATTGTGCATTATGTATTAATTTCGGATGCAATTTCTGTGTTTCATCGTCAATAAGAAGGTGCAAGGTATACAGTAATCTTGAAATGAAGCATCGGAATCTAAAACTGGACTCACTGGAAAGGTTCAAATCGTAGAAAGTGAGAGTGTCAGTCCTCTTGTACCTAAGTCGGTATTTTGCCTTTTGTATTAAATTCGGATGATATTTCTGTGTTTCATCGTCAATAAGTAGGTGTAAGGTATACAGTAAACTTGAAGTGAAGCATCGGAATCTAAAACTGGACTCACAGGAGAGGTTCAAATCATAGAAAGTGATAGTGTCAGTCCTCTTGTACTTAAGTCGGCATTGTGCATTTTGTAATAATTTCGGATGCAATTTCTGTGTTTCATCGTCAATAAGTAGGTGTAAGGTATACAGTAATCTTGAAGTAAAGCATCGGAATCTGAAACTGGACTCACAGGAGAGGTTCAAATCATAGAAAGTGAAAGTGTCAGTCCTCTTGTACTTAAGTCGGCATTGTGCCTTTTGTATTAAATTCGGATGCTATTTCTGTGTTTCATCGTCAATAGGGAGGTACAAGGTATAAAGTAATCTTGAAAATGAAGCATCTGAATCTAAAACTGGACTCACAGGAGAGGTTCAAATCATAGAAAGTGAGAGTGTCAGTCCTCTTGCACTTAAGTCGGCATTGTGCCTTTTGTGTTAAATTCGGATGCAATTTCTGTGTTTCATCGTCAATAAGAAGGTGCTAGGTATACAGTAATCTTGAAGTGAAGCAGCGGAATCTAAAACTGGACTCACAGGAGAGGTTCAAATCGTAGAGAGTGAGAGTGTCAGTGCTCTTGTATTTTACGTCAGCATTGTACCTTTTGTACTAAATTCGAATGAAATTTCTGTTTTTCATCGTCAATAAAAAGGTGCAAGGTATACAGTAAACCTGAAGTGAAGCATCGGAATCTAAATCTGGACTCACAGGAGTAGTTCAAATCATAGAAGGTGAGAGTGTGAGTCCTCTTGAACTTAAGTCGGCATTGTGCCTTATGTATTAAATTCGTATGCGATTTCTGTGTTTCATCGTCAATAAGAAGGTGCAAGGTATACAGTAAACCTAAAGTGAAGCATCGGAATCTGATACTGGACTCACAGGAGAGGTTCAAATCGTAGAAAGTGAGATTGTCAGTCCTCTTGTACTTATGTCGGCATTGTGCCTTTAGTATTAAATGCGGATGCAATTTCTGTGTTTTATCGTCAATAAGAAGGTGCAAGGTATACAGTAAACCTGAAGTGAAGCATCGAAATATAAAACTGGACTCACGGGAGAGGTTCAAATCATAGAGAGTGAGAGTGTCAGACCTCTTGTACTTAAGTCGGCATTGTGCCTTTTGTATTAAATTCGGATGCAATATCTGAGTTTCATCGTCAATAAGAAGGTGCAAGGTATACAGTATACCTGAAGTGAAGCATCGGAATCTAAAACTGGACTCACAGGAGAGGTTCAAATCATAGATAGTTAGAGTGTCAGTTCTCTTGTACTTAAGCCGGCATTGTGCCTTTTGTATTAGATTCGGATGACAACTCTGTGTTTCATCGTCAAGAAGAAGGTGCAAGGTTTACTGTAAACCTGAAGTGAACCATCGGAATCTAAAACTGGACTCACAGGAGAGGTTCAAATCGTAGAAAGTGAGAGTGTCAGTCATGTTGTACTTAAGTCTGCTTTGTGCCTTTTGTATTAAATTCGGATGCAATTTCTGTGTTTCATCGTCAATAAGAAGGTGCAAGGTATACAGTACACCTGAAGTGAAGCATCAGAATCTATAACTGGACTCACAGGAGAGGTTCAAATCATAGAAAGTGAGAGTGTCAGTCCTATTGTACTTATGTCGGTATTGTGCGTTTTGTATTAAATTCGGATGCAAACTCTGTGTTTCATCGTCAAAACGAAGGTCCAAGATATACAGTAAACCTGAAGTGAAGCATCGGAATCTAAAACTGGACTCACAGGAGAGGTTCAAATCATAGAAAGTTAGAGTGTCAGTCCATTTGTACTTAAGTCGGCATTGTGCCTTTTGTATTAAATTCGGATGCAAACTCTGTGTTTCATCGTCAATAAGAAGGTCCAACGGATACAGCAAACCTTAAGTGATGCATCGGAATCTAATACTGGACTCACAGGAGAGGTTCAAATCATAGAAAGTGAGAGTGTCAGTCCTCTTGTACTTAAGTCCGCATTGTGCCTTTTGTATTGAATTCGGATGAAAAATCTGTGTTTCATCGTCAATCAGAAGTTGCAAGGTATACAGTAAACCAGATGTGAAGCATCGGTATCTAATACTGGACTCACAGGAGAAGTTCAAATCATAGAATGTGAGAGTGTCAGTCCTCTTTTACTTAAGTCGGCATTGTGCCTTTTGTATTAAATTCGGATGCAATTTCTGTGTTTCATCGTCAATAAGAAGGTGCTAGCCATACGGTAATCTTGAAGTGAAGCATCGGAATCCATAACTTGACTCACAGGAGAGGTTCAAATCGTAGAAATTTAGAGTGTCAGTCCTCTTGTACTTAAGCTGGCATTGTGAATTTTGTATTAATTTCGGATGTAATTTCTGTGTTTCATCGTCAATAAGAAGGTGCAAAGTATACAGTAATCTTCAAGTGAAGCATCGGTATCTAAAACTGGACTCACAGGAGAGGATCAAATCTGAGAAAGTGAGAGTGTCAGTCCTCTTGTACTTAAGTCGGCATTGTGCCTTTTGTATTAAATTCGGATGCAATTTCTGTGTTTCATTGTCAATAAGAATGTGCAAGATACACAGTAATCTTGATGTGAAGCATCGGAATTTAAAACTTGAGTCACAGGACAGGTTCAAACCATAAAAGTGAGAGAGTCAGTCCTCTTGCACTTAGGTCGGCATTGTGCCTTTTGTATTAAATATCGGGTGCAATTTCTGTGTTTCATCGTCAATTAGTAGGTGCAAGGTATACAGTAATCTTGAAGTGTAGCATCGGAATCTAAAACTGGACTCACAGGAGAGGATCAAATCGTAGAAAGTGAGAGTGACAGTCCTCTTGTACTTAAATCGGCATTGTGCCTTATGTATTAAATTCGGTTGCAATTTCTGTGTTTCATCATCAATAAGAATAAGAAGGTGCAAGGTATATGGTAATCTTGAAGTGAAGCATCGGAATCTAACTCTTGACTCACAGGAGAGGTTCAAATCATAGAAAGTGAGAGTGTCAGTCCTCTTGTACTTAAGCTGGCATTGTGAATTTTGTATTAATTTCGGATGTAATTTCTGTGTTTCATCGTCAATAAGAAGGTGCAAGGTATACAGTAATTTTGAAGTGAAGCATCGGAATCAAAAACTGGTTTCACAGGAGAGGTTCACAGCGTAGAAAGTAAGAGTGTCAGTCCTCTTGTACTTAAGTCGGCATTGTGCCTTTTGTATTAAATTCAGATGCAATTTCCGGGTTTCATCGTCAATAAGAAGGGGCAACGTATACAGTTCACTGGAAGTGAAGCATCGGAATCTAAAACTGGACTCACAGGTGAGGTTCAGATCATAGAAAGTGACAGTGTCAGTCCTCTTTTACTTAAGTCGGCATTGTGCCTTTTGTATTAAATTCGGATGCAAATTCTGTGTTTCATCGTCAATAAGAAGGTCCTAGGGATACAGTTTACCTGAAGTGAAGCATCGGAATCTAAAACTGGACTCACAGCAGAGGTTTAAATCACAGAAAGTTAGAGTGTCAGACCTCTTGTACTTAAGTCGGTATTGTGCCTTTTGTATTACATTCGGATGCAAACTCTGTGTTTCATCGTCAATAAGAAGGTCCAAGGGATACAGTAAACCTGAAGTGAAGCATCGGAATCTAAAACTGGACTCACAGGAGAGGATCAAATCATAGAAAGTGAGAGTGTCAGTCCTCTTGTACTTAAGTCGGCATTGTGCCTTTTGTATTAAATTCGGATGCTATTTCTGTGTTTCATCGTCAATAAGAAGGTACAAGGGATACAGTATACCTGAAGTGGAGCATCGGAATCTAAAACTGGACTCACAGGAGAAGTTCAAATCAGAGAAAGTGAGAGTGTCAGTCCTCTTGTACTTAAGTCGGCATTGTGCCTTTTGTATTGAATTCGGATGCAAACTCTGTGTTTCATCGTCAATAGGAAGGTGCAAGGTATACAGTAAACCAGAAGTGAAGCATCGGAATCTAATACTGGACTCACAGGAGCGGTTCAAATCATAGGAAGTTAGAGTGTCAGACCTCTTGTACTTAAGTCGGTATTGTGCCTTTTGTATTAAATTCGGATGCAAACTCTGTGTTTCATCGTCAATAAGAAGGTCCAAGGGATACAGTAAACCTGAAGTGAAGCATCGGAATCTAAAACTGGACTCACAGGAGAGGATCAAATCATAGAAAGTGAGAGTGTCAGTCCTCTTGTACTTAGGTCGGCATTGTGCATTTGTATTAAATTCGGATGCAATTTCTGTGTTTCATCGTCAATAAGAAGGTGCAAGGTATACAGTAATCTTGAAGTGAAGCATCGGAATCTAAAACTGGACTCACAGGAGTGGTTCAAATCGTAGAAAGTGAGAGTGTCAGTCCTCTTGTACTTAAGATGGCATTGTGCCTTTTGTATTAAATTCGGATGCTATTTCTGTGTTTCATCGTCAATAAGAAGGTGCAAGGGATACAGTATACCTGAAGTGGATCATCGGAATCTAAAACTGGACTCACAGGAGAAGTTCAAATCATAGAAAGTGAGAGTGTCAGTCCTCTTGTACTTAAGTCGGCATTGTGCCTTTTGTATTGAATTCGGATGCAAACTCTGTGTTTTATCGTCAATAAGAAGGTCCAAGGGATACAGTAAACCTGAAGTGAAGCATCGGAATCTAAAACTGGACTCACAGGAGAGGTTAAAATCGTAGATACAGAGAGTGTCAGTCCTCTTGTACTTAAGTCAGCATTGTGCCTTTTGTATTAAATTCGGATGCAATTTCTGGGTTTCATCGTCAGTAAGAAGGTCCAAGGTATACAGTAATCTTGAAGTGAAGCATCGGCATCTAAAACTGGAGTCACAGGATTGGTTCAAGTCGTAGAAACTTAGAGTGTCAGTCCACTTGTACTTGAGTCGACATTGTTCCTTTTGTGTTAAATTCGGATGCAATTTCTGTGTTTCATCGTCAATAAGAAGGTGCTAGGTATACACTAAACCTGAAGTGAAGCATCGGAATCTAAAACTGGACTCACAGGAGAGGATCAAATCATAGAAAGTGAGAGTGTCAGTCCTCTTGTACTTAGCTCGGCATTGTGCATTTGTATGAAATTCGGATGCAATTTCTGTGTTTCATCGACAATAAGATGGTGCAAGGTATACAGTAATCTTGAAGTGAAGCATCGGAATCTAAAACTGGACTCACAGGAGTGGTTCAAATCGTAGAAAGTGAGAGTGTCTGTCCTCTTGTACTTAAGTCGGCATTGTGCCTTTTGTATTAAATTCGGATGCTATTTCTGTGTTTCATCGTCAATAAGAAGGTACAAGGGATACAGTATACCTGAAGTGGAGCATCGGAATCTAAAACTGGACTCACAGGAGAAGTTCAAATCAGAGAAAGTGAGAGTGTCAGTCCTCTTGTACTTAAGTCGGCATTGTGCCTTTTGTATTGAATTCGGATGCAAACTCTGTGTTTCATCGTCAATAGGAAGGTGCAAGGTATACAGTAAACCAGAAGTGAAGCATCGGAATCTAATACTGGACTCACAGGAGCGGTTCAAATCATAGGAAGTTAGAGTGTCAGACCTCTTGTACTTAAGTCGGTATTGTGCCTTTTGTATTAAATTCGGATGCAAACTCTGTGTTTCATCGTCAATAAGAAGGTCCAAGGGATACAGTAAACCTGAAGTGAAGCATCGGAATCTAAAACTGGACTCACAGGAGAGGATCAAATCATAGAAAGTGAGAGTGTCAGTCCTCTTGTACTTAGGTCGGCATTGTGCATTTGTATTAAATTCGGATGCAATTTCTGTGTTTCATCGTCAATAAGAAGGTGCAAGGTATACAGTAATCTTGAAGTGAAGCATCGGAATCTAAAACTGGACTCACAGGAGTGGTTCAAATCGTAGAAAGTGAGAGTGTCAGTCCTCTTGTACTTAAGATGGCATTGTGCCTTTTGTATTAAATTCGGATGCTATTTCTGTGTTTCATCGTCAATAAGAAGGTGCAAGGGATACAGTATACCTGAAGTGGATCATCGGAATCTAAAACTGGACTCACAGGAGAAGTTCAAATCATAGAAAGTGAGAGTGTCAGTCCTCTTGTACTTAAGTCGGCATTGTGCCTTTTGTATTGAATTCGGATGCAAACTCTGTGTTTTATCGTCAATAAGAAGGTCCAAGGGATACAGTAAACCTGAAGTGAAGCATCGGAATCTAAAACTGGACTCACAGGAGAGGTTAAAATCGTAGATACAGAGAGTGTCAGTCCTCTTGTACTTAAGTCAGCATTGTGTCTTTTGTATTAAATTCGGATGCAATTTCTGGGTTTCATCGTCAGTAAGAAGGTCCAAGGTATACAGTAATCTTGAAGTGAAGCATCGGCATCTAAAACTGGAGTCACAGGATTGGTTCAAGTCGTAGAAACTTAGAGTGTCAGTCCACTTGTACTTAAGTCGACATTGTTCCTTTTGTGTTAAATTCGGATGCAATTTCGGTGTTTCATCGTCAATAAGAAGGTGCAAGGAATACAGTAATCCTGAAGTGAAGCATCGGAATCTAAAACTTGACTCACTGGAGAGGTTCAAATCATAGAGAGTGATAGTGTCAGTCCTCTTGTACTTAAGTCGGAATTGTGCATTTTGTATAAATTTCGGATGCAATTTCTGTGTTTCATTGTCAATAAGTAGGTGTAAGGTATACAGTAATCTTGAAATGAAGAATCGGTATCTAAAACTGGACTCATTCGAGAGGTTCAAATCGTAGAAAGTGAGAGTGTCAGTCCTCTTGTACTTCAGTCGGCATTGTGCCTTTTGTATTAAATTCGGATGCAAACTCTGCGTTTCATCGTCAATAAGAACATGCAAGGTATACAGTAAACCTGAAGTGAAGCATCGGAAATAAAACTGGAGTCATTGGAGTGGTTCATGTCATAGAAAGTTAGAGTGTCAGTCCTCGTGTACTTAAGTCGGCATTGTGCCTTTTGTATTAAATTCAAATGCAATTTCTGTGTTTCATCGTCAATAAGAAGGTCCAAGGGATACAGTAAACCTGAAGTGAAGCATCGGAATCCAATACTGGACTCACAGGAGTGGTTCAAATCATAGAATGTGAGAGTGTCAGTTCTAATGTTCTTAAGTCGTCATTGTGCCTTTTGTATTACATTCGGATGCAATTTCTGTGTTTCATCGTCAATACGAAGGTGAAAAGTATACAGTAAACTAGAAGTGAAGCATCGGAATGTAAACCGGGACTCACTGGAGAGTTTCAAATCACAGAAAGTGAGAGTTTCAGTCCTCTTGTACTTAAGTCGAAATTGTCCCTTTTTTATTAAATTCAGATGCAATTTCTGTGTTACATTGTCAATAGGAAAGTGCAAGGTATACAGTAAACCTGAAGGGAAGCATCGGAATTTAAAACTGGGCTCACAGGAGAGGTTCAAATCAGAGAAATTGAGAGTGTCAATCCTCTTGTACTTAAGTCGGCATTGTGCCTTTTGTATTAAATTCGGATGCAATTTCTGTGTTTCATCGTCAGTAAGAAGGCGCAAGGTATACAGTAGTCTTGAAGTGAAGCATCGGAATCTTAAACTGTACTCCCAGGAGAGGTTCAAAGCGTAGAATGTGAGAGTGTCAGTCCTCTTGTACTTTCGTCGGCATTGTGCCTTTTGTATTAAATTCAGATGCAATTTCTGTCTTTCATCGTCAATAAGAAGGTGCAAGGTATACAGTACACCTGAAGTGAAGCATCGGAAACTAAAACTGGACTCACAGGAGGGGTTCAAATCATAGAAAGTGAGAGTGTCAGTCCTTTTGTACTTAAGTCGGCATTGTGCCTTTTGTATTAAATTCGGATGCAATTTCTGTGTTTCATCGTCAATAAGAATGTGCAAGGTATACAGTAAACCTGAAGTGAAGCATCGGAATTTAAAACTGGACTCACAGGAGAGGTTCAAATTGTTGAAAGTGAGAGTGTCAGTCCTCCTGTACTTAAGTCGGCATTGTGCCTTTTGTATAAAATTCGGATGCAATTTCTGTGTTTCATCGCCAATACGAAGGTCCAAGGTATACAGTAAACCTGAAGTGAGGCATCGGAATCTAAATCTGGGCTCACAGAGTAGGTTCAAATCATAGAAAGTGAGAGTGTCAGTCCTCTTGTACTGAAGTCGGCATTGTGCCTTTTGTATTAAATTTGGATGCAATGTCTGTGTTTCATCGTCACTAAGAATCGGAATCTAAAACTGGACTCACAGGAGGGGTTCAAATCATAGAAAGTGAGAGTGTCAGTCCTTTTGTACTTAAGTCGGCATTGTGACATTTGTATTAAATTCGGATGCAATTTCTGTGTTTCATCGTCAATAAGAATGTGCAAGGTATACAGTAAAACTGAAGTGAACCATCGGAATCTAAAACTGGACTCACAGGAGAGGTTCAAATTGTTGAAAGTGAGAGTGTCAGTCCTCTTGTACTTAAGTCGGCATTGTGCCTTTTGTATAAAATTCGGATGCAATTTCTGTGTTTCATCGTCAATACGAAGGTCCAAGGTATACAGTAAACCTGAAGTGAGGCATCGGAATCTAAACCTGGACTCACAGAGTAGGTTCAAATCATAGATAGTGAGAGTGTCAGTCCTCTTGTACTGAAGTCGGCATTGTGCCTTTTGTATTAAATTCGGATGCAATTTCTGTGTTTCATCGTCAATAAGAAGGTGCAAGGTATACAGTAAACCTGAAGTGAAGGATCGGAATCTAAAACTGGACTCACAGGCGAGGTTCAAATCATAGAAAGTGGGAGTGTCAGTCCTCTTCTACTTATGTGTGCATTGTACCTTTTGTATTATATTTGGATGCAATTTCTGTGTTTCATCGTCAACAAGACGGTGCAAGGTATACCGTAACCCTGAAGTGAACCATCGGAATCTAAAACTGCACTGACAGGAGAGGTTCAAATCATAGAAAGTGAGAGTGTCAGTCCTCTTTTACTTAAGTCGACATTGTGCCTTTTGTATTAAATTCGGAGGCAATCTGTGTTTCATCGTCAATAAGAAGGTCCTAGGGTTACAGTATACCTGAAGTGAAGCATCGGAATCTAAAACTGGACTCACAGCAGAGGTTCAAATCATAGAAAGTTAGAGTGTCAGTCCTCTTGTATTTAAGACGGTATTGTGCCTTTTGTAGTAAATTCGGATGCAATTTCTGTGATTCATCGTCACTAAGAATCGGAATCTAAAACTGGACTCACAGGAGGGGTTCAAATCATAGAAAGTGAGAGTGTCAGTCCTTTTGTACTTAAGTCGGCATTGTGCCTTTTGCATTAAAATCGGATACAATTTCTGTGTTTCATCGTCAATAAGAAGGTGCAAGGTATAATCTTGAAAATGAAGCATCGGAATCTAAGACTGGACTCACAGGAGAGGTTCAAATCATAGAAAGTGAGAGTGTCAGCCCTCTTGTACTTAAGTCGGCATCGTGCCTTTTGTATTAAATTCGGATGCAATTTCTGTGTTTCATCGTCAATAAGAAGGTGCAAGGTATACAGTAAACCTGAAGTGAAGGATCGGAATCTAAAACTGGACTCACAGGCGAGGTTCAAATCATAGAAAGTGAGAGTGTCAGTCCTCTTCTACTTATGTGTGCATTGTACCTTTTGTATTATATTTGGATGCAATTTCTGTGTTTCATCGTCTACAAGAAGGTGCAAGGTATACAGTAAACCTGAAGTGAAGCATCGGAATCTAAAACTGGACTCACAGGAGAGGTTCAAATCGTAGTAAGTGAGAGTGTCAGTACTCCTGTACTTAAGTTGGCATTGTGCCTTTTGTATTAAATTCGGATGCAATTTCTGTGTTTCATCGTCAATAAGAAGGTGCAAGGTATGCAGTAAAACTAAAGTGAAGCATCGGAATGTAAACCTGGACTCACTGGAGAGGTTCAAATCATAGAAAGTGAGAGAGTCAGTCCTCTTTTACTTAAGTCGGCAATGTGCCTTTTATATTAAATTCCGATGCAATTTCTGTGTTTCATCGTCAATAAGAAGGTCCAAGGGATACAGTATACCTGAAGTGAAGCATCGTAATGTAATACTGGACTCACAGGAGAGGTTCAAATCATAGAAAGTGAGAGTGTCAGTCTTCATGTACTTAAGTCGGCATTGTGCATTTTGTATTACATTCGGAGGCTATTTCTGTGTTTCGTCGTCAATAAGAAGGTCCAAGGGATACAGTAAACCTGAAGTGAAGCATCGGAATCTAAAACTGGACTCACAGGAGAGGTTCAAACCGTAGAAAGTGAAAGTGTCAGTCCTCTTGTACTTAAGTCGGCATTGTGCCTTTTGTATTAAATTCGGATGCAATTTCGGTGTTTCATCGTCAATAAGAAGGTCCAAGGTATACAATAAACCTGAAGTGAAGCATCGGAATCTAAAACTGGACTCACAGGAGTGGTTCAAGTCGTATTAAAGTGAGAGTGTCAGTCCTCTTGTACTTAAGTCGGCATTGTGCCATTTGTAATAAATTCGGATGCAATTTCTGTGTTTCATCGTCAATACGAAGGTGCAAGGTATAAAGTAATCTTGAAAATGAAGCATGGGAATCTAAGACTGGACTCACAGGAGAGGTACAAATCATAGAAAGTGAGAGTGTCAGCCCTCTTGTACTTAAGTCGGCATTGTGCCTTTTTTTTTAAATTCGGATGCAATTTCTGTGTTTCATCGTCAATAGGAAGGTGCAACGTATACAGTAATCCTGAAGTGAAGCTTTGGAATCTAAAACTGGACCCACAGGAGAGGTTCAAATCGTTGAAATCGATAGTGTCAGTCCTCTTGTACTTAAGTCGGCATTGTGCCTTTTGTATTAAATTCGGATGCAATTTCTGTGTTTCTTCGCCAATAAGAAGGTGCAAGGTATACAGTAAACCTGAAGTGAAGCATCGTAATTTAAAACTGGACTCACAGGCGAGGTTCAAATCATAGAAAGTGATAGTGTCAGTCCTCTTGTACTTAAGTCGGCATTGTGCCTTTTGTATTAAATTCGGATGCAATTTCTGTGTTTCATCGTCAATAAGAAAGTGCAAGGTATAATCTTGAAAATGAGGCATAGGAATCTAAGACTGGACTCACAGGAGAGGTTCAAATCATAGAACGTGAGAGTGTCAGCCCTCTTGTACTTAAGTCGGCATTGTGCCTTTTGTATTAAATTCGGATGCAATTTCTGTGTTTCATCGTCAATAAGAAGGTGCAAGGTATACAGTAAACCTGAAGTGAAGGATCGGAATCTAAAACTGGACTCACAGGCGAGGTTCAAATCATAGAAAGTGAGAGTGTCAGTCCTCTTCTACTTATGTGTGCATTGTACCTTTTGAATTATATTTGGATGCAATTTCTGTGTTTCATCGTCAACAAGAAGGTGCAAGGTATACAGTAAACCTGAAGTGAAGCAGCGGAATCTAAAACTGGGCTCACAGGAGAGGTTCAAATCAGAGAAAATGAGAGTGTCAATCCTCTTGTACTTAAGTCGGCATTGTGCCTTTTGTATTAAATTCGGATGCAATTTCTGTGTTACATCGTCAGTAAGAAGGTGCAAGGCATACAGTAATCTTGAAGTGAAGCATCGGAATCTAAAACTGGACTCCCAGGAGAGGTTCAAAGCGTAGAAAGTGAGTGTGTCAGTCCTCTTGTACTTACGTCGGCATTGTGCCTTTTGTATTAAACTCGGATGCAATTTCGGTGTTTCCTCGTCAATAAGAAGGTGCAAGGTATACCGTAACCCGGAAGTGAACCATCGGAATCTAAAACTGGACTCACAGGAGAGGATCAAATTGTTGAAAGTGAGAGTGTCAGTCCTCTTGTACTTAAGTCGGTATAGTGCCTTTTGTATTATATTCGGATGCAAACTCTGCGTTTCATCGTCAATAAGAAGGTGCAAGGTATACAGTAAACCTGAAGTGAAGCATCGGAATCTAAAACTGGACTCATAGGAGAGGTTCTAATCATAGAAAGTAAGAGTGTCAGTCCTCGTGTACTTAAGTCGGCATTGTGCCTTTTGTAGTAAATTCGGATGCAATTTCTGTGTTTCATCGTCAATAAGAAGTTCCAAGATATACAGTAAACCTGAAGTGAAGCATCGGAATCTAAAACTGGACTCACAGGAGAGGTTCCAATCATAGAAAGTGAGTGTGTCAGTCCTCATGTACTTAAGTCGGCATTGTGCCTTTTGTATTACATTCGGATGCAATTTCTGTGTTTCATCGTCAATAAGAAGAGGCAAGGTATACAGTAAACCTGAAGTGAAGCATCGGAATCTAATACTGAAATCACAGGAGAGGTTCAAATCGTAGAAAGTGAGAGTGTCAGACCTCTTGTTCAAAATAGTTCAAATGGCTCTGAGCACTATGGGACTCAACTGCTGAGGTAATTAGTCCCCTAGAACTTAGAACTAGTTAAACCTAACTAACCTAAGGACATCACAAACATCCATGCCCGAGGCAGGATTCGAACCTGCTACGCAGCGGTCTTGCGGTTCCAGACTGCAGCGCCTTTAACAGAATGGCCACTTTGGCCAGCCAGTCCTCTTGTACTTAAGTCAGCATTGTGCGTTTTGTATTAAATTCGGATGCAATTTCTGTGTTTCATCGTCAATAAGAAGGTGCAAGGTATAAAGTAATCTTGAAAATGAACCATCGGAATCTAAGACTGTACTCACAGGAGAGGTTCAAATCATAGAAAGTGAGAGTGTCAGCCCTCTTGCACTTAAGTCGGCATTGCGCCTTTTGTATTAAATTCGGATGCAATTTCTGTGTTTCATCGTCAATAAGAAGGTTCAAGGGATACAGTAAACCTGAAGTGAAGCATCGGAATCTAAAACTGGACTCATAGGAAATGTTCAAATCATAGAAAGTGAGAGTGTCAGTCGTCTTTTACTTAAATCGACATTGTGCCTTTTGAATTAAATTCTGATGCAATTTCTGTGTTTCAACCTTCAATAAGAAAGTCCAAGGGATACAGTAAACCTGAAGTGAAGCATCGGAGTCTAAAACTGGACTTACAGGAGAGGTTCAATTCATAGAAAGTGAGAGTGTCAGTCTTCATGTACTTAAGTCGGCATTGTGCATTTTGTATTACATTCGGAGGCTATTTCTGTGTTTCATCGTCAATAAGAAGGTGCTAGGTATACAGTAAACCTGAAGTGAAGCATCGGAATCTAAAACTGCACTCATAGGAGAGGTTCAAATCGTAGAAAAAGAGATTGTCAGTCCTCTTGTACCTACGTCGGCATTGTGCCTTTTGAATTGAATTCGGATGCAATTTCTGTGTTTCATCGTCAAAACGAAGGTGCAAGGTATAAAGTAATCTTGAAAATGAAGCATGGGAATCTAAGACTGGACTCACAGGAGAGGTACAAATCATAGAAAGTGAGAGTGTCAGCCCTCTGGGATTTAAAATGGCATTGTGCCTTTGGTATTACATTCGGATGCAATTTCTGTGTTTCATCGTCAATAAGAAGTTGCAAGGTATACAGTAAACCTGAAGTGAAGCATCGGAATCTAAAACGGGACTCACAGGACAGGTTCAGATCAGAGAAAGTGAGAGTGTCAGTCCTCTTTTACTTAAGTCAGCATTGTGCCTTTTGTATTACATTCGGATGCAATTTCTGTGTTTCATCGTCAATAAGAAGGTCCAAGGGATACAGTAAACCTGAAGTGAAGCATCGGAATCTAAAACTGGACTCATAGGAGATGTTCAAACCATAGAAAGTGAGAGTGTCAGTCCTCTTGTACTTAAGTCGGCATCGGGCCTTTTGTATTAAATTCGGATGCAATTTCTGTGATCCATCGTCAATAAGAATGTCCAAGGTATACAGTAAACCTGAAGTGAAGCATCGGAATCTAAATCTGGACTCACTGGAGAGGTTCAAATCATAAATAGTTTGAGTGTCAGTCCTATTTTACTTATGTCGGCATTGTGCCTTTTGTATTTAATTCGGATGCAATTTCTGTGTTACATCGTCAATAAGAAGGTGCAAGGTATACAGTAATCTTTAAGTGAAGCATCAGAATCAAAAACTTGACTCACAGGAGAGGTTCAAATCATAGAAAGTGAGAGTGTCAGTCCTCTTGTACTTAAGTCGGCATTGTGCCTTTTGTATTAAATTCGGATGCAATTTCTGTGTTTCATCATCAATAAGAAAGTCGAAGGTATACAATAAACCTGAAGTGAAGCATCGGAATCCAAAACTGGACACACACTGGAGGTTCAAATCGTAGAAAGTGAGAGTGTCAGTCCTCTTGTACTTAAGTCGGCATTGTGCCTTTTGTATTAAATTCGGATGCAATTTCTGTGTTTCATCGTCAATACGAAGGTGCAACGTATAAAGTAATCTAGAAAATGATGCATGGGAATCTAAGACTGGACTCACAGGAGAGGTACAAATCATAGAAAGTGAGAGTGTTAGTCCTCTTGTACTTAAGTCGGCATTGTGCCTTTTGTATTAAATTAGGAGGCAATTTCTGTGTTTCATCGTCAATACGAAGGTGAAAGGTATACAGTAAACCTGAAGTGAAGCATCGGAAACTAAAACTGGGGTCACAGGAGAGGTTCAAATCGTTGAAAGTAAGAGTGTCAGTCCTCTTGTACTTAAGTCGGCATTGTGGCTTTTGTATTAAATTCGGATGCAATTTCTGTGTTTCATTGTCAATAAGAAGGTCCAAGGTATACAGTAACCCAGAAGTGAACCATCGGAACGTAAAACTGGACTCACAGGAGAGGTTCAAATCATAGAAAGTGAGAGTGTCAGTCCTCTTTTACTTAAGTCGACATTGTGCCTTTTGTATTAAATTCGGATGCAATTTCTGTGTTTCATCGTCAATAAAAAGGTCCTAGGGATACAGTTTACCTGAAGTGAAGCATCGGAATCTAAAACTGAACTCACAGCAGTGGTTCAAATCATAGAAATTTAGAGTGTCAGTCCTCTTGTACTTAAGTCGGCATTGTGCCTTTTGTATTAAATTCAGATGCAATTTCTGTGTTTCATCGTCAACACGAAGGTGAAAGGTATACAGTAAACCTGAAGTGAAGCATCGGAATCTAAAACGGGACTCACAGGAGAGGTTCAAATCATAGAAAGTGAGAGTGTCAGTCTTCATGTACTTAAGTCGGCATTGTGCATTTTGTATTACATTCGAAGGCCATTTCTGTGTTTCATCGTCAATAAGAAGGTGCAAGGTATACAGTAAACCTGAAGTGCAGCATCGTAGTCTAAGACTGGATTCACAGTAGAGGTTCAAATCATAGAAAGTGAGAGTGTCAGTCCTCTTGTACTTAAGTCGGCATTGTGCCTTTTGTATTAAATTCGGATGCAATTTCTGTGTTTCATCGTCAATAAGAAGGTGCGGCGTATACAGTAATCTTGAAGTGAAACATCGGAATCTAAAACTGGACTCACAGGAGAGGTTCAAATCGTGGAAAGTGAGAGTGTCAGTCCTCTTGTACTTGGCATTGTGCCTTTTGTATTAAATTCGGATGCAATTTCTGTGTTTCATCGTCAATAAGAAGGTGCAAGGTATACAGTAACCCAGAAGTGAACCTTCGGAATCTAAAACTGGACTCACAGCAGTGGTTTAAATCATAGAAAGTTAGAGTGTCAGTCCTCTTGTACTTAAGTCGGCATTGTGCCTTTCGTATTAAATTCATATGCAAAGATCTGTGTTTCATCGTCAATACGAAGGTGAAAGGTATACAGTAAACCTGAAGTGAAGCATCGGAATCTAAAACTGGATTCACAGGAGAGGTTCAAATCGTTGATAGTGAGAGTGTCAGTCCTCTTGTACTTAAGCCAGCATTGTGCCTTTTGTATTAAATTCGGATGCAATTTCTGTGTTTCATCGTCAATACGAAGGTGAAAGGTATAATGTAAACCTGAAGTGAAGCATCGGAATCTAAAACTGGACTCACAGGAGAGGTTCAAATCGTAGTAAGTGAGAGTGTCAGTACTCTTGTACTTAAGTTGGCATTGTGCCTTTTGTATTAAATTCGGATGCAATTTCTGTGTTTCATCGTCAATAAAAAGGAGCAAGGTATACAGTAAAACTGAAGTGAAGCATCGGAATGTAAACCTGGACTCACTGGATAGGTTCAAATCATAGAAAGTGAGAGTGTCAGTCCTCTTGTACTTAAGTCAGCATTGTGCCTTTTATATTAAATTCGATTGCAATTTCTGTGTTTCATCGTCAATACGAAGGTGAAAGGTATACAGTAAACCTTAAGTGAAGCATCGGAATCTAAAACTGGATTCACAGGAGAGGTTCAAATCGTAGTAAGTGAGAGTGTCAGTACTCTTGTACTTAAGTTGGCATTGTGCATTTTGTATTAAATTCGGATGCAATTTCTGTGTTTCATCGTCAATAAGGAGGTGTAAGGTATTCAGTAAAACTGAAGTGAAGCATCGGAATGTAAACCTGGACTCACTGGAGAGGTTCAAAACATAGAAAGATAGGGTGTCAGTCCTCTTGTACTTAAGTCGGCATTGTGCCTTTGGTATTAAATTCGGATGCAACCTCTGTGTTTCATCGTCAATAAGAAGTTGCAACGTACACAGTAAACCTGGAGTGAAGCATCGGAATCAAAAAAAGGACTCACAATAGAGGTTCAAATCATAGAAAGTTAGAGTGTCAGTCCTCGTGTACTTAGGTCGGCATTGTGGCTTTTGTATCAAATTCGAATGCAATTTCTGTGTCCCATTGTCAATAAGAAGGGCCAAGGGATACAGTAAACCTGAAGTGAAGCATCGGAATCTAAAACTGGACTCACAGGAGAGGTTCAAATCATAGAAAATGAGAGTGTCAGTCTTCATGTACTTAAGTCGGCATTGTGCGTTTTGAATTACTTTCGGAGGCTATTTCTGTGTTTCATCGTCAATACGGAGGTGCAAGGTATACAGTAAACCTGAAGTGAAGCATCGGAAAGTAAAACTGGACTCAAAGGAGAGTTTCAGATCGTAGAAAGTGAGATTGTCAGTCCTCTTGTACTTAAGTCGGCATTGTGCCTCTTGTATTGAATTCGTATACAATTTCTATGTTTCATCGTCAATACGAAGGTGCAAGGTATACAGTAAATCTGAAGTGAAGCATCGGAATCTAAAACGGGACTCACAGGAGAGGTTCAAATCATAGAAAGTGAGAGTGTCAGTCCTCTTTTAATTATGCCGGCATTGTGCCTTTTGTATTACATTCAGATGCAATTTCTGTGTTTCACCGTCAATAAGATGGTTCAAGGGATACAGTATACCTGAAGTGAAGCATTGGAATCTTAAACTGGACTCACAGGAGAGGTTCAAAACATAGAATGTTAAAGTGTAGGTCCTCGTGTACTTAGGTCGGCATTGTGCCTTTTGTATTAAATTCGGATGCAATTTCTGTGTTTCATCGTCAATAAGAAGGTCCAAGGGATACAGTAAACCTGAAGTGAAGCATCGGATTCTAAAACTGCACTCACAGGAGAGGTTCAAATCATAGAAAGTGAGAGTGTCAGTCCTCTTGTACTTAAGTCGGCATTGTGCCTTTTGTATTGAATTCGGATGCAGTTTCTGTGTTTCATCGTCAATAAGAAGGTGCAAGGTATACAGGAACCCTGAAGTGAAGCATCGGAATCTAAAACGGGACTCACAGGAGAGGTTCAATTCATAGAATGTGAGAGTGTCAGTCCTCTTGTACTTAAGTCGGCATTGTGCCATTTGTATTAAATTCGGATGCTATTTCTGTGTTTCATCGTCAATAAGGAGGTCCAATTTATACAATAAACCTGAAGTGAAGCATCGGAATCTAAAACTGGCTCACAGGAGAGGTTCAAATCGTAGAAAGTGAGAGTGTCAGTCCTCTTGTACTTAAGTCGGCATTGTGCCTTTTGTGTTAAATTCGGATGCAATTTCTGTGTTTCATCGTCAATACGAAGGTGCAAAGGTATAAAGTAATCTTGAAAATGAAGCACGGGAATCTAAGACTGGACTGACAGGAGAGGTACAAATCATAGAAAGTGAGAGTGTCAGGCCTCTTGTACTTAAGTCAGCATTGTGCCTTTTGTATTAAATTCGGATGCAATTTCTGTGTTTCATCGTCAATAAGAAGGTGGAACGTATACAGTAATCTTGAAGTGAAGCATCGGAATCTAATACTGGACTCACAGGAGAGGTTCAAATCGTGGAAAGTGAGAGTGTCAGTCCTCTTGTACTTACGTCGGCATCGGGCCTTTTGTATTCAATTCGGATGCAATTTCTGTGATTCATCGTCAATAAGAAGGTCCAAGGTATGCAGTAAACCTGAAGTGAAGCATCGGAATCTAAAACGGGACTCACAGGAGAGGTTCAAATCATAGAAAGTGAGAGTGTCAGTCCTCTTTTACTTAAGTCGGCATTGTGCCTTTTGTATTACATTCGGATGCATTTTCTGTGTTTCATCGTCAGTAAGAAGGTCAAAGGGATACAGTAAACCTGAAGTGAAGCATCGGAATCTAAAACTGGACTCACAGGAGAGGTTCAAACCATAGAAAGCGAGAGTGTCAGTCCTCTTGTACTTACGTCGGCATCGGGCCTTTTGTATTCAATTCGGATGCAATTTCTGTGATTCATCGTCAATAAGAAGGTCCAAGGTATACAGTAAACCTGAAGTGAAGCATCGGAATTTAAAACTGGACTCACAGGAGAGGTTCAAATCATAGAAAGTTTGAGTGTGAGTCCTCATGTACTAAAGACGGCATTGTGCCTTTTGTATTTAATTCGGATGCAATTTCTGTGTTACATCGTCAATAAGAAGGTGCAAGGTATACAGTAATCTTGAAGATAAGCATCAGAATCTAAAACTGGACTCACAGGAGAGGTTCAAATCGTAGAAAGTGAGAGTGTCAGTCCTCTTGTACTTAAGTCGCCATTGTGCCTTTTGTATTAAATTCGGATACAATTTCTGTGTTTCTTCGTCAATAAGAAGGTGCAAGGTATACAGTAAACCTGAAGTGAAGCATCGGAATCTAAAACTGGACTCACAGGAGAGGTTCAAATCGTTGAAAGTGAGAGTGTCAGTCCTCTTGTACTTAAGCCGGCATTGTGCCTTTTGTATTAAATTCGGATGCAATTTCTGTGTTTCATCGACAATACGAAGGTGAAAGGTATACAGTAAACCTGAAGTGGAGCATCGGAATCCAAAACTGGACTCACAGGAGAGGTTCAAATCGTAGTAAGTGAGAGTGTCAGTACTCTTGTACTTAAGTTGGATTTGTGATTTTTGTATTAAATTTGTATGCAATTTCTGTGTTTCATCGTCAATAAGATGGAGCAAGGTATACAGTAAAACTGAAGTGAAGCATCGGAATGTAAACCTGGACTCACAGGAGAGGTTCAAATCATAGAAAGTGAGAGTGTCAGTCTTCATGTACGTAAGTCAGCATTTTGCATTTTGAATTACTTTCGGAGGCTATTTCTGTGTTTCATCGTCAATACGGAGGTGCAAGGTATACAGTAAACCTGAAGTGAAGCATCGGAATCTAAAACCGAACTCACAGGAGAGGTACAAATCATAGAAAGTTTGAGTGTCAGTCCTCTTGGACTTAAGACGGCATTGTGCCTTTTGTATTTAATACGGATGCAATTTTCTGTGTTACATCGTCAATAAGAAGGTGCAAGGTATACAGTAATCTTGAAGTGAAGCATCGGAATCTAAAACTTGACTCTCAGGAGAGGTTCAAATCATAGAAACTGAGAGTGTAAGTCCTATTGTACTTAAGTCGGCATTGTGCCTTTTGTATAAAATTCGGATGCAATTTCTGTGTTACATCGTCAATATGAAGGTGCAAGGTATACAGTAAACCTGAAGTGAAGCATCGGAATCTAAAACTGGACTCACAGGAGAGGTTCAAATAGTAGAAAGTGAGAGTGTCAGTCCTCTTGTACTTAAGTCGCCATTGTGCCTTTTGTATTAAATTCGGATGCAATTTCGGCGTTTCATCGTCAATAAGAAGGTCCAAGGGATACAGTATACCTGAAGTGAAGCATTGGAATCTAAAACTCGACTCACAGGAGAGGTTCAAGACATAGAAAGTTAGAGTGTCAGTACTCTTGTACTTAAGTCGGCATTGTGCCTTTGGTATTAAATTCGGATGCAAACTCTGTGTTCCATCGTCAATAAGAAGTTGCAAGGTAAACAGTAAACCTGAAGTGAAGCATCGTAATCTAAAACTGGACTCACAATAGAGGTTCAAATCATAGAGAGTTAAAGTGTCAGTCCTCGTGTACTTAGGTCGGCATTGTGCCTTTTGTATTAAGTTCGGATGCAATTTCTGTGTTTCATCGTCAATAAGAAGGTGCAAGGTATACAGTAAACCTGAAGTGAAGCATCGGAATCTAAAACGGGACTCACAGGAGAGGTTCAAACCATAGAAAGTGAGAGTGTCAGTCCTCTTTTACTTAAGTCGGCATCGGGCCTTTTGTATTAAATTCGGATGCAATTTCTGTGATTCATCGTCAATATGAAGGTCCAAGGTATACAGTAAACCTGAAGTGAAGTATCGGAATCTAATACTGGACTCACAGGAGAGGTTCAAATCATAGAAAGTTTGAGTGTCAGTCCTCTTGTACTTAAGTCGGCATTGTGCCTTTTGTATTAAATTCGGATGCAATTTCTGTGTTTCATCGTCAATAAGAAGGTCCAATTTATACAATAACCCTGAAGTGAAGCATCTGAATCTAAAACTGGACTCACATGAGAGGTTCAAATCGTAGAAAGTCAGAGTGTCAGTCCTCTTGTACTTAAGTCGGCATTGTGCCTTTTGTATTAAATTCGGATGCAATTTCTGTGTTTCATCGTCAATACGAAGGTGCAAGGTATAAAGTAATCTTGAAAATGAAGAATGGGAATCTAAGACTGGACTGACAGGAGAGGTACAATTCATAGAAAGTGAGAGTGTCAGCCCTCCTGTACTTAAGTCGGCATTGTACCTTTTGCATTAAATTCGGATGCAATATCTGTGTTTCATCGTCAATAAGAAGGTGCAACGTATACAGTAATCTTGAAGAGAAGCATCGGAATCTAAAAGTGGACTCACAGGAGTGGTTCAAATCTTGGAAAGTGAGAGTGTCAGTCCTCTTGTACTTACGTCTGCAACGGGCCTTTTGTATTCAATTCTGATGCAATTTCTGTGATTCATCGTCAATAATAAGGTCCAAGGTATACAGTGAACCTGAAGTGAAGCATCGGAATCTAAAACTGGACTCACAGGAGAGGTTCAAATCGTAGAAAGTGAGAGTGTCAGTCCTCTTGTACTTAGGTCTGCATTGTGCCTTTTGGATTAAATGCGGATGCAATTTCTGTGATTTATCGTCAATGAGAAGGTGCAAGGTATACAGTAAACCTGAAGTGAAGCATCGGAATATAAAACTGGACTCACAGGAGAGGTTCAAATCATAGATAGTTAGAGTGTCAGTCCTCTTGTACTTAAGCCGGCATTGTGCCTTTTGTATTAGATTCGGATGAAAACTCTGTGTTTCATCGTCAATAAGAAGGTGCAAGGTATACAGTAAACCTGAAGTGAACCATCGGAATCTAAAACTGGACTCACAGGAGAGGTTCAAATCGTAGAAAGTGAGAGTGTCAGTCATCTTGTACTTAAGTCTGCTTTGTGCCTTTTGTATTAAATTCGGATGCAATTTGTGTGTTTCATCGTCAATAAGAAGGTGCAAGGTACACAGTACACCTGAAGTGAAGCATCAGAATCTAAAACTGGAATCACAGGAGAGGTTCAAATCATAGAAAGTGAGAGAGTCAGTCCTCTTGTACTTATGTCGGTATTGTGCCTTTTCTATTAAATTCGGATGCAAACTCTGTGTTTCATCGTCAAAACGAAGGTCCAAGGGATACAGTAAGCCTGAAGTGAAGCATCGGAATCTAAAACTGGACTCACAGGAGAGGTTCAAATCATAGAAAGTGAGAGTGTCAGTCCTCTTGTACTTAAGTCGGCATTGTGCCTTTTGTATTGAATTCGGATGCAAACTCTGTGTTTCATCGTCAATCAGAAGCTGCAAGGTATACAGTATACCAGAAGTGAAGCATCGGTATCTAATACTGGACTCACAGGAGAAGTTCAAATAATAGAAAGTGAGAGTGTCAGTCCTCTTGTACTTAAGTCGGCATTGTGCCTTTTGTATTAAATTCGGATGCAATTTCTGAGTTTCATCGTCAGTAAGAAGGTCCAAGGTATACAGTAATCTTGAAGTGAAGCGTCGGAATCTAAAACTGGACTCACAGGACTGGTTCAAATCGTAGAAACTTAGAGTGTCAGTCCTCTTGTACTTGAGTCGACATTGGTAATTTTGTGTTAAATTCGGATGCTATTTCTGTGTTTCATCGTCAATAAGAAGGTGCTAGGTATACACTAAACCTGAAGTGAAGCATCGGAATTTAAAACTGGGCTCACAGGAGACGTTCAAATCATAGAAAGTGATAGTGTCAGTCCTCTTGTACTTAGTTCGGCATTGTGCATTTTGTATTAAATTCGGATGCAATTTCTGTGTTTCATCGGCAATAAGTATGTGTAAGGTATACAGTAATCTTGAAGTAAAGCATCGGAAACTGAAACTGGACTCACAGGAGAGGTTCAAATCATAGAAAGTGAAAGTGTCAGACCTCTTGTACTTATGTCGGCATTGTGCCTTTTGTATTAAATTTGGATGCTATTTCTGTGTTTCATCGTCAATAGGGAGGTGCAAGGTACAAAGTAATCTTGAAAAAGAAGCATCAGAATCTAAAACTGGACTCACAGGAGAGGTTCAAATCGTTGAAAGTGAGAGTGTCAGTCCTCTTGTACTTAAGCCGGCATTGTGCCTTTTGTATTAAATTCGGATGCAATTTCTGTGTTTCATCGACAATACGAAGGTGAAAGGTATACAGTAAACCTGAAGTGGAGCATCGGAATCCAAAACTGGACTCACAGGAGAGGTTCAAATCGTAGTAAGTGAGAGTGTCAGTACTCTTGTACTTAAGTTGGATTTGTGCTTTTTGTATTAAATTTGTATGCAATTTCTGTGTTTCATCGTCAATAAGAAGGAGCAAGGTATACAGTAAAACTGAAGTGAAGCATCGGAATGTAAACCTGGACTCACAGGAGAGGTTCAAATCATAGAAAGTGAGAGTGTCAGTCTTCATGTACGTAAGTCGGCATTTTGCATTTTGAATTACTTTCGGAGGCTATTTCTGTGTTTCATCGTCAATACGGAGGTGCAAGGTATACAGTAAACCTGAAGTGAAGCATCGGAATCTAAAACCGAACTCACAGGAGAGGTACAAATCATAGAAAGTTTGAGTGTCAGTCCTCTTGGACTTAAGACGGCATTGTGCCTTTTGTATTTAATACGGATGCAATTTTCTGTGTTACATCGTCAATAAGAAGGTGCAAGGTATACAGTAATCTTGAAGTGAAGCATCGGAATCTAAAACTTGACTCTCAGGAGAGGTTCAAATCATAGAAACTGAGAGTGTAAGTCCTATTGTACTTAAGTCGGCATTGTGCCTTTTGTATAAAATTCGGATGCAATTTCTGTGTTACATCGTCAATATGAAGGTGCAAGGTATACAGTAAACCAGAAGTGAAGCATCGGAATCTAAAACTGGACTCACAGGAGAGGTTCAAATAGTAGAAAGTGAGAGTGTCAGTCCTCTTGTACTTAAGTCGCCATTGTGCCTTTTGTATTAAATTCGGATGCAATTTCGGCGTTTCATCGTCAATAAGAAGGTCCAAGGGATACAGTATACCTGAAGTGAAGCATTGGAATCTAAAACTCGACTCACAGGAGAGGTTCAAGACATAGAAAGTTAGAGTGTCAGTACTCTTGTACTTAAGTCGGCATTGTGCCTTTGGTATTAAATTCGGATGCAAACTCTGTGTTCCATCGTCAATAAGAAGTTGCAAGGTAAACAGTAAACCTGAAGTGAAGCATCGTAATCTAAAACTGGACTCACAATAGAGGTTCAAATCATAGAGAGTTAAAGTGTCAGTCCTCGTGTACTTAGGTCGGCATTGTGCCTTTTGTATTAAGTTCGGATGCAATTTCTGTGTTTCATCGTCAATAAGAAGGTGCAAGGTATACAGTAAACCTGAAGTGAAGCATCGGAATCTAAAACGGGACTCACAGGAGAGGTTCAAACCATAGAAAGTGAGAGTGTCAGTCCTCTTTTACTTAAGTCGGCATCGGGCCTTTTGTATTAAATTCGGATGCAATTTCTGTGATTCATCGTCAATATGAAGGTCCAAGGTATACAGTAAACCTGAAGTGAAGTATCGGAATCTAATACTGGACTCACAGGAGAGGTTCAAATCATAGAAAGTTTGAGTGTCAGTCCTCTTGTACTTAAGTCGGCATTGTGCCTTTTGTATTAAATTCGGATGCAATTTCTGTGTTTCATCGTCAATAAGAAGGTCCAATTTATACAATAACCCTGAAGTGAAGCATCTGATTTTAAAACTGGACTCACATGAGAGGTTCAAATCGTAGAAAGTCAGAGTGTCAGTCCTCTTGTACTTAAGTCGGCATTGTGCCTTGTGTATTAAATTGGGATGCAATTTCTGTGTTTTATCGTCAATACGAAGGTGCAAGGTATAAAGTAATCTTGAAAATGAAGAATGGGAATCTAAGACTGGACTGACAGGAGAGGTACAATTCATAGAAAGTGAGAGTGTCAGCCCTCCTGTACTTAAGTCGGCATTGTACCTTTTGCATTAAATTCGGATGCAATATCTGTGTTTCATCGTCAATAAGAAGGTGCAACGTATACAGTAATCTTGAAGAGAAGCATCGGAATCTAAAAGTGGACTCACAGGAGTGGTTCAAATCTTGGAAAGTGAGAGTGTGAGTCCTCTTGTACTTACGTCTGCAACGGGCCTTTTGTATTCAATTCTGATGCAATTTCTGTGATTCATCGTCAATAATAAGGTCCAAGGTATACAGTGAACCTGAAGTGAAGCATCGGAATCTAAAACTGGACTCACAGGAGAGGTTCAAATCGTTGAAAGTGAGAGTGTCAGTCCTCTTGTACTTAAGCCGGCATTGTGCCTTTTGTATTAAATTCGGATGCAATTTCTGTGATTCATCGTCAATAAGAAGGTCCAAGGTATACAGTAAACCTGAAGTGAAGCATCGGAATTTAAAACTGGACTCACAGGAGAGGTTCAAATCATAGAAAGTTTGAGTGTGAGTCCTCATGTACTAAAGACGGCATTGTGCCTTTTGTATTTAATTCGGATGCAATTTCTGTGTTACATCGTCAATAAGAAGGTGCAAGGTATACAGTAATCTTGAAGATAAGCATCAGAATCTAAAACTGGACTCACAGGAGAGGTTCAAATCGTAGAAAGTGAGAGTGTCAGTCCTCTTGTACTTAAGTCGCCATTGTGCCTTTTGTATTAAATTCGGATACAATTTCTGTGTTTCTTCGTCAATAAGAAGGTGCAAGGTATACAGTAAACCTGAAGTGAAGCATCGGAATCTAAAACTGGACTCACAGGAGAGGTTCAAATCGTTGAAAGTGAGAGTGTCAGTCCTCTTGTACTTAAGCCGGCATTGTGCCTTTTGTATTAAATTCGGATGCAATTTCTATGTTTCATCGACAATACGAAGGTGAAAGGTATACAGTAAACCTGAAGTGGAGCATCGGAATCCAAAACTGGACTCACAGGAGAGGTTCAAATCGTAGTAAGTGAGAGTGTCAGTACTCTTGTACTTAAGTTGGATTTGTGCTTTTTGTATTAAATTTGTATGCAATTTCTGTGTTTCATCGTCAATAAGAAGGAGCAAGGTATACAGTAAAACTGAAGTGAAGCATCGGAATGTAAACCTGGACTCACAGGAGAGGTTCAAATCATAGAAAGTGAGAGTGTCAGTCTTCATGTACGTAAGTCGGCATTTTGCATTTTGAATTACTTTCGGAGGCTATTTCTGTGTTTCATCGTCAATACGGAGGTGCAAGGTATACAGTAAACCTGAAGTGAAGCATCGGAATCTAAAACCGAACTCACAGGAGAGGTACAAATCATAGAAAGTTTGAGTGTCAGTCCTCTTGGACTTAAGACGGCATTGTGCCTTTTGTATTTAATACGGATGCAATTTTCTGTGTTACATCGTCAATAAGAAGGTGCAAGGTATACAGTAATCTTGAAGTGAAGCATCGGAATCTAAAACTTGACTCTCAGGAGAGGTTCAAATCATAGAAACTGAGAGTGTAAGTCCTATTGTACTTAAGTCGGCATTGTGCCTTTTGTATAAAATTCGGATGCAATTTCTGTGTTACATCGTCAATATGAATGTGCAAGGTATACAGTAAACCTGAAGTGAAGCATCGGAATCTAAAACTGGACTCACAGGAGAGGTTCAAATAGTAGAAAGTGAGAGTGTCAGTCCTCTTGTACTTAAGTCGCCATTGTGCCTTTTGTATTAAATTCGGATGCAATTTCGGCGTTTCATCGTCAATAAGAAGGTCCAAGGGATACAGTATACCTGAAGTGAAGCATTGGAATCTAAAACTCGACTCACAGGAGAGGTTCAAGACATAGAAAGTTAGAGTGTCAGTACTCTTGTACTTAAGTCGGCATTGTGCCTTTGGTATTAAATTCGGATGCAAACTCTGTGTTCCATCGTCAATAAGAAGTTGCAAGGTAAACAGTAAACCTGAAGTGAAGCATCGTAATCTAAAACTGGACTCACAATAGAGGTTCAAATCATAGAGAGTTAAAGTGTCAGTCCTCGTGTACTTAGGTCGGCATTGTGCCTTTTGTATTAAGTTCGGATGCAATTTCTGTGTTTCATCGTCAATAAGAAGGTGCAAGGTATACAGTAAACTTGAAGTGAAGCATCGGAATCTAAAACGGGACTCACAGGAGAGGTTCAAACCATAGAAAGTGAGAGTGTCAGTCCTCTTTTACTTAAGTCGGCATCGGGCCTTTTGTATTAAATTCGGATGCAATTTCTGTGATTCATCGTCAATATGAAGGTCCAAGGTATACAGTAAACCTGAAGTGAAGTATCGGAATCTAATACTGGACTCACAGGAGAGGTTCAAATCATAGAAAGTTTGAGTGTCAGTCCTCTTGTACTTAAGTCGGCATTGTGCCTTTTGTATTAAATTCGGATGCAATTTCTGTGTTTCATCGTCAATAAGAAGGTCCAATTTATACAATAACCCTGAAGTGAAGCATCTGAATCTAAAACTGGACTCACATGAGAGGTTCAAATCGTAGAAAGTCAGAGTGTCAGTCCTCGTGTACTTAAGTCGGCATTGTGCCTTTTGTATTAAATTCGGATGCAATTTCTGTGTTTCATCGTCAATACGAAGGTGCAAGGTATAAAGTAATCTTGAAAATGAAGAATGGGAATCTAAGACTGGACTGACAGGAGAGGTACAATTCATAGAAAGTGAGAGTGTCAGCCCTCCTGTACTTAAGTCGGCATTGTACCTTTTGCATTAAATTCGGATGCGATATCTGTGTTTCATCGTCAATAAGAAGGTGCAACGTATACAGTAATCTTGAAGAGAAGCATCGGAATCTAAAAGTGGAATCACAGGAGTGGTTCAAATCTTGGAAAGTGAGAGTGTCAGTCCTCTTGTACTTACGTCTGCAACGGGCCTTTTGTATTCAATTCTGATGCAATTTCTGTGATTCATCGTCAATAATAAGGTCCAAGGTATACAGTGAACCTGAAGTGAAGCATCGGAATCTAAAACTGGACTCACAGGAGAGGTTCAAATCGTAGAAAGTGAGAGTGTCAGTCCTCTTGTACTTGGGTCGGCATTGTGCCTTTTGGATTAAATGCGGATGCAATTTCTGTGATTTATCGTCAATGAGAAGGTGCAAGGTATACCGTAAACCTGAAGTGAAACTTGGGAATCTAAAACTGGGCTCACAGGAGAGGTTCCAATCATAGAAAGTGAGGGTGTCAGTCCTCTTGTACTTAATTCGGCACTGTGCATTATGTATTAATTTCGGATGCAATTTCTGTGTTTCATCGTCAATAAGAAGGTGCAAGGTATACAGTAATCTTGAAATGAAGCATCGGAATCTAAAACTGGACTCACAGGAGAGGTTCAAATCGTAGAAAGTGAGAGTGTCAGTCCTCTTGTACTTAGGTCTGCATTGTGCCTTTTGGATTAAATGCGGATGCAATTTCTGTGATTTATCGTCAATGGGAAGGTGCAAGGTATACAGTAAACCTAAAGTGAAGCATCGGAATATAAAACTGGACTCACAGGAGAGGTTCAAATCATAGATAGTTAGAGTGTCAGTCCTCTTGTACTTAAGCCGGCATTGTGCCTTTTGTATTAGATTCGGATGAAAACTCTGTGTTTCATCGTCAATAAGAAGGTGCAAGGTATACAGTAAACCTGAAGTGAACCATCGGAATCTAAAACTGGACTCACAGGAGAGGTTCAAATCGTAGAAAGTGAGAGTGTCAGTCATCTTGTACTTAAGTCTGCTTTGTGCCTTTTGTATTAAATTCGGATGCAATTTGTGTGTTTCATCGTCAATAAGAAGGTGCAAGGTACACAGTACACCTGAAGTGAAGCATCAGAATCTAAAACTGGAATCACAGGAGAGGTTCAAATCATAGAAAGTGAGAGAGTCAGTCCTCTTGTACTTATGTCGGTATTGTGCCTTTTCTATTAAATTCGGATGCAAACTCTGTGTTTCATCGTCAAAACGAAGGTCCAAGGGATACAGTAAGCCTGAAGTGAAGCATCGGAATCTAAAACTGGACTCACAGGAGAGGTTCAAATCATAGAAAGTGAGAGTGTCAGTCCTCTTGTACTTAAGTCGGCATTGTGATTTTTGTATTGCATTCGGATGCAAACTCTGTGTTTCATCGTCAATCAGAAGCTGCAAGGTATACAGTATACCAGAAGTGAAGCATCGGTATCTAATACTGGACTCACAGGAGAAGTTCAAATAATAGAAAGTGAGAGTGTCAGTCCTCTTGTACTTAAGTCGGCATTGTGCCTTTTGTATTAAATTCGGATGCAATTTCTGAGTTTCATCGTCAGTAAGAAGGTCCAAGGTATACAGTAATCTTGAAGTGAAGCGTCGGAATCTAAAACTGGACTCACAGGACTGGTTCAAATCGTAGAAACTTAGAGTGTCAGTCCTCTTGTACTTGAGTCGACATTGGTAATTTTGTGTTAAATTCGGATGCAATTTCTGTGTTTCATCGTCAATAAGAAGGTGCTAGGTATACACTAAACCTGAAGTGAAGCATCGGAATTTAAAACTGGGCTCACAGGAGACGTTCAAATCATAGAAAGTGATAGTGTCAGTCCTCTTGTACTTAGTTCGGCATTGTGCATTTTGTATTAAATTCGGATGCAATTTCTGTGTTTCATCGTCAATAAGTATGTGTAAGGTATACAGTAATCTTGAAGTAAAGCATCGGAAACTGAAACTGGACTCACAGCAGAGGTTCAAATCATAGAAAGTGAAAGTGTCAGACCTCTTGTACTTATGTCGGCATTGTGCCTTTTGTATTAAATTTGGATGCTATTTCTGTGTTTCATCGTCAATAGGGAGGTGCAAGGTACAAAGTAATCTTGAAAAAGAAGCATCAGAATCTAAAACTGGACTCACAGGAGAGGTTCAAATCATAGAAAGTGAGAGTGTCAGTCCTCTTGCACTTAAGTCGGCATTGTGCCTTTTGTGTTAAATTCGGATGCAATTTCTGTGTTTCATCGTCAATAAGAAGGTGCTAGGTATATAGTAATCTTTAAGTGAAGCAGCGGAATCTAAAACTGGACTCACAGGAGAGGTTCAAATAGTAGATAGTGAGAGTGTCAGTCCTCTTGTATTTATGTCAGCATTGTGCCTTTTGTATTAAATTCGGATGCAATTTCTGTTTTTCATCGTCAATAATAAGGTGCAAGGTATACAGTAAACCTGAAGTGAAGCGTCGGAATCTAAAACTGGACGCACAGGAGTGGTTCAAATCATAGAAAGTGAGAGTGTGAGACCTCTTGAACTTAGGTCGGCATTGTGCGTTATGTATTAAATACGTATGCGATTTCTGTGTTTCATCGTCAATAAGAAGTGCAAGGTATACAGTAAAACTAAAGTGAAGCATCGGAATCTAACACTGGACTTACAGGAGAGGTTCAAATCGTTTAATGTGGGAGTGTCAGTCCTCTTGTACTTAAGTCGGCATTGTGCCTTTTGTTTTAAATTGGGATGCAATTTCTGTGTTTCATCGTCAATAAGAAGGTGCCAGGTATACAGTAAACCTGAAGTGAAGCTTCGGAATCTAAAACTGGGCTCACAGGAGAGGTTCAAATCGTAGAAAGTGAGAGTGTCACTCCTCCTTTACTTAAGTCGGCATTGTGCCTTTTGTATTACATTCGGATGCAATTTCTGTGTTTCATCGTCAATAGGAAGGTGCAAGGTATACAGTAAACCTGAAGTGAAGCATCGGAATCTAAAACTGGACTCACAGGAGAGGTTCAAATCATAGAAAGTGAGAGTGTCAGTCCTCGTGCACTTAAGTCGGCATTGTGCCTTTTGTGTTAAATTCGGATGCAATTTCTGTGTTTCATCGTCAATAAGAAGGTGCTAGGTATACAGTAATCTTGAAGTGAAGCAGCGGAATCTAAAACTGGACTCACAGGAGAGGTTCAAATCGTAGATAGTGAGAGTGTCAGTCCTCTTGTATATAAGTCGGCATTGTGCCTTATGTATTAAATTCGTAAGCGATTTCTGTGTTTCATCGTCAATAAGAAGGTGCAAGGTATACAGTAAACCTAAAGTGAAGCATCGGAATCTAAAACTGGACTCACAGGAGAGGTTCAAATCGTTGAATGTGGGAGTGTCAGTCCTCTTGTACTTAAGTCGGCATTGTGCCTTTTGTTTTAAATTGGGATGCAATTTCTGTGTTTCGTCGTGAATAAGAAGGTGCAAGGTATGCAGTAAACCTGAAGTGAAGCTTCGGAATCTAAAACTGGGCTCACAGGAGTGGTTCAAATCATAGAAAGTGAGAGTGTCAGTCGTCTTGTACTTAATTCGGCATTGTGCATTATGTTTTAATTTCGGATGCAATTTCTGTGTTTCATCGTCAATAAGAAGGAGCAAGGTATACAGTAATCATGAAATGAAGCATCGGAATCTAAAACTGGACTCACTGGAAAGGTTCAAATCGTAGAAAGTGAGAGTGTCAGTCCTCTTGTACCTAAGTCGGCATTTTGCTTTTTGTATTAAATTCGGATGATATTTCTGTGTTTCATCGTCAATAAGAAGGTCCGAGGTATACAGTAAACCTGAAGTGAAGCTTCGGAATCTAAAACTGGATTCACAGGAGAGGTTCTAATCATAGAAAGTTAGAGTGTCAGTCCTCTTGTACTTAAGTTTGCATAGTGCCTTTTGTATTAAATTCGGATGCAATTTCTGTGTTTCATCGTCAACAGGAAGGTGCAAGGTATACAGTAATCTTGAAGTGAAGCATCGGAATCTAAAACTGGACTCACAGGAGAGGTTCAAATCGTAGAAAGTGAGAGTGTCAGTCCTCTTGTACTTATGTCGGTATTGTGCCTTTTCTATTAAATTCGGATGCAAACTCTGTGTTTCGTCGTCAAAACGAAGGTCCAAGGGATACAGTAAACCTGAAGTGAAGCATCGGAATCTAAAACTGGACTCACAGGAGAGGTTCATATCATAGAAAGTGAGAGTGTCAGTCCATTTGTACTTAAGTCGGCATTGTGCCTTTTGTATTAAATTCGGATGCAAACTCTGTGTTTCATCGTCAAAAAGAAGGTCCAAGGGATACAGTAAACCTTAAGCGATGCATCGGAATCTAAAACTGGACTCACAGGAGAGGATCAAATCATAGAAAGTGAGAGTGTCAGTCCTCTTGTACTTAGGTCGGCATTGTGCATTTGTATAAAATTCGGATGCATTTTCTGTTTTTATTCGTCAATAAGTAGGTGCAAGGTATACAGTAATCTTGATGTGAAGCATCGGAATCTAAAACTGGACTCAAAGGAGAGGTTCCAATCGTATAAAGTGAGAGTGTCAGTCCTATTGTACTTAAGTCGGCATTGTGCCTTTTGTATTGAATTCGGATGCAATGTCTGTGTTTCATCGTCAATAAGAAGGTGCAAGGTATACAGTAATCATGAAGTGAAGGATCGGAATCTAAAACTGGACTCGCAGGAGTGGTTCAAATCGTAGAAAGTGAGAGTGTCAGTTCTCTTGTACTTATGTCGGCATTGCGCCTTTTGTATTAAATTCTGATGCTATTTCTGTGTTTCATCGTCAATAAGAAGGTGCAAGGGATACAGTATACCTGAAGTGAACCATCGGAATCTAAAACTGGACTCACAGGAGAGGTTAAAGTCGTAGATACAGAGAGTGTCAGTCCTCTTGTACTTAAGTCGGCATTGTGCCTTTTGTATTAAATTCGGATGTAATATCTGAGTTTCATCGTCAGTAAGAAGGTCCAAGGTATACAGTAATCTTGAAGTGAAGCGTCGGAATGTAAAACTGGACTCACAGGACTGGTTCAAATCGTAGAAACTTAGAGTGTCAGTCCTCTTGTACTTGAGTCAACATTGTTCCTTTTGTGTTAAATTCGGATGCAATTTCTGTGTTTCATCGTCAATAAGAAGGTGCTAGGTGTACACTAAACCTGAAGTGAAGCATCGGAATCTAAAACTGGGCTTACAGGAGAGGTTCAAATCATAGATGGTGAGAGTGTCAGTCTTCTTGTACTTAAGTCGGCAATGTGCCTTTTGTATTAAATTCGGATGCAATATCTGTGTTTTATCGTCAATAAGAAGGTGCAAGGTATACAGTAATCTTGAAGTGAAGCATCGGAATCTAAAACTTGACTCACAGGAGAGGTTCAAATCATAGAAAGTGATAGTGTCAGTCCTCTTGTACTTAAGTCGGCATTGTGCATTTTGTATTAATTTCGGATGCAATTTCTGTGTTTCATCGTCAATAAGTAGGTGTAAGGTATACAGTAATCTTGAAGTAAAGCATCGGAAACTGAAACTGGACTCACAGGAGAGGTTCAAATCATAGAAAGTGATAGTGTCAGTCCTCTTGTACTTGAGTCGGCATTGTGCCTTTTGTATTAAATTTTGATGCAATTTCTGTGTTTCATCGTCAATAGAGAGGTGCAAGGTACAAAGTAATCTTGAAAGTGAAGCATCAGAATCTAAAACTAGACTCACAGATGAGGTTCAAATCATAGAAAGTGAGAGTGTCAGTCCTCTTGCACTTAAGTCGGCATTGTGCCTTTTGTGTTAAATTCGGATGCAATTTTTGTGTTTCATCGTAAATAAGAAGGTGCTAGGTATACAGTAATCTTGAAGTGAAGCAGCGGAATCTAAAACTGGACTCACAGGAGAGGTTCAAATCGTAGATAGTGAGAGTGTCAGTCCTCTTGTATTTAAGTCAGCATTGTGCCTTTTGTATTAAATTCGGATGCAATTCCAGTTTTTCATCGTCAATAATAAGGTGCAAGGTATACAGTAAACCTGAAGTGAAGCGTCGGAATCTAAAACTGGTCTCACAGGAGTGGTTCAAATCATAGAAAGTGAGAGTGTGAGTCCTCTTGAACTTAGGTCGGCATTGTGCCTAATGTATTAAATACGTATCCGATTTCTGTGTTTCATCGTCAATAAGAAGGTGCAACGTATACAGTAAACCTAAAGTGAAGCATCGGAATCTAACACTGGACTCACAGGAGAGGTTCAAATCGTTTAATGTGGGAGTGTCTGTCCTCTTGTACTTAAGTCGGCATTGTGCCTTTTGTTTTAAATTGGGATGCAATTTCTGTGTTTCATCGTCAATAAGAAGGTGCAAGGTATACAGTAAACCTGAAGTGAAGCTTCGGAATCTAAAACTGGGCTCACAGGAGAGGTTCAAATCATAGAAAGTGAGAGTGTCAGTCCTCTTGTACTTAATTCGGCATTGTGCATTATGTATTAATTTCGGATGCAATTTCTGTGTTTCATCGTCAATAAGAAGATGCAAGGTATACAGTAATCTTGAAATGAAGCATCGGAATCTAAAACTGGACTCACTGGAAAGGTTCAAATCGTAGAAAGTGAGAGTGTCAGGCCTCTTGTACCTAAGTCGGTATTTTGCCTTTTGTGTTTAATTCGGATGATATTTCTGTGTTTCATCGTCAATAAGTAGGTGTAAGGTATACAGTAAACCTGAAGTGAAGCATCGGAATCTAAAACTGGACTCACAGGAGAGGTTCAAATCATAGAAAGTGATAGTGTCAGTCCTCTTGTACTTAAGTCGGCATTGTGCATTTTGTAATAATTTCGGATCCAATTTCTGTGTTTCATCGTCAATAAGTAGGTGTAAGGTATACAGTAATCTTGAAGTAAAGCATCGGAATCTGAAACTGGACTCACAGGAGAGGTTCAAATCATAGAAAGTGAAAGTGTCAGTCCTCTTGTACTTAAGTCGGCATTGTGCCTTTTGTATTAAATTTGGATGCTATTTCTGTGTTTCATCGTCAATAGGGAGGTGCAAGGTATAAAGTAATCTTGAAAATGAAGCATCAGAATCTAAAACTGGACTCACAGGAGAGGTTCAAATCATAGAAAGTGAGAGTGTCAGTCCTCTTGCACTTAAGTCGGCATTGTGCCTTTTGTGTTAAATTCGGATGCAATTTCTATGTTTCATCGTCAATAAGAAGGTGCTAGGTATACAGTAATCTTGAAGTGAAGCAGCGGAATCTAAAACTGGACTCACAGGAGAGGTTCAAATCGTAGATAGTGAGAGTGTCAGTCCTCTTGTATTTTACGTCAGCATTGTACCTTTTGTACTAAATTCGAATGAAATTTCTGTTTTTCATCGTCAATAATAAGGTGCAAGGTATACAGTAAACCTGAAGTGAAGCATCGGAATCTAAAACTGGACTCACAGGAGTAGTTCAAATCATAGAAAGTGAGAGTGTGAGTCCCCTTGAACTTAAGTCGGCATTGTGCCTTATGTATTAAATTCGTATGCGATTTCTGTGTTTCATCGTCAATAAGAAGGTGCAAGGTATACAGTAAACCTAAAGTGAAGCATCGGAATCTAAAACTGGACTCACAGGAGAGGTTCAAATCGTAGAAAGTGAGATTGTCAGTCCTCTTGTACTTATGTCGGCATTGTGCCTTTAGTATTAAATGCGGATGCAATTTCTGTGTTTTATCGTCAATAAGAAGGTGCAAGGTATACAGTAAACCTGAAGTGAAGCATCGGAATATAAAACTGGACTCACGGGAGAGGTTCAAATCATAGAGAGTGAGAGTGTCAGACCTCTTGTACTTAAGTCGGCATTGTGCCTTTTGTATTAAATTCGGATGCAATATCTGAGTTTCATCGTCAATAAGAAGGTGCAAGGTATACAGTATACCTGAAGTGAAGCATCGGAATCTAAAACTGGACTCACAGGAGAGGTTCAAATCGTAGAAAGTGAGAGTGTCAGTCCTCTTTTACTTAAGTCCGCATTGTGCCTTTTGTATTGAATTCGGATGAAAAATCTGTGTTTCATCGTCAATCAGAAGTTGCAAGGTATACAGTAAGCCAGAAGTGAAGCATCGGTATCTAATACTGGACTCACAGGAGAAGTTCAAATCATAGAAAGTGAGAGTGTCAGTCCTCTTGTACTTAAGTCGGCATTGTGCCTTTTGTATTAAATTCGGATGCAATTTCCGTGTTTCATCGTCAATAAGAAGGTGCTAGGCATACGGTAATCTTGAAGTGAAGCATCGGAATCCATAACTTGACTCACAGGAGAGGTTCAAATCGTAGAAAGTTAGAGTGTCAGTCCTCTTGTACTTAAGCTGGCATTGTGAATTTTGTATTAATTTCGGATGTAATTTCTGTGTTTCATCGTCAATAAGAAGGTGCAAAGTATACAGTAATCTTCAAGTAAAGCATCGGTATCTAAAACTGGACTCACAGGAGAGGATCAAATCTGAGAAAGTGAGAGTGTCAGTCCTCTTGTACTTAAGTCGGCATTGTGCATTTTGTATTAAATTCGGACGCAATTTCTGTGTTTCATTGTCAATAAGAATGTGCAAGGTACACAGTAATCTTGATGTGAAGCATCGGAATTTAAAACTTGAGTCACAGGACAGGTTCAAACCGTAAAAGTGAGAGAGTCAGTCCTCTTGCACTTAGGTCGGCATTGTGCCTTTTGTATTAAATTCGGATGGAATTTCTGTGTTTCATCGTCAATTAGTAGGTGCAAGGTATACAGTAATCTTGAAGTGTAGCATCGGAATCTAAAACTGGACTCACAGGAGAGGATCAAATCGTAGAAAGTGAGAGTGACAGTCCTCTTGTACTTAAATCGGCATTGTGCCTTATGTATTAAATTCGGTTGCAATTTCTGTGTTTCATCGTCAATAAGAATAAGAAGGTGCAAGGTATATGGTAATCTTGAAGTGAAGCATCGGAATCTAACTCTTGACTCACAGGAGAGGTTCAAATCATAGAAAGTGAGAGTGTCTGTCCTCTTGTACTTAAGTCGGCATTGTGCATTTTGTATTAATTTCCGATGCGATTTCTGTGTTTCATCGTCAATAAGAAGGTGCAAGGCATACAGTATTCATGAAGTGAAGCATCGGAATCTAAAACTGGACTCACAGGAGAGGTTTAAATCGTAGAAGGTGAGAGTGTCAGTCCTCTTGTACCAAAGTCGGCATTGTGCCTTTTGTATTAAATTCGGAAGCAATTTCTGTGTTTCACCGTCAATACGAAGGTGCAAGGTATACAGTAATATTGAAGTGAAGCATCGGAATCTAAAACTGGACTCACAGGAGAGGTTAAAATCGTAGATAGAGAGAATGTCAGTCCTCTTGCACTTAAATCGGCATTGTGTCTTTTGTATTAAATTCGGATGCGATTTCTGTGTTTCATCGTCAATTAGAAGGTGCTAGGCATACGGTAATCTTGAAGTGAAGGATCGGAATCCATAACTTGACTCACAAGAGAGGTTCAAATCATAGAAAGTTAGAGTGTCAGTCCTCTTGTACTTAAGCTGGCATTGTGAATTTTGTATTAATTTCGGATGTAATTTCTGTGTTTCATCGTCAATAAGAAGGTGCAAGGTATACAGTAATCTTCAAGTGAAGCATCGGTATCTAAAACTGGACTCACCAGAGAGGTTCAAATCTTAGAAAGTTAGAGTGTCAGTCCTCTTGTATTTAAGTCAGCATTGTGCCTTTTGTATTAAATTCGGATGCAATTTCAGTTTTTCATCGTCAATAATAAGGTGCAAGGTATACAGTAAACTTGAAGTGAAGCTTCGGAATCTAAAACTGGGCTCACAGGAGAGGTTCAAATCATAGAAAGTGAGAGTGTCATTCCTCTTGTACTTAATTCGGCATTGTGCATTATGTATTAATTTCGGATGCAATTTCTGTGTTTCATCGTCAATAAGAAGGTGCAAGGTATACAGTAATCTTGAAATGAAGCATCGGAATCTAAAACTGGACTCACTATAAAGGTTCAAATCGTAGAAAGTGAGAGTGTCAGTCCTCTTGTACCTAAGTCGGTATTTTGCCTTTTGTATTAAATTCGGATGATATTTCTGTGTTTCATCGTCAATAAGTAGGTGTAAGGTATACAGTAAACTTGAAGTGAAGCATCGGAATCTAAAACTGGACTCACAGGAGAGGTTCAAATCATAGAAAGTGATAGTGTCAGTCCTCTTGTACTTAAGTCGGCATTGTGCATTTTGTAATAATTTCGGATGCAATTTCTGTGTTTCATCGTCAATAAGTAGGTGTAAGGTATACAGTAATCTTGAAGTAAAGCATCGGAATCTGAAACTGGACCCACAGGAGAGGTTCAAATCATAGAAAGTGAAAGTGTCAGTCCTCTTGTACTTAAGTCGGCATTGTGCCTTTTGTATTAAATTCGGATGCTCTTTCTGTGTTTCATCGTCAATAGGGAGGTACAAGGTATAAAGTAATCTTGAAAATGAAGCATCTGAATCTAAAACTGGACTCACAGGAGAGGTTCAAATCATAGAAAGTGAGAGTGTCAGTCCTCTTGCACTTAAGTCGGCATTGTGCCTTTTGTGTTAAATTCGGATGCAATTTCTGTGTTTCATCGTCAATAAGAAGGTGCTAGGTATACAGTAATCTTGAAGTGAAGCAGCGGAATATAAAACTGGACTCACAGGAGAGGTTCAATTCGTAGAGAGTGAGAGTGTCAGTGCTCTTGTATTTTACGTCAGCATTGTACCTTTTGTACTAAATTCGAATGAAATTTCTGTTTTTCATCGTCAATAATAAGGTGCAAGGTATACAGTAAACCTGAAGTGAAGCATGGGAATCTAAAACTGGACTCACAGGAGTAGTCCAAATCATAGAAAGTGAGAGTGTGAGTCCTCTTGAACTTAAGTCGGCATTGTGCCTTATGTATTAAATTCGTATGCGATTTCTGTGTTTCATCGTCAATAAGAAGGTGCAAGGTATACAGTAAACCTAAAGTGAAGCATCGGAATCTGATACTGGACTCACAGGAGAGGTTCAAATCGTAGAAAGTGAGATTGTCAGTCCTCTTGTACTTATGTCGGCATTGTGCCTTTAGTATTAAATGCGGATGCAATTTCTGTGTTTTATCGTCAATAAGAAGGCGCAAGGTATACAGTAAACCTGAAGTGAAGCATCGAAATATAAAACTGGACTCACGGGAGAGGTTCAAATCATAGAGAGTGAGAGTGTCAGACCTCTTGTACTTAAGTCGGCATTGTGCCTTTTGTATTAAATTCGGATGCAATATCTGAGTTTCATCGTCAATAAGAAGGTGCAAGGTATACAGTATACCTGAAGTGAAGCATCGGAATCTAAAACTGGACTCACAGGAGAGGTTCAAATCATAGATAGTTAGAGTGTCAGTTCTCTTGTACTTAAGCCGGCATTGTGCCTTTTGTATTAGATTCGGATGACAACTCTGTGTTTCATCGTCAAGAAGAAGGTGCAAGGTTTACTGTAAACCTGAAGTGAACCATCGGAATCTAAAACTGGACTCACAGGAGAGGTTCAAATCGTAGAAAGTGAGAGTGTCAGTCATGTTGTACTTAAGTCTGCTTTGTGCCTTTTGTATTAAATTCGGATGCAATTTCTGTGTTTCATCGTCAATAAGAAGGTGCAAGGTATACAGTACACCTGAAGTGAAGCATCAGAATCTATAACTGGACTCACAGGAGAGGTTCAAATCATAGAAAGTGAGAGTGTCAGTCCTATTGTACTTATGTCGGTATTGTGCGTTTTGTATTAAATTCGGATGCAAACTCTGTGTTTCATCGTCAAAACGAAGTACCAAAAGATATACAGTAAACCTGAAGTGAAGCATCGGAATCTAAAACTGGACTCACAGGAGAGGTTCAAATCATAGAAAGTTAGAGTGTCAGTCCATTTGTACTTAAGTCGGCATTGTGCCTTTTGTATTAAATTCGGATGCAAACTCTGTGTTTCATCGTCAATAAGAAGGTCCAAGGAATACAGCAAACCTTAAGTGATGCATCGGAATCTAATACTGGACTCACAGGAGAGGTTCAAATCATAGAAAGTGAGAGTGTCAGTCCTCTTGTACTTAAGTCCGCATTGTGCCTTTTGTATTGAATTCGGATGAAAAATCTGTGTTTCATCGTCAATCAGAAGTTGCAAGGTATACAGTAAACCAGAAGTGAAGCATCGGTATCTAATACTGGACTCACAGGAGAAGTTCAAATCATAGAATGTGAGAGTGTCAGTCCTCTTGTACTTAAGTCGGCATTGTGCCTTTTGTATTAAATTCGGATGCAATTTCTGTGTTTCATCGTCAATAAGAAGGTGCTAGCCATACGGTAATCTTGAAGTGAAGCATCGGAATCCATAACTTGACTCACAGGAGAGGTTCAAATCGTAGAAATTTAGAGTGTCAGTCCTCTTGTACTTAAGCTGGCATTGTGAATTTTGTATTAATTTCGGATGTAATTTCTGTGTTTCATCGTCAATAAGAAGGTGCAAAGTATACAGTAATCTTCAAGTGAAGCATCGGTATCTAAAACTGGACTCACAGGAGAGGATCAAATCTGAGAAAGTGAGAGTGTCAGTCCTCTTGTACTTAAGTCGGCATTGTGCCTTTTGTATTAAATTCGGATGCAATTTCTGCGTTTCATTGTCAATAAGAATGTGCAAGATACACAGTAATCTTGATGTGAAGCATCGGAATTTAAAACTTGAGTCACAGGACAGGTTCAAACCATAAAAGTGAGAGAGTCAGTCCTCTTGCACTTAGGGCGGCATTGTGCCTTTTGTATTAAATATCGGATGCAATTTCTGTGTTTCATCGTCAATTAGTAGGTGCAAGGTATACAGTAATCTTGAAGTGTAGCATCGGAATCTAAAACTGGACTCACAGGAGAGGATCAAATCGTAGAAAGTGAGAGTGACAGTCCTCTTGTACTTAAATCGGCATTGTGCCTTATGTATTAAATTCGGTTGCAATTTCTGTGTTTCATCATCAATAAGAATAAGAAGGTGCAAGGTATATGGTAATCTTGAAGTGAAGCATCGGAATCTAACTCTTGACTCACAGGAGAGGTTCAAATCATAGAAAGTGAGAGTGTCAGTCCTCTTGTCCTTAAGTCGGCATTGTGCATTTTGTATTAATTTCCGATGCGATTTCTGTGTTTCATCGTCAATAAGAAGGTGCAAGTCATACAGTAATCATGAAGTGAAGCATCGGAATCTAAAACTGGACTCACAGGAGAGGTTTAAATCGTAGAAAGTGAGAGTGTCAGTCCTCTTGTACCTAAGTCGGCATTGTGCCTTTTGTATTAAATTCGGAAGCAATTTCTGTGTTTCATCGTCAATAAGAATGTGCAAGGTATACAGTAATATTGAAGTGAAGCATCGGAATCTAAAACTGGACTCACAGGAGAGGTTAAAATCGTAGATAGAGAGAATGTCAGTCCTCTTGTACTTAAATCGGCATTGTGTCTTTTGTATTAAATTCGGATGCAATTTCTGTGTTTCATCGTCAATAAGAAGGTGCTAGGCATACGGTAATCTTGAAGTGAATAATCGGAATCCATAACTTGACTCACAGGAGAGGTTCAAATCATAGAAAGTTAGAGTGTCAGTCCTCTTGTACTTAAGCTGGCATTGTGAATTTTGTATTAATTTCGGATGTAATTTCTGTGTTTCATCGTCAATAAGAAGGTGCAAGGTATACAGTAATCTTCAAGTGAAGCATCGGTATCTAAAACTGGACTCACAGGAGAGGTTCAAAACTTAGAAAGTGAGAGTGTCAGTCCTCTTGTACTTAAGTCGGCATTGTGCCTTTTGTATTAATTTCGGATGCAATTTCTGTGTTTCATCGTCAATAAGAAGGTGCAAGGTATACAGTAATTTTGAAGTGAAGCATCGGAATCAAAAACTGGTTTCACAGGAGAGGTTCACAGCGTAGAAAGTAAGAGTGTCAGTCCTCTTGTACTTAAGTCGGCATTGTGCCTTTTGTATTAAATTCAGATGCAATTTCCGTGTTTCATCGTCAATAAGAAGGGGCAACGTATACAGTTCACTGGAAGTGAAGCATCGGAATCTAAAACTGGACTCACAGGTGAGGTTCAGATCATAGAAAGTGACAGTGTCAGTCCTCTTTTACTTAAGTCGGCATTGTGCCTTTTGTATTAAATTCGGATGCAAATTCTGTGTTTCATCGTCAATAAGAAGGTCCTAGGGATACAGTTTACCTGAAGTGAAGCATCGGAATCTAAAACTGGACTCACAGCAGAGGTTTAAATCACAGAAAGTTAGAGTGTCAGACCTCTTGTACTTAAGTCGGTATTGTGCCTTTTGTATTAAATTCGGATGCAAACTCTGTGTTTCATCGTCAATAAGAAGGTCCAAGGGATACAGTAAACCTGAAGTGAAGCATCGGAATCTAAAACTGGACTCACAGGAGAGGATCAAATCATAGAAAGTGAGAGTGTCAGTCCTCTTGTACTTAGGTCGGCATTGTGCATTTGTATTAATTTCGGATGTAATTTCTGTGTTTCATCGTCAATAAGAAGGTGCAAGGTATACAGTAATCTTCATGTGAAGCATCGGTATCTAAAACTGGTCTCACAGGAGAGGATCAAATCTTAGAAAGTGAGAGTGTCAGTCCTCTTGTACTTCAGTCAGCATTATACCTTTTGTATTAAATTCGGATGCAATTTCTGTGTTTCATTGTCAATAAGACTGTGCAAGGTACACAGTTATCTTGATGTGAAGCATCGGAATTTAAAACTTGAGTCACAGGACAGGTTCAAATCATAAAATTGAGAGAGTCAGTCCTCTTGCACTTAGGTCGACATTGTGCCTTTTGTATTAAATTCGGATGCAATTTCTGTGTTTCATCGTCAATTAGTAGGTGCAAGGTATACAGTAATCTTGAAGTGTGGCATCGGAATCTAAAACTGGACTCACAGGAGAGGTTCAAATCGTAGAAAGTGAGAGTGACAGTCCTCTTGTACTTAAATCGGCATTGTGCCTTATGTATTAAATTCGGTTGCAATTTCTGTGTTTCATCGTCAATAAGAATAAGAAGGTGCAAGGTATATGGTAATCTTGAAGTGAAGCATCGGAATCTAACTCTTGACTCACAGGAGAGGTTCAAATTATAGAAAGTGAGAGTGTCAGTCCTCTTGTACTTAAGTCGGCATTGTGCATTTTGTATTAATTTGCGATGCGATTTCTGTGTTTCATCGTCAATAAGAAGGTCCAAGGGATACAGTAAACCTGAAGTGAAGCATCGGAATTTAAAACTGGACTCACAGGAGAGGATCAAATCATAGAAAGTGAGAGTGTCAGTCCTCTTGTACTTAGGTCGGCATTGTGCATTTGTATTAAATTCGGATGCAATTTCTGTGTTTCATCGTCAATAAGAAGGTGCAAGGTATGCAGTAATCTTGAAGTGAAGCATCGGAATCTAAAACTGGACTCACAGGAGTGGTTCAAATCGTAGAAAGTGAGAGTGTCAGTCCTCTTGTACTTAAGTCGGCATTGTGCCTTTTGTATTAAATTCGGATGCTATTTCTGTGTTTCATCGTCAATAAGAAGGTGCAAGGGATACAGTATACCTGAAGTGGAAAATCGGAATCTAAAACTGGACTCACAGGAGAAGTTCAAATCATAGAAAGTGAGAGTGTCAGTCCTCTTGTACTTAAGTCGGCATTGTGCCTTTTGTATTGAATTCGGATGCAAACTCTGTGTTTCATCGTCAATAGGAAGGTGCAAGGTATACAGTAAACCAGAAGTGAAGCATCGGAATCTAATACTGGACTCACAGGAGAAGTTCAAATCATAGAAAGTTAGAGTGTCAGACCACTTGTACTTAAGTCGGTATTGTGCCTTTTTATTAAATTCGGATGCAAACTCTGTGTTTCATCGTCAATAAGAAGGTCCAAGGGATACAGTAAACCTGAAGTGAAGCATCGGAATCTAAAACTGGACACACAGGAGAGGATCAAATCATAGAAAGTGAGAGTGTCAGTCCTCTTGTATTTAGGTCGGCATTGTGCATTTGTATTAAATTCGGATGCAATTTCTGTGTTTCATCGTCAATAAGAAGGTGCAAGGTATACAGTAATCTTGAAGTGAAGCATCGGAATCTAAAACTGGACTCACAGGAGTGGTTCAAATCGTAGAAAGTGAGAGTGTCAGTCCTCTTGTACTTAAGTCGGCATTGTGCCGTTTGTATTAAATTCGGATGCTATTTCTGTGTTTCATCGTCAATAAGAAGGTGCAAGGGATACAGTATACCTGAAGTGGAGCATCGGAATCTAAAACTGGACTCACAGGAGAAGTTCAAATCATAGAAAGTGAGAGTGTCAGTCCTCTTGTACTTAAGTCGGCATTGTGCCTTTAGTATTAAATGCGGATGCAATTTCTGTGTTTCATCGTCAATAAGAAGGTGCAAGGTATACAGTACACCTGAAGTGAAGCATCAGAATCTAAAACTGGACTCACAGGAGAGGTTCAAATCGTAGAAAGTGAGAGTGTCAGTCATGTTGTACTTAAGTCTGCTTTGTGCCTTTTGTATTAAATTCGGTTGCAATTTCTGTGTTTCATCGTCAATAAGAAGGTGCAAGGTATACAGTACATCTGAAGTGAAGCATCAGAATCTAAAACTGGACTCACAGGAGAGGTTCAAATCATAGAACGTGAGAGTGTCAGTCCTCTTGTACTTATGTCGGTATTGTGCCTTTTGTATTAAATTCGGATGCAAACTCTGTGTTTCATCGTCAAAACGAAGGTCCAAGATATACAGTACACCTGAAGTGAAGCATCGGAATCTAAAACTTTACTCACAGGAGAGGTTCAAATCATAGAAAGTTAGAGTGGCAGTCCATTTGTACTTAAGTCGGCATTGTGCCTTTTGTATTAAATTCGGATGCAAACTCTGTGTTTCATCGTCAATAAGAAGGTCCAAGGGATACAGTAAACCTTAAGTGATGCATCGGAATCTAATACTGGACTCACAGGAGAGGTTCAAATCATAGAAAGTGAGAGTGTCAGTCCTCTTGTACTTAAGTCCGCTTTGTGCCTTTTGTATTGAATTCGGATGAAAAATCTGTGTTTCGTCGTCAATCAGAAGTTGCAAGGTATACAGTAAACCAGAAGTGAAGCATCGGTATCTAATACTGGACTCACAGGAGAAGTTCAAATCATAGAAAGTGAGAGTGTCAGTCCTCTTGTACTTAAGTCGGCATTGTGCCTTTTGTATTAAATTCGGATGCAAACTCTGTGTATCATCGTCATTAAGAAGGTGCAAGGTATATAGTAATCTTGAATTGAAGCATCGGAATCTAAATCTTGACTCACAGGAGAGGTACAAATCATAGAATGTGAGAGTGTCAGTCCTCTTGTACTTAAGTCGGCATTGTGCATTTTGTATTAATTTCCGATGCAATTTCTGTGTTTCATCGTCAATAAGAAGGTGCAAGGTACACAGTAATCTTGATGTGAAGCATCGGAATCTAAAACTTGAGTCACAGGACAGGTTCAAATCATAAAAGTGAGAGAGTCAGTCCTCTTGCACTTAGATCGGCATTGTGCCTTTTGTATTAAATTCGGATGCAATTTCTGTGTTTCATCGTCAATTAGTAGGTGCAAGGTATACAGTAATCTTGAAGTGTAGCATCGGAATCTAAAACTGGACTCACAGGAGAAGTTCAAATCGTAGAAAGTGAGAGTGACAGTCCTCTTGTACTTAAATCGGCATTGTGCCTTATGTATTAAATTCGGTTGCAATTTCTGTGTTTCATCGTCAATAAGAAAAAGAAGGTGCAAGGTATATGGTAATCTTGAAGTGAAGCATCGGAATCTAACTCTTGACTCACAGGAGAGGTTCAAATCATAGAAAGAGAGAGTGTCAGTCCTCTTGTACTTAAGTCGGCATTGTGCATTTTGTATTAATTTCCGATGCAATTTCTGTGTTTCATCGTCAATAAGAAGGTGCAAGGTATACAGTAATCATGAAGTGAAGCATCGGAATCTAAAACTGGACTCACAGGAGAGGTTTAAATCGTAGAAAGTGAGAGTGTAAGTCCTCTTGTACCTAAGTCGGCATTGTGCCTTTTGTATTAAATTCGGAAGCAATTTCTGTGTTTCATCGTCAATAAGAAGGTGCAATGTATACAGTAATATTGAAGTGAAGCATCGGAATCTAAAACTGGACTCACAGGAGAGGTTAAAACCGTAGATAGAGAGAATGTCAGTCCTCTAGTACTTAAATCGGCATTGTGTCTTTTGTATTAAATTCGGATGCAATTTCTGTGTTTCATCGTCAATAAGAAGGTGCTAGTTATACCGTAATCTTGAAGTGAAGCATCGGAATCCATAACTTGACTCACAGGAGAGGTTCAAATCATAGAAAGTTAGATTGTCAGTCCTCTTGTACTTAAGCTGGCATTGTGAATTTTGTATTAATTTCGGATGTAGTTTCTGTGTTTCAACCTCAATAAGAAGGTCCAAGGTATACAGTAATCTTCAAGTGAAGCATCGGTATCTAAAACTGGACTCACAGGAGAGGTTCAAATCTTAGAAAGTGAGAGTGTCAGTGCTCTTGTACTTAAGTCGGCATTGTGCCTTTTGTATTAATTTCGGATGCAATTTCTGTGCTTCATCGTCAATAAGAAGGTGCAGGGAAACAGTAATTTTGAAGTGAAGCATCGGAATCAAAAACTGGTTTCACAGGAGAGGTTCACATCGTAGAAAGTAAGAGTGTCAGTCTACTTGTACTTAAGTCGGCATTGTGCCTTTTGTGTTAAATTCAGATGCAATTTCCGTGTTTCATCGTCAATAAGAAGGGGCAACGTATACAGTACACTGGAAGTGAAGCATCGGAATCTAAAACTGGACTCACAGGAGAGGTTCAGATCATAGAAAGTTAGAGTGTCAGTCCTCTTGTACTTAAGCTGGCATTGTGAATTTTGTATTAAATTCGGATGCAATTTCTGTGTTTCATCGTCAATAAGAAGGTGCAAGGTATACAGTAATCTTGAAGTGAAGCATCGGAATCTAAAACTGGACTCACAGGAGTGGTTCAAATCGTAGAAAGTGAGAGTGTCAGTCCTCTTGTACTTAAGTCGACATTGTTCCTTTTGTGTTAAATTCGGATGCAATTTCTGTGTTTCATCGTCAATAAGAAGGTGCTAGGTATACACTAAACCTGAAGTGAAACATCGGAATCTAAAACTGGACTCACAGGAGAGGATCTAATCATAGAAAGTGAGAGTGTCAGTCCTCTTGTACTTAGGTCGGCATTGTGCATTTGTATTAAATTCGGATGCAATTTCTGTGTTTCATCGTCAATAAGAAGGTGCAAGGTATACAGTAATCTTGAAGTGAAGCATCGGAATCTAAAACTGGACTCACAGGAGTGGTTCAAATCGTAGAAAGTGAGAGTGTCAGTCCTCTTGTACTTAAGTCGGCATTGTGCCTTTTGTATGAAATTCGGATGCTATTTCTGTGTTTCATCGTCAATAAGAAGGTGCAAGGGATACAGTATACCTGAAGTGGAGCATCGGAATCTAAAACTGGACTCACAGGAGAAGTTCAAATCATAGAAAGTGAGAGTGTCAGTCCTCTTGTACTTAAGTCGGCATTGTGCCTTTGTATTGAATTGGGATGCAAACTCTTTGTTTTATCGTCAATAAGAAGGTCCAAGGGATACAGTAAACCTGAAGTGAAGCATCGGAATCTAAACCTGGAGTCACAGGAGAGGTTAAAATCGTAGATACAGAGAGTGTCAGTCCTCATGTACTTGAGTCGGCATTGTGCCTTTTTGTATTAAATTCGGATGCAATTTCTGAGTTTAATCGTCAGTAAGAAGGTCCAAGGTATTTAGTAATCTTGAAGTGAAGCATCGGCATCTAAAGCTGGAGTCACAGGACTGGTTCAAGTCGTAGAAACTTAGAGTGTCAGTCCACTTGTACTAAAGTCGACATTGTTCCTTTTGTGTTAAATTCGGATGCAATTTCTGTGTTTCATCGTCAATAAGAAGGTGCTAGGTATACACTAAACCTGAAGTGTAGCATCGGAATCTAAAACTGGACTCACAGGAGAGGATCAAATCATAGAAGGTGAGTGTGTCAGTCCTCTTGTACTTTGGTCGGCATTGTGCATTTGTATTAAATTCGGATGCAATTTCTGTGTTTCATCGACAATAAGAATGTGCAAGGTATACAGTAATCTTGAAGTAAAGCATCGGAATCTAAAACTGGACTCACAGGAGTGGTTCAAATCGTAGAAAGTGAGAGTGTCAGTCCTCTTGTACTTAAGTCGGCATTGTGCCTTTTGTATTAAATTCGGATGCTATTTCTGTGTTTCATCGTCAATAAGAAGGTGCAAGGGATACAGTATACCTGAAGTGGAGCATCGGAATCTAAAACTGGACTCACAGGAGAAGTTCAAATCATAGAAAGTGAGAGTGTCAGTCCTCTTGTACTTAAGTCGGCATTGTGCCTTTTGTATTGAATTCGGATGCAAACTCTGTGTTTCATCGTCAATAGGAAGGTGCAAGGTATACAGTAAACCAGAAGTGAAGCATCGGAATCTAATACTGGACTCACAGGAGAGGTTCAAATCATAGGAAGTTAGAGTGTCAGACCTCTTGTACTTAAGTCGGTATTGTGCCTTTTGTATTAAATTCGGATGCAAACTCTGTGTTTCATCGTCAATAAGAAGGTCCAGGGGATACAGTAAACCTGAAGTGAAGCATCGGAATCTAAAACTGGACTCACAGGAGAGGATCAAATCATAGAAAGTGAGAGTGTCAGTCCTCTTGTACTTAGGTCGGCATTGTGCATTTGTATTAAATTCGGATGCAATTTCTGTGTTTCATCGTCAATCAGAAGGTGCAAGGTATACAGTAATCTTGAAGTGAAGCATCGGAATCTAAAACTGGACTCACAGAAGTGGTTCAAATCGTAGAAAGTGAGAGTGTCAGTCCTCTTGTACTTAAGTCGGCATTGTGCCTTTTGTATTAAATTCGGATGCTATTTCTGTGTTTCATCGTCAATAAGAAGGTGCAAGAGATACAGTATACCTGAAGTGGAGCATCGGAATCTAAAACTGGACTCACAGGAGAAGTTCAAATCATAGAAAGTGAGAGTGTCAGTCCTCTTGTACTTAAGTCGGCATTGTGCCTTTTGTATTGAATTCGGATGCAAACTCTGTGTTTTATCGTCAATAAGAAGGTCCAAGGGATACAGTAAACCTGAAGTGAAGCATCGGAATCTAAAACTGGACTCACAGGAGAGGTTAAAATCGTAGATACAGAGAGTGTCAGTCCTCTTGTACTTAAGTCGGCATTGTGCCTTTTGTATTAAATTCGGATGCAATTTCTGAGTTTCATCGTCAGTAAGAAGGTCCAAGGTATACAGTAATCTTGAAGTGAAGCATCGGCATCTAAAACTGGAGTCACAGGACTGGTTCAAGTCGTAGAAACTTAGAGTGTCAGTCCACTTGTACTTAAGTCGACATTGTTCCTTTTGTGTTAAATTCGGATGCAATTTCGGTGTTTCATCGTCAATAAGAAGGTGCAAGGAATACAGTAATCCTGAAGTGAAGCATCGGAATCTTAAAACTTGACTCACTGGAGAGGTTCAAATCATAGAGAGTGATAGTGTCAGTCCTCTTGTACTTAAGTCGGAATTGTGCATTTTGTATAAATTTCGGATGCAATTTCTGTGTTTCATTGTCAATAAGTAGGTGTAAGGTATACAGTAATCTTGAAGTGAAGCATCGGAATCTGAAACTGGACTCACAGGAGAGGTTCAAATCATAGAAAGTGAGAGTGTCAGTCCTCTTGTACTTAAGTTGGCATAGTGCCTTTTGTATTAAATTCGGATGCAATTTCTGTGTTTCATCGTCAATAAGAAGGTGCAAGGTATACAGTAATCTTGAAGTGAAGCATCGGAATCTAAAACTGGACCCACAGGAGAGGTTCAAATCGTAGAAAGTGAGAGTGTCAGTCCTCTTGTACTTAAGTCGGCATTGTGCCTTTTTTATAAAATGCAGATGCAATTTCTGTGTTTTATCGTCAATAAAAAGATGCAAGGTATTCAGTAAACCTGAAGTGAAGCATCGGAATATAAAACTGGACTCACAGGAGAGGTTCAAATCATAGAGAGAGAGAGTGTCAGACCTCTTGTACTTAAGTCGCCATTGTGCCTTTTGTATTAAATTCGGATGCAATATCTGTGTTTCATCGTCAATAAGAAGGTGCAAGGTATACAGCATACCTGAGGTGAAGCATCGTAATCTAAAACTGGACTCACAGGAGAGGTTTAAATCATAGATAGTTAGAGTGTCAGTCCCCTTGTACTTAAGCCGGCATTGTGCCTTTTGTATTAGATTCGGATGAAAACTCTGTGTTTCATCGTCAATAAGAAGGTGCAAGGTATACAGTAAAAGTGAAGTGAACCATCGGAATCTAAAACTGGACTCACAGGAGAGGTTCAAGTCGTAGAAAGTGAGAGTGTCAGTCCTCTTGTACCTAAGTCTGCTTTGTGCCTTTTGTATTAAATTTGGATGCAATTTCTGTGTTTCATCGTCAATAAGAAGGTGCAAGGTATACAGTACACCTGAAGTGAAGCATCGGATTCTAAAACTGGACTCACAGGAGAGGTTCAAATCATAGAAAGTGAGAGTGTCAGTCCACTTGTACTTAAGTCGACATTGTTCCTTTTGTGTTAAATTCGGATGCAATTTCTGTGTTTCATCGTCAATAAGAAGGTGCTAGGTATACACTAAACCTGAAGTGAAGCATCGGAATCTAAAACTGGACTCACAGGAGAGGATCAAATCATAGAAAGTGAGAGTGTCAGTCCTCTTGTACTTAGGTCGGCATTGTGCATTTGTATTAAATTCGGCTGCAATTTCTGTGTTTCATCGTCAATAAGAAGGTGCAAGGTATACAGTAATCTTGAAGTTAAGCATCGGAATCTAAAACTGGACTCACAGGAGTGGTTCAAATCGTAGAAAGTGAGAGTGTCAGTCCTCTTGTACTTAAGTCGGCATTGTGCCTTTTGTATTAAATTCGGATGCTATTTCTGTGTTTCATCGTCAATAAGAAGGTGCAAGGGATACAGTATACCTGAAGTGGAGCATCGGAATCTAAAACTGGACTCACAGGAGAAGTTCAAATCATAGAAAGTGAGAGTGTCAGTCCTCTTGCACTTAAGTCGGCATTGTGCCTTTTGTATTGAATTGGGATGCAAACTCTTTGTTTTATCGTCAATAAGAAGGTCCAAGGGATACAGTAACCTGAAGTGAAGCATCGGAATCTAAAACTGGACTCACAGGAGAGGTTAAAATCGTAGATACAGAGAGTGTCAGTCCTCTTGTACTTGAGTCGGCATTGTGCCTTTTGTATTAAATTCGGATGCAATTTCTGAGTTTAATCGTCAGTAAGAAGGTCCAAGGTATTCAGTAATCTTGAAGTGAAGCATCGGCATCTAAAGCTGGAGTCACAGGACTGGTTCAAGTCGTAGAAACTTAGAGTGTCAGTCCACTTGTACTTGAGTCGACATTGTTCCTTTTGTGTTAAATTCGGATGCAATATCTGTGTTTCATCGTCAATAAGAAGGTGCTAGGTATACACTAAACCTGAAGTGAAGCATCGGAATCTAAAACTGGACTCACAGGAGAGGATCAAATCATAGAAAGTGAGAGTGTCAGTCCTCTTGTACTTAGCTCGGCATTGTGCATTTGTATGAAATTCGGATGCAATTTCTGTGTTTCATCGACAATAAGATGGTGCAAGGTATACAGTAATCTTGAAGTGAAGCATCGGAATCTAAAACTGGACTCACAGGAGTGGTTCAAATCGTAGAAAGTGAGAGTGTCTGTCCTCTTGTACTTAAGTCGGCATTGTGACTTTTGTATTAAATTCGGATGCTATTTCTGTGTTTCATCGTCAATAAGAAGGTACAAGGGATACAGTATACCTGAAGTGGAGCATCGGAATTTAAAACTGGACTCACAGGAGAAGTTCAAATCAGAGAAAGTGAGAGTGTCAGTCCTCTTGTACTTAAGTCGGCATTGTGCCTTTTGTATTGAATTCGGATGAAAACTCTGTGTTTCATCGTCAATAAGAAGGTGCAAAGTATACAGTAAAAGTGAAGTGAACCATCGGAATCTAAAACTGGACTCACAGGAGAGGTTCAAGTCGTAGAAAGTGAGAGTGTCAGTCCTCTTGTACCTAAGTCTGCTTTGTGCCTTTTGTATTAAATTTGGATGCAATTTCTGTGTTTCATCGTCAATAAGAAGGTGCAAGGTATACAGTACACCTGAAGTGAAGCATCGGATTCTAAAACTGGACTCACAGGAGAGGTTCAAATCATAGAAAGTGAGAGTGTCAGTCCACTTGTACTTAAGTCGACATTGTTCCTTTTGTGTTAAATTCGGATGCAATTTCTGTGTTTCATCGTCAATAAGAAGGTGCTAGGTATACACTAAACCTGAAGTGAAGCATCGGAATCTAAAACTGGACTCACAGGAGAGGATCAAATCATAGAAAGTGAGAGTGTCAGTCCTCTTGTACTTAGGTCGGCATTGTGCATTTGTATTAAATTCGGCTGCAATTTCTGTGTTTCATCGTCAATAAGAAGGTGCAAGGTATACAGTAATCTTGAAGTTAAGCATCGGAATCTAAAACTGGACTCACAGGAGTGGTTCAAATCGTAGAAAGTGAGAGTGTCAGTCCTCTTGTACTTAAGTCGGCATTGTGCCTTTTGTATTAAATTCGGATGCTATTTCTGTGTTTCATCGTCAATAAGAAGGTGCAAGGGATACAGTATACCTGAAGTGGAGCATCGGAATCTAAAACTGGACTCACAGGAGAAGTTCAAATCATAGAAAGTGAGAGTGTCAGTCCTCTTGCACTTAAGTCGGCATTGTGCCTTTTGTATTGAATTGGGATGCAAACTCTTTGTTTTATCGTCAATAAGAAGGTCCAAGGGATACAGTAACCTGAAGTGAAGCATCGGAATCTAAAACTGGACTCACAGGAGAGGTTAAAATCGTAGATACAGAGAGTGTCAGTCCTCTTGTACTTGAGTCGGCATTGTGCCTTTTGTATTAAATTCGGATGCAATTTCTGAGTTTAATCGTCAGTAAGAAGGTCCAAGGTATTCAGTAATCTTGAAGTGAAGCATCGGCATCTAAAGCTGGAGTCACAGGACTGGTTCAAGTCGTAGAAACTTAGAGTGTCAGTCCACTTGTACTTGAGTCGACATTGTTCCTTTTGTGTTAAATTCGGATGCAATTTCTGTGTTTCATCGTCAATAAGAAGGTGCTAGGTATACACTAAACCTGAAGTGAAGCATCGGAATCTAAAACTGGACTCACAGGAGAGGATCAAATCATAGAAAGTGAGAGTGTCAGTCCTCTTGTACTTAGCTCGGCATTGTGCATTTGTATGAAATTCGGATGCAATTTCTGTGTTTCATCGACAATAAGATGGTGCAAGGTATACTGTAATCTTGAAGTGAAGCATCGGAATCTAAAACTGGACTCACAGGAGTGGTTCAAATCGTAGAAAGTGAGAGTGTCTGTCCTCTTGTACTTAAGTCGGCATTGTGCCTTTTGTATTAAATTCGGATGCTATTTCTGTGTTTCATCGTCAATAAGAAGGTACAAGGGATGTAGTATACCTGAAGTGGAGCATCGGAATTTAAAACTGGACTCACAGGAGAAGTTCAAATCAGAGAAAGTGAGAGTGTCAGTCCTCTTGTACTTAAGTCGGCATTGAGCCTTTTGTATTGAATTCGGATGCAAACTCTGTGTTTCATCGTCAATAGGAAGGTGCAAGGTATACAGTAAACCAGAAGTGAAGCATCGGAATCTAATACTGGACTCACAGGAGCGGTTCAAATCATAGGAAGTTAGAGTGTCAGACCTCTTGTACTTAAGTCGGTATTGTGCCTTTTGTATTAAATTCGGATGCAAACTCTGTGTTTCATCGTCAATAAGAAGGTCCAAGGGATACAGTAAACCTGAAGTGAAGCATCGGAATCTAAAACTGGACTCACAGGAGAGGATCAAATCATAGAAAGTGAGAGTGTCAGTCCTCTTGTACTTAGGTCGGCATTGTGCATTTGTATTACATTCGGATGCAATTTCTGTGTTTCATCGTCAATAAGAAGGTGCAAGGTATACAGTAATCTTGAAGTGAAGCATCGGAATCTAAAACTGGACTCACAGGAGTGGTTCAAATCGTAGAAAGTGAGAGTGTCAGTCCTCTTGTACTTAAGTCGGCATTGTGCCTTTTGTATTAAATTCGGATGCTATTTCTGTGTTTCATCGTCAATAAGAAGGTGCAAGGGATACAGTATACCTGAAGTGGATCATCGGAATCTAAAACTGGACTCACAGGAGAAGTTCAAATCATAGAAAGTGAGAGTGTCAGTCCTCTTGTACTTAAGTCGGCATTGTGCCTTTTGTATTGAATTCGGATGCAAACTCTGTGTTTTATCGTCAATAAGAAGGTCCAAGGGATACAGTAAACCTGAAGTGAAGCATCGGAATCTAAAACTGGACTCACAGGAGAGGTTAAAATCGTAGATACAGAGAGTGTCAGTCCTCTTGTACTTAAGTCAGCATTGTGCCTTTTGTATTAAATTCGGATGCAATTTCTGAGTTTCATCGTCAGTAAGAAGGTCCAAGGTATACAGTAATCTTGAAGTGAAGCATCGGCATCTAAAACTGGAGTCACAGGACTGGTTCAAGTCGTAGAAACTTAGAGTGTCAGTCCACTTGTACTTAAGTCGACATTGTTCCTTTTGTGTTAAATTCGGATGCAATTTCGGTGTTTCATCGTCAATAAGAAGGTGCAAGGAATACAGTAATCCTGAAGTGAAGCATCGGAATCTAAAACTTGACTCACTGGAGAGGTTCAAATCATAGAGAGTGATAGTGTCAGTCCTCTTGTACTTAAGTCGGAATTGTGCATTTTGTATAAATTTCGGAAGCAATTTCTGTGTTTCATTGTCAATAAGTAGGTGTAAGGTATACAGTAATCTTGAAGTGAAGCATCGGAATCTGAAACAGGACTCACAGGAGAGGTTCAAATCATAGAAAGTGAGAGTGTCAGTCCTCTTGTACCTAAGTCGGCATTTTGCCTTTTGTATTAAATTCGGATGATACTTCTGTGTTTCATCGTCAATAAGAAGGTCCGAGGTATACAGTAAACCTGAAATGAAGCATCGGAATCTAAAACTGGATTCACAGGAGAGCCTCTAATCATAGAAAGTTAGAGTGTCAGTCCTCTTGTACTTAAGTTGGCATAGTGCCTTCTGTATTAAATTCGGATGCAATTTCTGTGTTTCATCGTCAATAAGAAGGTGCAAGGTATACAGTACACCTGAAGTGAAGCATCGGATTCTAAAACTGGACTCACAGGAGAGGTTCAAATCATAGAAAGTGAGAGTGTCAGTCCTCTTGTACTTATGTCGGTATTGTGCCTTTTGTATTAAATTCGGATGCAAACTCTGTGTTTCATCGTCAAAACGAAGGTCCAAGGGATACAGTAAACCTGAAGTGAAGCATCGGAATCTAAAACTGGACTCACAGGAGAGGATCAAATCATAAATAGTAAGAGTGTCAGTCCTCTTGTACTGAGGTCGGCACAGTGCATTTGTATTAAATTCGGATGCAATTTCTGCTTTTCATCGTCAATAAGTAGGTGCAAGGTTTACAGTAATCTTGATGTGAAGCATCGGAATCTAAAACTGGACTCACAGGAGAGGTTCAAATCGTAGAAAGTGAGAGTGTCAGTCCTCTTGTACTTAAGTCGGCATTGTGCCTTTGTTTTAAATTCGGATGCAATGTCTGTGTTTCATCGTCAATAAGAAGGTGCAAGGTATACAGTAATCATGAAGTGAAGGATCGGAATCTAAAACTGGACCCACAGGAGTGGTTCAAATCATAGAAAGTGAGAGTGTGAGTCCTCTTGCACTTAGGTCGGCATTGTGCCTTTTGTATTAAATTCGGAAGCAATTTCTGTGTTTCATCGTCATTAAGAAGGTGCAAGATATACAGTAATATTGAAGTGAAGCATCGGAATCTAAAACTGGACTCACAGGAGAGGTTAAAATCGTAGATAGAGAGAATGTCAGTCCTCTTGTACTTAAGTCGGAATTGTGCCATTTGTATTAAATTCGGATGCAATGTCTGTGTTTCATCGTCAATAAGAAGGTGCAAGGTATACAGTAATCTTGAAGTGTAGCATCGGAATCTAAAACTCGACTCACAGGAGAGGTTCAAATCGTAGAAAGTGAGAGTGACAGTCCTCTTGTACTTAAGTCGGCATTGTTCCTATTGTATTAAATTCCGATTCAATTTCTGTGTTTGATCGTCAATAAGAAGGTGCAAGGTATACGGTAATCTTGAAGAGAAGCATCGGAATCTAAAACTGGTCTCACAGGAGAGGTTAAAATCGTAGATAGAGAGAGTGTCAGTCCTCTTGTACTTATGTCGGCATTGTGTCTTTTGTATTAAATTCGGATGCAATTTCTGTGTTTCATCGTCAATAAGAAGGTGCTAGGTATACGGTAATCTTGAAGTGAAGCATCGGAATCTATAACTTGACTCACAGGAGAGGTTCAAATCATAGAAAGTTAGAGTGTCAGTCCTCTTGTACTTAAGCTGGCATTGTGAATTTTGTATTAATTTCGGATGTAATTTCTGTGTTTCATCGTCAATAAGAAATTGCAAGGTATACAGTAATCTTGAAATGAAGAATCGGTATCTAAAACTGGACTCATTCGAGAGGTTCAAATCGTAGAAAGTGAGAGTGTCAGTCCTCTTGTACTTCAGTCGGCATTGTGCCTTTTGTATTAAATTCGGATGCAAACTCTGCGTTTCATCGTCAATAAGAACATGCAAGGTATACAGTAAACCTGAAGTGAAGTATCGGAAATAAAACTGGAGTCATTGGAGTGGTTCATGTCATAGAAAGTTAGAGTGTCAGTCCTCGTGTACTTAAGTCGGCATTGTGCCTTTTGTAATAAATTCAGATGCAATTTCTGTCTTTCATCGTCAATAAGAAGGTGCAAGGTATACAGTACACCTGAAGTGAAGCATCGGAAACTAAAACTGGACTCACAGGAGGGGTTCAAATCATAGAAAGTGAGAGTGTCAGTCCTTTTGTACTTAAGTCGGCATTGTGCCTTTTGTATTAAATTCGGATGCAATTTCTGTGTTTCATCGTCAATAAGAATGTGCAAGGTATACAGTAAACCTGAAGTGAAGCATCGGAATCTAAAACTGGACTCACAGGAGAGGTTCAAATTGTTGAAAGTGAGAGTGTCAGTCCTCCTGTACTTAAGTCGGCATTGTGCCTTTTGTATAAAATTCGGATGCAATTTCTGTGTTTCATCGCCAATACGAAGGTCCAAGGTATACAGTAAACCTGAAGTGAGGCATCGGAATCTAAATCTGGGCTCACAGAGTAGGTTCAAATCATAGAAAGTGAGAGTGTCAGTCCTCTTGTACTGAAGTCGGCATTGTGCCTTTTGTATTAAATTTGGATGCAATGTCTGTGTTTCATCGTCACTAAGAATCGGAATCTAAAACTGGACTCACAGGAGGGGTTCAAATCATAGAAAGTGAGAGTGTCTGTCCTTTTGTACTTAAGTCGGCATTGTGACATTTGTATTAAATTCGGATGCAATTTCTGTGTTTCGTCGTCAATAAGAATGTGCAAGGTATACAGTAAAACTGAAGTGAACCATCGGAATCTAAAACTGGACTCACAGGAGAGGTTCAAATTGTTGAAAGTGAGAGTGTCAGTCCTCTTGTACTTAAGTCGGCATTGTGCCTTTTGTATAAAATTCGGATGCAATTTCTGTGTTTCATCGTCAATACGAAGGTCCAAGGTATACAGTAAACCTGAAGTGAGGCATCGGAATCTAAACCTGGACTCACAGAGTAGGTTCAAATCATAGATAGTGAGAGTGTCAGTCCTCTTGTACTGAAGTCGGCATTGTGCCTTTTGTATTAAATTCGGATGCAATTTCTGTGTTTCATCGTCAATAAGAAGGTGCAAGGTATACAGTAAACCTGAAGTGAAGGATCGGAATCTAAAACTGGACTCACAGGCGAGGTTCAAATCATAGAAAGTGAGAGTGTCAGTCCTCTTCTACTTATGTGTGCATTGTACCTTTTGTAATATATTTGGATGCAATTTCTGTGTTTCATCGTCAACAAGACGGTGCAAGGTATACCATAACCCTGAAGTGAACCATCGGAATCTAAAACTGCACTGACAGGAGAGGTTCAAATCATAGAAAGTGAGAGTGTCAGTCCTCTTTTACTTAAGTCGACATTGTGCCTTTTGTATTAAATTCGGAGGCAATCTGTGTTTCATCGTCAATAATAAGGTCCTAGGGTTACAGTATACCTGAAGTGAAGCATCGGAATCTAAAACTCGACTCACAGCAGAGGTTCAAATCATAGAAAGTTAGAGTGTCAGTCCTCTTGTATTTAAGACGGTATTGTGCCTTTTGTAGTAAATTCGGATGCAATTTCTGTGATTCATCGTCACTAAGAATCGGAATCTAAAACTGGACTCACAGGAGGGGTTCAAATCTTAGAAAGTGAGAGTGTCAGTCCTTTTGTACTTAAGTCGGCATTGTGCCTTTTGCATTAAAATCGGATACAATTTCTGTGTTTCATCGTCAATAAGAAGGTGCAAGGTATAATCTTGAAAATGAAGCATCGGAATCTAAGACTGGACTCACAGGAGAGGTTCAAATCATAGAAAGTGAGAGTGTCAGCCCTCTTGTACTTAAGTCGGCATCGTGCCTTTTGTATTAAATTCGGATGCAATTTCTGTGTTTCATCGTCAATAAGAAGGTGCACGGTATACAGTAAACCTGAAGTGAAGGATCGGAATCTAAAACTGGACTCACAGGCGAGGTTCAAATCATAGAAAGTGAGAGTGTCAGTCCTCCTCTACATATGTGTGCATTGTACCTTTTGTATTATATTTGGATGCAATTTCTGTGTTTCATCGTCTACAAGAAGGTGCAAGGTATACAGTAAACCTGAAGTGAAGCATCAGAATCTAAAACTGGACTCACAGGAGAGGTTCAAATCGTAGTAAGTGAGAGTGTCAGTACTCCTGTACTTAAGTTGGCATTGTGCCTTTTGTATTAAATTCGGATGCAATTTCTGTGTTTCATCGTCAATAAGAAGGTGCAAGGTATGCAGTAAAACTAAAGTGAAGCATCGGAATGTGAACCTGGACTCACTGGAGAGGTTCAAATCATAGAAAGTGAGAGAGTCAGTCCTCTTTTACTTAAGTCGGCAATATGCCTTTTGTATTAAATTCCGATGCAATTTCTGTGTTTCATCGTCAATACGAAGGTCCAAGGGATACAGTATACCTGAAGTGAAGCATCGGAATGTAATACTGGACTCACAGGAGAGGTTCAAATCATAGAAAGTGAGAGTGTCAGTCATCTTGTACTTAAGTCGGCATTGTGCCTTTTGTATTAAATTCGGATGCAATTTCTGTGTTTCATCGTCAATATGAAGGTGCAAGGTATACAGTAAACCTGAAGTGAGGCATCAGAATCTAAAACTGGACTCACAGGAGAGGTTCAAATCGTAGAAAGTGAGAGTGTCAGTCCTCTTGTACTTAAGTCGCCATTGTGCCTTTTGTATTAAATTCGGATACAATTTCTGTGTTTTTTCGTCAATAAGAAGGTGCAAGGTATACAGTAAACCTGAAGTGAAGCATCGGAATCTAAAACTGGACTCACAGGAGAGGTTCAAATCGTTGAAAGTGAGAGTGTCAGTCCTCTTGTACTTAAGCCGGCATTGTGCCTTTTGTATTAAATTCGGATGCAATTTCTGTGTTTCATCGACAATACGAAGGTGAAAGGTATACAGTAAACCTGAAGTGGAGCATCGGAATCCAAAACTGGACTCACAGGAGAGGTTCAAATCGTAGTAAGTGAGAGTGTCAGTACTCTTGTACTTAAGTTGGATTTGTGCTTTTTGTATTAAATTTGTATGCAATTTCTGTGTTTCATCGTCAATAAGAAGGAGCAAGGTATACAGTAAAACTGAAGTGAAGCATCGGAATGTAAACCTGGACTCACAGGAGAGGTTCAAATCATAGAAAGTGAGAGTGTCAGTCTTCATGTACGTAAGTCGGCATTTTGCATTTTGAATTACTTTCGGTGGCTATTTCTGTGTTTCATCGTCAATACGGAGGTGCAAGGTATACAGTAAACCTGAAGTGAAGCATCGGAATCTAAAACCGAACTCACAGGAGAGGTACAAATCATAGAAAGTTTGAGTGTCAGTCCTCTTGGACTTAAGACGGCATTGTGCCTTTTGTATTTAATACGGATGCAATTTTCTGTGTTACATCGTCAATAAGGAGGTGCAAGGTATACAGTAATCTTGAAGTGAAGCATCGGAATCTAAAACTTGACTCTCAGGAGAGGTTCAAATCACAGAAACTGAGAGTGTAAGTCCTATTGTACTTAAGTCGGCATTGTGCCTTTTGTATAAAATTCGGATGCAATTTCTGTGTTACATCGTCAATATGAAGGTGCAAGGTATACAGTAAACCTGAAGTGAAGCATCGGAATCTAAAACTGGACTCACAGGAGAGGTTCAAATAGTAGAAAGTGAGAGTGTCAGTCCTCTTGTACTTAAGTCGCCATTGTGCCTTTTGTATTAAATTCGGAAGCAATTTCGGCGTTTCATCGTCAATAAGAAGGTCCAAGGGATACAGTATACCTGAAGTGAAGCATTGGAATCTAAAACTGGACTCACAGGAGAGGTTCAAGACATAGAAATTTAGAGTGTCAGTACTCTTGTACTTAAGTCGGCATTGTGCCTTTGGTATTAAATTCGGATGCAAACTCTGTGTTCCATCGTCAATAAGAAGTTGCAAGGTAAACAGTAAACCTGAAGTGAAGCATCGTAATCTAAAACTGGACTCACAATAGAGGTTCAAATCATAGAGAGTTAAAGTGTCAGTCCTCGTGTACTTAGGTCGACATTGTGCCTTTTGTATTAAGTTCGGATGCAATTTCTGTGTTTCATCGTCAATAAGAAGGTCCAAGGGAAACAGTAAACCTGAAAAGAAGCATCGGAATCTAAAACTGGACTCACAGGAGAGGTTCAAATCATAGAAAGTGAGAGTGTCAGTCTTCATGTACTTAAGTCGGCATTGTGCATTTTTTATTACATTCGGAGGCTATTTCTGTGTTCCATCGTCAATAAGAAGGTGCCAGGTATACAGTAAACCTGAAGTGAAGCATCGGAATCTAAAACTGGACTCTCAGGAGAGGTTCAAATCATAGAAACTGAGAGTGTCAGTCCTATTGTACTTAAGTCGGCATTGTGCCTTTTGTATAAAATTCGGATGCAATTTCTGTGTTACATCGTCAATATGAAGGTGCAAGGTATACAGTAAACCTGAAGTGAAGCATCGGAATCTAAAACTGGACTCACAGGACAGGTTCAATTAGTAGAAAGTGAGAGTGTCAGTCCTCTTGTACTTAAGTCGCCATTGTGCCTTTTGTATTAAATTCGGATGCAATTTCGGCGTTTCACCGTCAATAAGAAGGTCCAAGTGATACAGTATACCTGAAGTGAAGCATTGGAATCTAAAACTGGACTCACAGGAGAGGTTCAAGACATAGAAAGTTAGAGTGTCAGTACTCTTGTACTTAAGTCGGCATTGTGCCTTTGGTATTAAATTCGGATGCAAACTCTGTGTTCCATCGTCAATAAGAAGTTGCAAGGTAAACAGTAAACCTGAAGTGAAGCATCGTAATCTAAAACTGGACTCACAATAGAGGTTCAAATCATAGAGAGTTAAAGTGTCAGTCCTCGTGTACTTAGGTCGGCATTGTGCCTTTTGTATTAAGTTCGGATGCAATTTCTGTGTTTCATCGTCAATAAGAAGGTCCAAGGGAAACAGTAAACCTGAAAAGAAGCATCGGAATCTAAAACTGGACTCACACGAGAGGTTTAAATCATAGAAAGTTAGAGTGTCAGTCCTCTTGTACTTAACTCGGCATTGTGCCTTTTGTATTTAATTCGGATGCAAACTCTGTGTTTCATCGTCAGTATGAAGGTGCAAGCCATACAGTAAACCTGAAGTGAAGCATCGGAATCTAAAACTGGACTCACAGGAGAGGTTCAAATCATAGAAAGTGAGAGTGTCAGTCCTCTTTTACTTAAGTCGGCATTGGGCCTTTTGTATTAAATTCGGATGCAATTTCTGTGATTCATCGTCAATATGAAGGTCCAAGGTATACAGTAAACCTGAAGTGAAGCATCGGAATCTAAAACTGGACTCACAGTAGAGGTTCAAATCATAGAAAGTTTGAGTGTCTGTCCTCTTGTACATAAGTCGGCATTGTACCTTTTGTATTTAATTCGGATGCAACTTCTGTGTTACATCGTCAATAAGAAGGTGCAAGGTATACAGTAATCTTGAAGTGAAGCATCGGAATCTAAAACTTGACTCACAGGAGAGGTTCAAATCATAGAATGTGAGAGTGTCAGTCCTCTTGTACCTAAGTCGGCATTGTGCCTTTTGTATTAAATTCGGATGCAATTTCTCTGTTTCATCGTCAATAAAAACGTCCAGTTTATACAATAAACCTGAAGTGAAGCATCGGAATCTAAAACTGGACTCACAGGAGAGGTTCAAATCGTGGAAAGTGAGAGTGTCAGTCCTCTTGCACTTACTTCGGCATCGGGTCTCTTGTATTCAATTCGGATGCAATTTCTGTGATTCATCGTTAATAAGAAGGTCCAAGGTATACAGTAAAACTGAAGTGAAGCATCGGAATGTAAACCTGGACTCACTGGATAGGTTCAAATCATAGAAAGTGAGAGTGTCAGTCCTGTTGTACTTAAGTCGGCATTGTGCCGTTTGTATTAAATTCAGATGCAATTTCTGTGTTTCATCGTCAATACGAAGGTGAAAGGTATACCGTAAACCTGAAGTGAAGCATCGGAATCTAAAACTGAACTCACAGGAGAGGTACAAATCATAGAAAGTTTGAGTGTCAGTCCTCTTGGACTTAAGACGGCATTGTGCCTTTTGTATTTAATACGGATGCAATTTTCTGTGTTACATCGTCAATATGAAGGTGCAAGGTATACAGTTATCTTGAAGTGAAGCATCGGAATCTAAAACTTGACTCTCAGGCGAGGTTCAAATCATAGAAACTGAGAGTGTCAGTCCTATTGTACTTAAGTCGGCATTGTGCCTTTTGTATAAAATTCGGATGCAATTTCTATGTTACATCGTCAATATGAAGGTGCAAGGTATACAGTAAACCTGAAGTGAAGCATCGGAATCTAAAACTGGACTCACAGGAGAGGTTCAAATAGTAGAAAGTGAGAGTGTCAGTCCTCTTGTACTTAAGTCGCCATTGTGCCTTTTGTATTAAATTCGGATGCAATTTCGGCGTTTCATCGTCAATAAGAAGGTCCAAGGGATACAGTATACCTGAAGTGAAGCATTGGAATCTAAAACAGGACTCACAGGAGAGGTTCAAGACATAGAAAGTTAGAGTGTCAGTACTCTTGTACTTAAGTCGGCATTGTGCCTTTGGTATTAAATTCGGATGCAAACTCTGTGTTCCATCGTCAATAAGAAGTTGCAAGGTAAACAGTAAACCTGAAGTGAAGCATCGTAATCTAAAACTGGACTCACAATAGAGGTTCAAATCATAGAGAGTTAAAGTGTCAGTCCTCGTGTACTTAGGTCGGCATTGTGCCTTTTGTATTAAGTTCGGATGCAATTTCTGTGTTTCATCGTCAATAAGAAGGTGCAAGGTATACAGTAAACCTGAAGTGAAGCATCGGAATCTAAAACGGGACTCACAGGAGAGGTTCAAACCATAGAAAGTGAGAGTGTCAGTCCTCTTTTACTTAAGTCGGCATCGGGCCTTTTGTATTAAATTCGGATGCAATTTCTGTGATTCATCGTCAATATGAAGGTCCAAGGTATACAGTAAACCTGAAGTGAAGTATCGGAATCTAATACTGGACTCACAGGAGAGGTTCAAATCATAGAAAGTTTGAGTGTCAGTCCTCTTGTACTTAAGTCGGCATTGTGCCTTTTGTATTAAATTCGGATGTAATTTCTGTGTTTCATCGTCAATAAGAAGGTCCAATTTATACAATAACCCTGAAGTGAAGCATCTGAATCTAAAACTGGACTCACATGAGAGGTTCAAATCGTAGAAAGTCAGAGTGTCAGTCCTCTTGTACTTAAGTCGGCATTGTGCCTTTTGTATTAAATTCGGATGCAATTTCTGTGTTTCATCGTCAATACGAAGGTGGAAGGTATAAAGTAATCTTGAAAATGAAGAATGGGAATCTAAGACTGGACTGACAGGAGAGGTACAATTCATAGAAAGTGAGAGTGTCAGCCCTCCTGTACTTAAGTCGGCATTGTACCTTTTGCATTAAATTCGGATGCAATATCTGTGTTTCATCGTCAATAAGAAGGTGCAACGTATACAGTAATCTTGAAGAGAAGCATCGGAATCTAAAAGTGGACTCACAGGAGTGGTTCAAATCTTGGGAAGTGAGAGTGTCAGTCCTCTTGTACTTACGTCTGCAACGGGCCTTTTGTATTCAATTCTGATGCAATTTCTGTGATTCATCGTCAATAATAAGGTCCAAGGTATACAGTGAACCTGAAGTGAAGCATCGGAATCTAAAACTGGACTCACAGGAGAGGTTGAAATCATAGAAAGTTTGAGTGTCAGTCCTCTTGTACTTAAGTCGGCATTGTGCTTTTTGTATTTAATTCGGATGCAATTTCTGTGTTACATCGTCAATAAGAATGTGCAAGGTATACAGTAATCTTGAAGAGAAGCATCGGAATCTAAAACTTGACTCACAGGAGAGGTTCAAATCATAGAATGTGAGAGTGTCAGTCCTATTGTACTTAAGTCGGCATTGTGCCTTTTGTATTAAATTCGGATGCAATATCTGTGTTTCATCGTCAATGAGAAGGTCCAATTTATACAATAAACCTGAAGTGAAGCATCGGAATCTAAAACTGGACTCACAGGAGAGGCTGAAATCGTAGTAAGTGGGAGTGTCAGTCCTCTTGTACTTAAGTTGGCATTGTGCCTTTTGTATTAAATTCGGATGCAATATCTGTGTTTCATCGTCAATACGTAGGTGCAAGGTATAAAGTAATCTTGAAAATGAAGCAAGGGAATCTAAGACTGGACTGACAGGAGAGGTACAAATCATAGAAAGTGAGAGTGTCAGCCCTCTTGTACTTAAGTCGGCATTGTGCTTTTGTATTAAATTCGGAGGCAATTTCTGTGTTTCATCGTCAATAAGAAGGTGCAACGTATACCGTAATCTTGAAGTGAAGCATCGGAATCTAAACCTGGACTCACATGAGAGGTTCAAATCGTGGAAAGTGAGAGTGTCAGTCCTCTTGTACTTACGTCGGCATCGGGCCTTTTGTATTCAATTCGGATGCAATTTCTGTGATTCATCGTCAATAAGTAGGTCCAAGGTATACAGTGAACCTGAAGTGAAGAATCGGAATCTAAAACTGGAGTCACAGGAGAGGTTCAAATCATAGAAAGTATGAGTGTCAGTCCTCTTGTACTTAAGTCGGCATTGTGCCTTTTGTATTTAATTCGGATGCAATTTCTGTGTTACATCGTCAATAAGAAGGTGCAAGGTATACAGTAATCTTGAAGAGAAGCATCGGAATCTAAAACTTGACTCACAGGAGAGGTTCAAATCATAGAAAGTGAGAGTGTCAGTCCTCTTGTACTTAAGTCGGCATTGTGCCTTTTTTATTAAATTCGGATGCAATTTCTGTGTTTCATCGTCAATATGAAGGTGCAAGGTATACAGTTAACCTGAAGTGAAGCATCGCAATCTAAAACTGGACTCACAGGAGAGGTTCAAATCGTAGAAAGTGAGAGTGTCAGTCCACTTGTACTTAAGTCGCCATTGTGCCTTTTGTATTAAATTCGGATACAATTTCTGTGTTTCATCGTCAATAAGAAGGTGCAAGGTATAAAGTAATCTTGAAAATGAAGCATCGGAATCTAACACTGGACTCACCGGAGAGGTTCAAATCATAGAAAGTGAGAGTGTCAGTCCTCTTGTACTGAAGTCGGCATTGTGCCTTTTGTATTAAATTCGGATGCATTTCTGTGCTTCATCGTCAATAAGAAGGTGCAAGGTATGCAGTAAAACTGAAGTGAAGCATCGGAATGTAAACCTGGACTCACTGGAGAGGTTCAAATCATAGAAAGTGCGAGTGTCACTCCTCTTTTACTTAAGTCGGCAATGTGCCTTTTGTATTAAATTCAGATGCAATTTCTGTGTTTCATTGTCAATAAGAAAGTCCAAGGGATACAGTATACCTGAAGTGAAGCATTGGAATCTAAAACTCGACTCACAGGAGAGGTTCAAAACATAGAAAGTTAGAGTGTCAGTCCTCTTGTACTTGAGTCGGCATTGTGCCTTTGGTATTAAATTCGGATGCAAACTCTGTGTTTCATCGCCAATAAGAAGTTGCAAGGTAAACAGTAAACCTGAAGTGAAGCATCGGAATCTAAAACTGGACTCACAATAGAGGTTCAAATCATAGAAAGTTAAAGTTTCAGTCCTCGTGTACTTAGGTCGGCATTGTGCCTTTTGTATTAAAATCGGATGCAAATTCTGTGTTTCATCGTCAATAAGAAGGTCCAAGGGAAACAGTAAACCTGAAGTGAAGCATCGGAATCTAAAACTGGACTCACAGGAGAGGTTCAAATCATAGAAAGTGAGAGTGTCGGTCTTCATGTACTTAAGTCGGCATTGTGCATTTTGTATTACATTCGGAGGCTATTTCTGTGTTTCATCGTCAATAAGAAGTTGCAAGGTATACAGTAAACCTGAAGTGATGCATCGGAATCTAATATTGGACTCACAGGAGAGATTCAAATCGTAGAAAGTGTGATTGTCAGTCCTCTTGTACTTAAGTCGGCATTGTGCCTTTTGTATTGAATTCGGATGCAATTTCTGTGTTTCATCGTCAATAAGAAGGTGCAAGGTATACAGTAAACCTGAAGTGAAGCATCGGAATCTAAAACGAGACTCACAGGAGAGGTTCAAATCATAGAAAGTGAGAGTGTCAGTCCTCTTTTACTTAAGTCGGCATTGTGCCTTTTGTATTACATTCGGATGCAATTTCTGTGTTTCATCGTCAATAAGAAGGTCCAAGGGATAGAGTAAACCTGAAGTGAAGCATCGGAATCTAAAACTTGACTCACAGGGTAGGTTCAAACCATAGAAAGTGAGAGTGTCAGTCCTCTTCTACTTAAGTCGGCATTGTGCGTTTTGTATTAAATTCGGATGCAATTTCTGTGTTTTATCGTCAATAAGAAGGTCCAAGGTATACAATAAACCTAAAGTCAAGCATCGGAATCTAAAACTGGACTCACAGGACAGGTTCAAATCGTAGAAAGTGACAGTGTCAGTACTCCTGTACTTAAGTCGGCATTGTGCCTTTTGTATTAAATTCGGATGCAGTAACTGTGTTTCATCGCCAATACGAAGGTGCAAGGTATAAAGTAATCTTGAAAATGAAGCATGGGAATCTAAGACTGGACTGACAGGAGAGGTACAGATCATAGAAAGTGAGAGTGTCAGTCCTCTTGTACTTAAGTCGGCATTGTGCCTTTTGTATTAAATTCGGATGCAATTTCTGTGTTTCATCGTCAATATGAAGGTGCAAGGTATACAGTAAACCTGAAGTGAAGCATCGGAATCTAAAACTGGACTCACAGGAGAGGTTCAAATCGTAGAAAGTGAGATTGTCAGTCCTCTTGTACTTAAGTCGGCATTGTGCCTTTTGTATTAAATTCGAATACAATTTCTGTGTTTCATCGTCAATAAAAAGGTCCTAGGGATACAGTATACCTGAAGTGAAGCATCGGAATCTAAAACTGGACTCACAGCAGTGGTTCAAATCATAGAAAGTTAGAGTGTCAGTCCTCTTGTACTTAAGTCGGCATTGTGCCTTTTGTATTAAATTCGGATGCGATTTCTGTGTTTCATCGTCAATACGAAGGTGAAAGGTATACAGTAAACTAGAAGTGAAGCATCAGAATGTAAACCTGGACTCACTGGAGAGTTTCAAATCATAGAAAGTGAGAGTTTCAGTCCTCTTGTACTTAAGTCGGCATTGTGCCTTTTGTATTAAATTCGGATGCAATGTCTGTGTTTCATCGTCAATACGAAGGTGAAAGTTGTACAGTAATCCTGAAGTGAAGCATCGGAATCTAAAACTGGACTCACAGGAGAGGTTCAAATCGTAGTAAGTGAGAGTGCCAGTACTCTTGTACTTAAGTTGGCATTGTGCCTTTTGTATTAAATTCGGATGCAATTTCTGTGTTTCATCGTCAATAAGACGGTGCAAGGTATACTGTAAAACTGAAGTGAAGCATCGGAATGTAAACCTGGACTCACAGGAGAGGTTCAAATCGTAGTAGGTGAGAGTGCCAGTACTCTTGTACTTAAGTTGGCATTGTGCCTTTTGTATTAAATTCGGATACAATTTCTGTGTTTCATCGTCAATAAAAAGGTCCTAGGGATACAGTATACCTGAAGTGAAGCATCGGAATCTAAAACTGGACTCACAGCAGTGGTTCAAATCATAGAAAGTTAGAGTGTCAGTCCTCTTGTACTTAAGTCGGCATTGTGCCTTTTGTATTAAATTCGGATGCAATTTCTGTGTTTCATCGTCAATAAGAAGGTCCAAGGGATACAGTATACCTGAAGTGAAGCATCGGAATCTAAAACTGGACTCACAGGAGAGGTTCAAAACATAGAAAGTGAGAGTTTCAGTCCTCTTGTACTTAAGTCGGCATTGTGCCTTTTGTATTAAATTCGGATGCAATGTCTGTGTTTCATCGTCAATACGAAGGTGAAAGTTGTACAGTAATCCTGATGTGAAGCATCGGAATCTAAAACTGGACTCACAGGAGAGGTTGAAATCGTAGTAAGTGAGAGTTTCAGTCCTCCTGTACTTAAGTCGGCATTGTGCCTTTTGTATTAAATTCGGATGCAATGTCTGTGTTTCATCGTCAATACGAAGGTGAAAGTTGTACAGTAATCCTGAAGTGAAGCATCGGAATCTAAAACGGGACTCACAGGAGAGGTTCAAATCATAGTAAGTGAGAGTGTCAGTCCTCTTTTACTTAATTCGGCATTGTGCCTTTTGCATTACATTCGGAAGCAATTTCTGTGTTTCATCGTCAATAAGAAGGTCCAAGGGATACAGTAAACCTGAAGTGAAGCATCGGAATCTAAAATTGGACTCACTGGAGAGGTTCAAACCATAGAAAGTGAGAGTGTCAGTCCTCTTGTACTTAAGTCATCATCGGGCCTTTTGTATTAAATTCGGGTGCAATTTCTGTGATTCATCGTCAATAAGATGGTCCAAGGTATACAGTGAACCTGAAGTGAAGCATCGGAATCTAAAACTGGACTCACAGGAGAGGTTCAAATCATAGAAAGTTTGAGTGTCAGTCCTCTTGTACTTAAGTCGGCATTGTGCATTTTGTATTTAATTCGGATACAATTTCTGTGTTACATCGTCAATAAGAAGGTGCTATGTATACAGTAATCTTGAAGAAAAGCATCGGAATCTAAAACTTGACTCACAGGAGAGGTTCAAATCATAGAAAGTGAGAGTGTCAGTCCTCTTGTACTTAAGTCGGCATTGTGCCTTTTGTATTAAATTCGGATGCAGTATCTGTGTTTCATCGCCTATACGAAGGTGCAAGGTATAAAGTAATCTTGAAAATGAAGCATGGGAATCTAAGACTGGACTGACAGGAGAGGTACAAGTCATAGAAAGTGAGAGTGTCAGTCCTCTTGTACTTAAGTCGGCATTTTGCCTTTTGTATTAAATTCGGATGCAATTTCTGTTTTTCATCGTCAATATGAAGGTGCAAGGTATACAGTAAACCTGAAGTGAAGCATCTTAATCTAAAACTGGACTCACAGGAGAGGTTCAAATCGTAGAAAGTGAGAGTGTCAGTCCTCTTGTACTTAAGTCGCCATTGTGCCTTTTGTATTAAATTCGAATACAATTTCTGTGTTTCATCGTCAATAAAAAGGTCCTAGGGATACAGTATACCTGAAGAAAAGCATCGGAATCTAAAACTGGACTAACAGGAGAGGTTCAAATCGTGGAAAGTGAGAGGGTCAGTCCTCTTGTACTTAAGTCTTCATCGGGCCTTTTGTATTAAATTCGGATGCAATTTCTGTGATTCATCGTCAATAAGAAGGTCCAAGGTATACAGTGAACATGAAGTGAAGCATCGGAATCTAAAACTGGACTCACAGGAGCGGTTCAAATCATAGAAAGTTTGAGTGTCAGTCCTCTTGTACTTAAGTCGGCATTGTGCCTTATGTATTTAGTTCGGATGCAATTTCTGTGTTACATCGTCAATAAGAAGGTGCAAGGTATACAGTAATCTTGAAGTGAAGCATCGGAATCTAAAACTAGACTCACAGGAGAGGTTCAAATCATAGAAAGTGAGAGTGTCAGTCCTCTTGTACTTAAGTCGGCATTGTGCCTTTTGTATTAAATTCGGATGCAATTTCTGTGTTTCATCGTCAATATGAAGGTGCAGGGTATACAGTAAACCTGAAGTGAAGCATTGGAATCTAAAACTGGACTCACAGGTGAGGTTCAAATTGTAGTAAGTGAGAGTGTCAGTCCTCTTGTACTTAAGTCGCCATTGTGCCTTTTGTATAAAATTCGAATACAATTTCTGTGTTTCATCGTCAATAAAAAGGTCCTAGGGATACAGTATACCTGAAGTGAAGCATCGGAATCTAAAACTGGACTCACAGCAGTGGTTCAAATCATAGAAAGTTAGAGTGACAGTCCTCTTGTACTTAAGTCGTCATTGTGCCTTTTGTATTAAATTCGGATGCAATTTCTGTGTTTCATCGTCAATACGAAGGTGAAAGGTATACAGTAAACCTGAAGTGAAGCATCGGAATATAAAACTGGACTCACAGGAGAGGTTAAAATCGTTGAAAGTGAGAGTGTCAGTCCTCTTGTACTTAAGTCGGCATTGTGCCTTTTGTATTAAATTCGGATGCAATTTCTGTGTTTCATCGTCAATACGAAGGTGAAAGGTATACAGTAAACTAGAAGTGAAGCATCAGAATGTAAACCTGGACTCACTGGAGAGTTTCAAATCATATAAAGTGAGAGTTTCAGTCCTCTTGTACTTAAGTCGGCAGTGTGCCTTTTGTATTAAATTCGGATGCAATGTCTGTGTTTCATCGTCAATACGAAGGTGAAAGCTGTACAGTAAACCTGAAGTGAAGCATCGGAACCTAAAACTGAACTCACAGGAGAGGTTCAAATCGTAGTAAGTGAGAGTGTCAGTACTCTTGTACTTACGTTGGCATTGTGCCTTTTGTATTGAATTCGGATGCAATTTCTGTGTTTCATCGTCAATAAGACGGTGCAAGGTATACAGTAAAACTGAAGTGAAGCATCGGAATGTAAACCTGGACTCACTGGAGAGGTTCAAATCATAGAAAGTGAGAGTCTCAGTCCTCTTTTACTAAAGTCGGCAATGTGCCTTTTGTATTAAATTCCGATGCAATTTCTGTGTTTCATCGTCAATAAGAAGGTCCAAGGGATACAGTATACCTGAAGTGAAGCATCGGAATCTAAAACTGGACTCACAGGAGAGGTTCAAAACATATAAAGTGAAAGTGTCAGTCCTCATGTACTTAAGTCGGCATTGTGCATGTAGAATTACTTTCGGGGGCTAATTCTGTGTTTCATCGTCAATAAGAAGGTGCAAGGTATACAGTAAGCCTGAAGTGAAGCATCGGAATCTAAAACTGGTCTCACAGGAGAGGTTCCAATCGTAGAAAGTGAGATTGTCAGTCCTCTTGTACATAATTCGGCATTGTGCCTCTTGTATTGAGTGCGGATGCAATTTCTATGTTTCATCGTCAATAAGAAGGTGCAAGGTATACAATAAACCTGAAGTGAAGCATCGGAAACTAAAACGGGACTCACAGGAGAGGTTCAAATCATAGAAAGTGAGAGTGTCAGTCCTCTTTTACTTAATTCGGCATTGTGCCTTTTGTATTACATTCGGAAGTAATTTCTGTGTTTCATCGTCAATTAAAAACGTCCAAGGATACAGTAAACATGAAGTGAAGCATCGGAATCTAAAACTGGACTCACTGGAGCGGTTCAAACCATAGAGAGTGAGAGTGTCAGTCCTCTTGTACTTAAGTCATCATCGGGCCTTTTGTATTAAATTCGGGTGCAATTTCTGTGATTCATCGTCAATAAGATGGTCCAAGGTATTCAGTGAACCTGAAGTGAAGCATCGGAATCTAAAACTGGACTCACAGGAGAGGTTCAAATCATAGAAAACTTGAGTGTCAGTCCTCTTGTACTTAAGTCGGCATTGTGCCTTTTGTATTTAATTCGGATGCAATTTCTGTGTTACATCGTCAATAAGAAGGTGCTATGTATACAGTAATCTTGAAGAAAAGCATCGGAATCTAAAACTTGACTCACAGGAGAGGTTCAAATCATAGAAAGTGAGAGTGTCAGTCCCCTTGTACTTAAGTCGGCATTGTGCCTTTTGTATCAAATTCGGATGCAATTTCTGTGTTTCATCGTCAATATGATGGTGCAAGGTATACAGTAAACCTGAAGTGAAGCATCGGAATCTAAATCTGGACTCACAGGAGTGGTTCAAATAGTAGAAAGTGAGAGTGTCAGTCCTCTTGTACTTAAGACGCCATTGTGCCTTTTGTATAAAATTCGGATACAATTTCTGTGTTTTATCGTCAATAAGAAGGTGCAAGGTATAAAGTAATCTTGAAAATGAAGCATCGGAATCTAAGACTGGACTCACAGGAGACGTTCAAATCATAGAAAGTTAGAGTGTAAGCACTCTTGTACTTAAGTCGGCACTGTGCCTTTTGTGTTACATTCGGATGCAATTTCTGTGTTTCATCGTCAATAAGAAGGTCCGAGGGATACAATAAACCTGAAGTGAAGCATCGGAATCTAAAACTGGACTCACAGGAGAGGTTCAAAGCATAGAAAGTGAGAGTGTCAGTCCTCTTGTACTTAGGTCGGCATCGGGCCTTTTGTATTCAATTCGGATGCAATTTATGTGATTCATCGTCAATAAGAAGGTCCAAGGTATACAGTAAACCTGAAGTGAAGCATAGGAATTTAAAACTGGACTCACAGGAGAAGTTCAAATCATAGAAAGTTAGAGTGTCAGTCCTCTTGTACTTAAGTCGGCATTGTGCCTTTTGTATTTAATTCGGATGCAATTTCTGTGTTACATCGTCAATAAGAAGGTGGAAGGTATACAGTATACCTGACGTGAAGCATCGGAACCTAATACTGGACTCACAGGTGAGGTTCAAATCATAGAAAGTTAGAGTGTCAGTCCTCTTGTACTTAAGTCGGCATTGTGCCTTTTGTATTAAATTCGGATGCAATTTCTGTGTTTCATCGTCAATACGAAGGTGCAAGGTATAAAGTAATCTTGAAAATGAAGCATGGGAATCTAAGACTGGACTCACAGGAGAGGTACAAATCATAGAAAGTGAGAGTGTCAGCCCTCTTGTACTTAAGTCGGCATTGTGCCTTTTGTATTAGATTCGGATGCAATTTCTGTGTTTCATCGTCAATAAGAAGGTGCAACGTATACAGTAATCTTGAAGTGAAGCATCGGAATCTAAATCCTGAATCACAGGAGAGGTTCAAAACGTGGAAAGTGAGAGTGTCAGTCCTCTTGTACTTAAGTCGGCATTGTGCCTTATGTATTAAATTCGGTTGCAATGTCTGTGTTTCATCGTCAATAAGAAGGTGCAAGGTATACAGTAAACCTGAAGTGAAGCATCGGAATCTAAAACTGGACTCACAGGAGAGGTTCAAATCGTAGAAAGTGAGAGTGTCAGTCCTCTTATAATTAAGTCGGCATTGAGCCTTTTGTATTAAATTCGGATGCAATTTCTGTGTTTCATCGTCAATACGAAGGAGAAAGGTATACAGTAAAGCTGAAGTGAAGCATCGGAATCTAAAACTGGACTCACAGGAGAGGTTCAAATCGTTGAAAGTGAGAGTGTCAGTCCTCTTGTACTTAAGTCGGCATTCTGCCGTTTGTATTAAATTCGGATGCAATTTCTGTGTTTCATCGTCAATAAGAAGGTGCAAGGTATACAGTAACCCGGAAGTGAAACATCCGAATCTAAAACTGGACTCACAGGAGAGGATCAAATCATAGAAAGTGAGAGTGACAGTCCTCTTTTACTTATGACGACATTGTGCCTTTTGTACTAAATTCGGATGCAATTTCTGTGTTTCATCATCAATAAAAAGGTCCTAGGGATACAGTATACCTGAAGTGAAGCATCGGCATCCAAAACTGGACTCACAGCAGTGGTTTAAATCATAGAAAATTAGAGTGTCAGTCCTCTTGTACTTAAGTCGCCATTGTACCTTTTGTATTAAATTCGGATGCAATTTCTGTGTTTCATCGTCAATACGAAGGTGAAAGGTATACAGTAAACCTGAAGTGAAGCATCGGAATCTAAAACTGGACTCACAGCAGAGGTTCAAATCGTTGAAAGTGAGAGTGTCAGTTTTCTTGTGATTAAGCTGGCATTGTGCCTTTTGTATTATATTCGGATGCAATATCTGAGTTTCATCGTCAATAAGAAGGTGCAAGGCATACAGTAAAACTGAAGTGAAGCATCGGAATGTAAACCTGGACTCACTGGAGAGGTTCAAATCATAGAAAGTGAGAGTGTCAGTCCTCTTTTACTTAAGTCGGCAATGTGCCTTTTGTCTTAAATTCGGATGCAATTTCTGTGTTTCATTGTCAATAAGAAGGTCCAAGGGATACAGTATACCTGAAGTGAAGCATCGGGATCTAAAACTGGACTCACAGGAGAGGTTCAAATCATAGAAAGTTAGAGTGTCAGTCCTCTTGTACTTAAGTCGGCAGTGTGCCTTTTGCATTTAATTCGGATGCAATTTCTGTGTTACATCGTCAATAAGAGGGTGCAAGGTATACAGTAATCTTGAAGTGAAGCATCGGAATCTAAAACTTGACTCACTGGAGAGGTTCAAATCATAGAAAGTGAGAGTGTCAGTCCTCTTGTACGTAAGTCGGCATCTTGCCTTTTGTATTAAGTTCGGATGCAATTTCTGTGTTTCATCGTCAATAAGAAGGTCCAAGGTATACAATAAACCTGAAGTGAAGCATCGGAATCTATGACTGGACTCCCAGGAGAGGTTCAAATCGTAGATAGTGAGAGTGTCAGTCCTCTTGTACTTAAGTCGGCATTGTGCCTTTTGTATTAAATTCGGATGCAATATCTGTGTTTCATCGTCAATACAAAGGTGCAAGGTATAAAGTAATCTTGAAAATGAAGCACGGGAATCTAAGACTGGACTCACAGGAGAGGTACAAATCATAGAAAGTGAGAGTGACAGCCCTCTTGTACTTAAGTCGGCATTGAGCCTTTTGTATTAAATTCGGATGCAATTTCTGTGTTTCATCGTCAATACGAAGGAGAAAGGTATACAGTAAAACCGAAGTGAAGCATCGGAATCTAAAACTGGACTCACAGGAGAGGTTCAAATCGTTGAAAGTGAGAGTGTCAGTCCTCTTGTACTTAAGTCGGCATTCTGCCATTTGTATTAAATTCGGATCCAATTTCTGTGTTTCATCGTCAATATGAAGGTGCAAGGTATTCAGTAAACCTGAAGTGAAGCATCGGAATGTAAATCTTGACTCACAGGAGAGGTTCAAATAGTAGAAAGTGAGAGTGTCAGTCCTCTTGTACTTAAGACGCCATTGTGCCTTTTGTATTAAATTCGGATACAATTTCTGTGTTTCATCGTCAATAAGAAGGTGCAAGGTATAAATTAAACTTGAAAATGAAGCATCGGAATCTAAGACTGGACTCACAGGAGAGGTTCAAATCATAGAAAGTGAGAGTGTCAGCACTCTTGTACTTAAGTCGGCATTGTGCCTTTTGTATTAAATTCGGATGCAATTTCTGTGTTTCATCGTCAATAAGAAGGTGCAAGGTATACAGTAAACCTGAAGTGAAGGATCGGAATCTAAAACTGGACTCACAGGCGAGGTACATCATAGAAAGTGAGAGTGTCAGTCCTCTTCTACTTATGTCTGCATTGTACCTTTTGTATTATATTTGGATGCAATTTCTGTGTTTCATCGTCAATAAGAAGGAGCAAGGTATACAGTAAATCTGAAGTGAAGCATCGGAATCTAAAACTGGACTTACAGGAGAAGCTCAAATTGTAGTAAGTGAGAGTGTCAGTCCTCTTGTACTTAAGTTGGCATTGTGCCTTTTGTATTAAATTCGGATGGAATTTCTGTGTTTCATCGTCAATAAGAAGGTGCAAGGTATACAGTAAAACTGAAGTGAAGCATCGGAAATTAAACCAGGACTCACTGGAAAGGTTCAAATCATAGAAAGTGAGAGTGTCAGTCCCCTTTTACTTAAGTCGGCACTGTGCCTTTTGTGTTACATTCGGATGCAATTTCTGTGTTTCATCGTCAATAAGAAGGTCCAAGGGATACAGTAAACCTGAAGTGAAGCATCGGAACCTAAAACTGGACTCACAGGAGAGGTTCAAACCATAGAAAGTGAGAGTGTCAGTCCTCTTGCACTTAGGTCGGCATCGGGCCTTTTGTATTCAATTCGGATGCAATTTATGTGTTTCATCGTCAATACGAAGGTGCAAGGTATAAAGTAATCTTGAAAATGAAGCATGGGAATCTAAGACTGGACTCACAGGAGAGGTACAAATCATAGATAGTGAGAGTGTCAGCCCTCTTTTACTTAAGTCGGCATTGTGCCTTTTGTATTAGATTCGGATGCAATTTCTGTGTTTCATCGTCAATAAGAAGGTGCAATGTATACAGTAATCTTGAAGTGAAGCATCGGAATCTAAAACCTGAATCACAGGAGAGGTTCAAATCCTGGAAAGTGAGAGTGTCAGTCCTCTTGTACTTAAGTCGGCATTGTGCCTTATGTATTAAATTCGGATGCAATGTCTGTGTTTCATCATCAATAAGACGGTGCAAGGTATACAGTAAACCTGAAGTGAAGCATCGGAATCTAAAACTGGACTCACAGGAGAGGTTCAAATCGTAGAAAGTGAGAGTGTCAGTCCTCTTGTACTTAAGTCGGCATTGAGCCTTTTGTATTAAATTCGGATGCAATTTCTGTGTTTCATCGTCAATACGAAGGAGAAAGGTATACAGTAAACCTGAAGTGAAGCATCGGAATCTAAAACTGGACTCACAGGAGAGGTTCAAATCGTTGAAAGTGAGAGTGTCAGTCCTCTTGTACTTAAGTCGGCATTCTGCCTTTTGTATTAAATTCGGATGCAATTTCTGCGTTTCATCGTCAATATGAAGGTACAAGGTATACAGTAACCCAGAAGTGAACCATCGGAATCTAAAACTGGACTCACAGGAGAGGATCAAATGATAGAAAGTGAGAGTGTCAGTCCTCTTTTACTTATGACGACATTGTGCCTTTTGTATTAAATTCGGATGCAATTTCTGTATTTCATCATCAATAAAAAGGTCCTAGGGATACAGTATACCTGAAGTGAAGCATCGGAATCCAAAACTGGACTCACAGCAGTGGTTTAAATCATAGAAAATTAGAGTGTCAGTCCTCTTGTACTTAAGTCGGCATTGTACCTTTTGTATTAAATTCGGATGCAATTTCTGTGTTTCATCGTCAATACGAAGGTGAAAGGTATACAGTAAACCTGAAGTGAAGCATCGGAATCTAAAACTGGACTCACAGCAGAGGTTCAAATCGTTGAAAATGAGAGTGTCAGTTCTCTTGTACTTAAGTCGGCTTTGTGCCTTTTGTATTAAATTCGGATGCAATTTCTGTGTTTCATCGTCAATATGAAGGTGAAAGGTATACAGTAAACCTGAAGTGAAGCATCGGAATGTAAATCTTGACTCACAGGAGAGGTTCAAATAGTAGAAAGTGAGAGTGTCAGTCCTCTTGTACTTAAGACGCCATTGTGCCTTTTGTATTAAATTCGGATACAATTTCTGTGTTTCATCGTCAATAAGAAGGTGCAAGGTATAAATTAATCTTGAAAATGAAGCATCGGAATCTAAGACTGGACTCACAGGAGAGGTTCAAATCATAGAAAGTGAAAGTGTCAGCACTCTTGTACTTAAGTCGGCATTGTGCCTTTTGTATTAAATTCGGATGCAATTTCTGTGTTTCATCGTCAATAAGAAGGTGCAAGGTATACAGTAAACCTGAAGTGAAGGATCGGAATCTAAAACTGGACTCACAGGCGAGGTTCAAACCATAGAAAGTGAGAGTGTCAGTCCTCTTGTACTTAGGTCGGCATCGGGCCTTTTGTATCCAATTCGGATGCAATTTATGTGATTCATCGTCAATAAGAAAGTCCAAGGTAAACAGTAAACCTGAAGTGAAGCATCGGAATTTAAAACTAGACTTACAGGAGAAGTTCAAATCATTGAAAGTTAGTGTGTCACTCCTCTTGTACTTAAGTCGGCATTGTGCCTTTTGTATTTAATTCGGATGCAATTTCTGTGTTACATCGTCAATAAGAGGGTGCAAGGTATACAGTAATCTTGAAGCGAAGCATTGGAATCTAAAACTTGACTCACAGGAGAGGTTCAAATCATAGAAAGTGAGAGTGTCAGTCCTCTTGTACTAAAGTCGGCATCTTGCCTTTTGTATTAAGTTCGGATGCTATTTCTGTGTTTCATCGTCAATAAGAAGGTCTAAGGTATTAAATAAACCTGAAGTGAAGCATCGGAATCTAAGACTGGACTCCCTGGAGAGGTTCAAATCGTAGAAAGTGAGAGTGTCAGTCCTCTTGTACTTAAGTCGGCATTGTGCCTTTTGTATTAAATGCGGATGCAATTTCTGTGTTTCATCGTCAATGCGAAGGTGCAAGGTATAAAGTAATCTTGAAAATGAAGCATGGGAATCTAAGACTGGACTCACAGGAGAGGTACAAATCATAGAAAGTGAGAGTGTCAGCCCTCTTGTACTTAAGTCGGCATTGTGCCTTATGTATTAAATTCGGATGCAATGTCTGTGTTTCATCGTCAATAAGAAGGTGGAAGGTATACAGTAAACCTGAAGTGAAGCATCGGAATCTATAACTGGACTCACAGGAGAGGATCAAATCGTAGAAAGTGAGAGTGTCAGTCCTCTTGTACTTAAGTCGGCATTGAGCCTTTTGTATTAAATTCTGATGCAATTTCTGTGTTTCATCGTCAATACGAAGGAGAATGGTATACAGTAAACCTGAAGTAAAGCATCGGAATCTAAAACTGGACTCACAGGAGAGGTTCAAATCGTTGAATGTGAGAGTGTCATTCCTCTTGTACTTAAGTCGGCATTCTGCCATTTGTATTAAATTCGGATGCAATTTCTGTGTTTCATCGTCAATAAGAAGGTGCAAGGTATACAGTAACCCAGAAGTGAACCATCGGAATCTAAAACTGGACTCACAGCAGAGGATCAAATCATAGAAAGTGAGAGTGTCAGTCCTCTTTTACTTATGACGACATTGTGCCTTTTGTATTAAATTCGGATGCAATTTCTGTGTTTCATCATCGATAAAATGGTCCTAGGGATACAGTATACCTGAAGTGAAGCATCGGAATCTAAAACTGGACTCACAGCAGTGGTTTAAAACATAGAAAATTAGAGTGTCAGTCCTCTTGTACTTAAGTCGGCATTGTACCTTTTGTATTAAATTCGGATGCAATTTCTGTGTTTCATCGTCAATACGAAGGTGAAAGGTATACAGTAAACCTGAAGTGAAGCATCGGAATCTAAAACTGGACTCACAGCAGAGGTTCAAATCGTTGAAAGTGAGAGTGTCAGTTCTCTTGTACTTAAGTCGGCATTGTGCCTTTTGTATTAAATTCAGATGCAATTTCTGTGTTTCATCGTCTTTACGAAGGTGAAAGGTATACAGTAAACCTGAAGTGAAGCATCGGAATCTAAAACTGGACTCACAGGAGAGGTTCAAACCGTAGTAAGTGAGAGTGTCAGTACTCTTGTACTTAAGCTGGCATTTTGCCTTTTGTATTACATTCGGATGCAATATCTGTGTTTCATCGTCAATAAGAAGGTGCACGGTATACAGTAAAACTGAAGTGAAGCATCGGAATGTAAACCTGGACTCACAGGAGAGGTTCAAATCATAGAAAGTTAGAGTGTCAGTCCTCTTGTACTTAAGTCGGCATTGTGCCTTTTGTATTTAATTCGGATGCAATTTCTGTGTTACATCGTCAATAAGAGGGTGCAAGGTGTACAGTAATCTTGAAGTGAAGCATCGGAATCTAAAACTTGACTCACAGGAGAGGTTCAAATCATAGAAAGTGAGAGTGTCAGTCCTCTTGTACTTATGTCGGCATCTTGCCTTTTGTATTAAGTTCGGATGCAATTTCTGTGTTTCATCGTCAATAAGAAGGTCCAAGGTATACAATAAACCTGAAGTGAAGCATCGGAATCTAAGACTGGACTCCCTGGAGAGGTTCAAATCGTAGAAAGTGAGAGTGTCAGTCCTCTTGTACTTAAGTCGGCATTGTGCCTTTTGTATTAAATTCGGATGCAATTTCTGTGTTTCATCGTCATTACGAAGGTGCAAGGTATAAAGTAATCTTGAAAATGAAGCATGGGAATCTAAGACTGGACTCACAGGAGAGGTACAAATCATAGAAAGTGAGAGTGTCAGTCCTCTTGTACTTAAGTCGGCATTGTGCCTTTTGTATTAGATTCGGATGCAATTTCTGTGTTTCATCGTCAATAAGAAGGTGCAACGTATACAGTAATCTTGAAGTGAAACATCGGAATCTAAAACCTGAATCACAGGAGTGGTTCAAATCGTGGAAAGTGAGAGTGTCAGTCCTCTTGTACTTAAGTCGGCATTGTGCCTTATGTATTAAATTCGGATGCAATGTCTGTGTTTCATCGTCAATAAGAAGGTGCAAGGTATACAGTAAACCTGAAGTGAAGCATCGGAATCTAAAACTGGACTCACAGGAGAGGTTCAAATCGTAGAAAGTGAAAGTGTCAGTCCTCTTGTACTTAAGTCGGCATTGAGCCTTTTGTATTAAATTTGGATGCAATTTCTGTGTTTCATCGTCAATACGAAGGAGAAAGGTATACAGTAACCCTGAAGTGAAGCATCGGAATCTAAAACTGGACTCACAGGAGAGGTTCAAATCGTTGAAAATGAGAGTGTCAGTCCTCTTGTACTTAAGTCGGCATTCTGCCATTTGTATTAAATTCGGATGCAATTTCTCTGTTTCATCGTCAATAAGAAGGTACAAGGTATACAGTAACCCAGAAGTGAACCATCGGAATCTAAAACTGGACTCACAGGAGAGGATCAAATCATAGAGAGTGAGAGTGTCAGTCCTTTTTTACTTATGACGACATTGTGCCTTTTGTATTAAATTCGGATGCAATTTCTGTGTTTCATCATCAATAAAAAGGTCCTAGGGATACAGTATACCTGAAGTGAAGCATCGGAATCTAAAACTGGACTCACAGCAGTTTTTTAAATCATAGAAAATTAGAGTGTCAGTCCTCTTGTACTTAAGTCGGCATTGTACCTTTTGTATTAAATTCGGATGCAATTTCTGTGTTTCATCGTCAATACGAAGGTGAAAGGTATACAGTAAACCTGAAGTGAAGCATCGGAATCTAAAACTGGACTCACAGCAGAGGTTCAAATCGTTGAAAGTGAGAGTGTCAGTTCTCTTGTACTTAAGTCGGCATTGTGCCATTTGTATTAAATTCGGATGCAATTTCTGTGTTTCATCGTCAATATGAAGGTGCAAGGTATACAGTAAACCTGAAGTGAAGCATCGGAATGTAAATCTTGACTCACAGGAGAGGTTCAAATAGTAGAAAGTGAGAGTGTCAGTCCTCTTGTACTTAAGACGCCATTGTGCCTTTTGTATTAAATTCGGATACAATTTCTGTGTTTTATCGTCAATAAGAAGGTGCAAGGTATAAATTAATCTTGAAAATGAAGCATCAGAATCTAAAACTGGACTCACAGGAGGGGTTCAAATCATAGAAAGTGAGAGTGTCAGTCCTGTTGTACTTAAGTCGGCATTGTGCCTTTTGTATTAAATTCGGATGCAATTTCTGTGTTTCATCGTCAATAAGAAGTTGCAAGGTATACAGTAAACCTGAAGTGAAGGATCGGAATCTAATACTGGACTCACAGGCGAGGTTCATCATAGAAAGTGAGAGTGTCAGTCCTCTTTTACTTAAGTCGGCACTGTGCCTTTTGTGTTGCATTCGGATGCAATTTCTGTGTTTCATCGTCAATAAGAAGGTCCAAGGGATACAGTAAACCTGAAGTGAAGCATCGGAATCTAAAACTGGACTCACAGGAGAGGTTCAAATCGTAGAAAGTGAGAGTGTCAGTCCTCTTGTACTGAAGTCGGCATCTTGCCTTTTGTATTAAGTGCGGATGCAATTTCTGTGTTACATCGTCAATAAGAGGGTGCTAGGTATACAGTAAACCTGAAGTGAAGCATCGGAATTTAAAACTGGACTTACAGGAGAAGTTCAAATCATTGAAAGTTAGAGTGTCAGTCCTCTTGTACTTAAGTCGGCATTGTGCCTTTTGTATTTAATTCGGATGCAATTTCTGTGTTACATCGTCAATAAGAGGGTGCAAGGTATACAGTAATCTTGAAGTGAAGCATCGGAATCTAAAACTGGACTCACAGCAGAGGTTCAAATCGTTGAAAATGAGAGTGTCAGTTCTCTTGTACTTAAGTCGGCTTTGTGCCTTTTGTATTAAATTCGGATGCAATTTCTGTGTTTCATCGTCAATATGAAGGTGCAAGGTATACAGTAAACCTGAAGTGAAGCATCGGAATGTAAATCTTGACTCACAGGAGAGGTTCAAATAGTAGAAAGTGAGAGTGTCAGTCCTCTTGTACTTAAGACGCCATTGTGCCTTTTGTATTAAATTCGGATACAATTTCTGTGTTTCATCGTCAATAAGAAGGTGCAAGGTATAAATTAATCTTGAAAATGAAGCATCGGAATCTAAGACTGGACTCACAGGAGAGGTTCAAATCATAGAAAGTGAAAGTGTCAGCACTCTTGTACTTAAGTCGGCATTGTGCCTTTTGTATTAAATTCGGATGCAATTTCTGTGTTTCATCGTCAATAAGAAGGTGCAAGGTATACAGTAAACCTGAAGTGAAGGATCGGAATCTAAAACTGGACTCACAGGCGAGGTTCAAACCATAGAAAGTGAGAGTGTCAGTCCTCTTGTACTTAGGTCGGCATCGGGCCTTTTGTATCCAATTCGGATGCAATTTATGTGATTCATCGTCAATAAGAAAGTCCAAGGTATACAGTAAACCTGAAGTGAAGCATCGGAATTTAAAACTAGACTTACAGGAGAAGTTCAAATCATTGAAAGTTAGTGTGTCACTCCTCTTGTACTTAAGTCGGCATTGTGCCTTTTGTATTTAATTCGGATGCAATTTCTGTGTTACATCGTCAATAAGAGGGTGCAAGGTATACAGTAATCTTGAAGCGAAGCATTGGAATCTAAAACTTGACTCACAGGAGAGGTTCAAATCATAGAAAGTGAGAGTGTCAGTCCTCTTGTACTAAAGTCGGCATCTTGCCTTTTGTATTAAGTTCGGATGCTATTTCTGTGTTTCATCGTCAATAAGAAGGTCTAAGGTATTAAATAAACCTGAAGTGAAGCATCGGAATCTAAGACTGGACTCCCTGGAGAGGTTCAAATCGTAGAAAGTGAGAGTGTCAGTCCTCTTGTACTTAAGTCGGCATTGTGCCTTTTGTATTAAATGCGGATGCAATTTCTGTGTTTCATCGTCAATGCGAAGGTGCAAGGTATAAAGTAATCTTGAAAATGAAGCATGGGAATCTAAGACTGGACTCACAGGAGAGGTACAAATCATAGAAAGTGAGAGTGTCAGCCCTCTTGTACTTAAGTCGGCATTGTGCCTTATGTATTAAATTCGGATGCAATGTCTGTGTTTCATCGTCAATAAGAAGGTGGAAGGTATACAGTAAACCTGAAGTGAAGCATCGGAATCTATAACTGGACTCACAGGAGAGGATCAAATCGTAGAAAGTGAGAGTGTCAGTCCTCTTGTACTTAAGTCGGCATTGAGCCTTTTGTATTAAATTCTGATGCAATTTCTGTGTTTCATCGTCAATACGAAGGAGAAAGGTATACAGTAAACCTGAAGTAAAGCATCGGAATCTAAAACTGGACTCACAGGAGAGGTTCAAATCGTTGAATGTGAGAGTGTCATTCCTCTTGTACTTAAGTCGGCATTCTGCCATTTGTATTAAATTCGGATGCAATTTCTGTGTTTCATCGTCAATAAGAAGGTGCAAGGTATACAGTAACCCAGAAGTGAACCATCGGAATCTAAAACTGGACTCACAGCAGAGGATCAAATCATAGAAAGTGAGAGTGTCAGTCCTCTTTTACTTATGACGACATTGTGCCTTTTGTATTAAATTCGGATGCAATTTCTGTGTTTCATCATCGATAAAATGGTCCTAGGGATACAGTATACCTGAAGTGAAGCATCGGAATCTAAAACTGGACTCACAGCAGTGGTTTAAAACATAGAAAATTAGAGTGTCAGTCCTCTTGTACTTAAGTCGGCATTGTACCTTTTGTATTAAATTCGGATGCAATTTCTGTGTTTCATCGTCAATACGAAGGTGAAAGGTATACAGTAAACCTGAAGTGAAGCATCGGAATCTAAAACTGGACTCACAGCAGAGGTTCAAATCGTTGAAAGTGAGAGTGTCAGTTCTCTTGTACTTAAGTCGGCATTGTGCCTTTTGTATTAAATTCAGATGCAATTTCTGTGTTTCATCGTTTTTACGAAGGTGAAAGGTATACAGTAAACCTGAAGTGAAGCATCGGAATCTAAAACTGGACTCACAGGAGAGGTTCAAACCGTAGTAAGTGAGAGTGTCAGTACTCTTGTACTTAAGCTGGCATTTTGCCTTTTGTATTACATTCGGATGCAATATCTGTGTTTCATCGTCAATAAGAAGGTGCACGGTATACAGTAAAACTGAACTGAAGCATCGGAATGTAAACCTGGACTCACAGGAGAGGTTCAAATCATAGAAAGTTAGAGTGTCAGTCCTCTTGTACTTAAGTCGGCATTGTGCCTTTTGTATTTAATTCGGATGCAATTTCTGTGTTACATCGTCAATAAGAGGGTGCAAGGTGTACAGTAATCTTGAAGTGAAGCATCGGAATCTAAAACTTGACTCACAGGAGAGGTTCAAATCATAGAAAGTGAGAGTGTCAGTCCTCTTGTACTTATGTCGGCATCTTGCCTTTTGTATTAAGTTCGGATGCAATTTCTGTGTTTCATCGTCAATAAGAAGGTCCAAGGTATACAATAAACCTGAAGTGAAGCATCGGAATCTAAGACTGGACTCCCTGGAGAGGTTCAAATCGTAGAAAGTGAGAGTGTCAGTCCTCTTGTACTTAAGTCGGCATTGTGCCTTTTGTATTAAATTCGGATGCAATTTCTGTGTTTCATCGTCATTACGAAGGTGCAAGGTATAAAGTAATCTTGAAAATGAAGCATGGGAATCTAAGACTGGACTCACAGGAGAGGTACAAATCATAGAAAGTGAGAGTGTCAGTCCTCTTGTACTTAAGTCGGCATTGTGCCTTTTGTATTAGATTCGGATGCAATTTCTGTGTTTCATCGTCAATAAGAAGGTGCAACGTATACAGTAATCTTGAAGTGAAACATCGGAATCTAAAACCTGAATCACAGGAGTGGTTCAAATCGTGGAAAGTGAGAGTGTCAGTCCTCTTGTACTTAAGTCGGCATTGTGCCTTATGTATTAAATTCGGATGCAATGTCTGTGTTTCATCGTCAATAAGAAGGTGCAAGGTATACAGTAAACCTGAAGTGAAGCATCGGAATCTAAAACTGGACTCACAGGAGAGGTTCAAATCGTAGAAAGTGAAAGTGTCAGTCCTCTTGTACTTAAGTCGGCATTGAGCCTTTTGTATTAAATTTGGATGCAATTTCTGTGTTTCATCGTCAATACGAAGGAGAAAGGTATACAGTAACCCTGAAGTGAAGCATCGGAATCTAAAACTGGACTCACAGGAGAGGTTCAAATCGTTGAAAATGAGAGTGTCAGTCCTCTTGTACTTAAGTCGGCATTCTGCCATTTGTATTAAATTCGGATGCAATTTCTCTGTTTCATCGTCAATAAGAAGGTACAAGGTATACAGTAACCCAGAAGTGAACCATCGGAATCTAAAACTGGACTCACAGGAGAGGATTAAATCATAGAGAGTGAGAGTGTCAGTCCTTTTTTACTTATGACGACATTGTGCCTTTTGTATTAAATTCGGATGCAATTTCTGAGTTTCATCATCAATAAAAAGGTCCTAGGGATACAGTATACCTGAAGTGAAGCATCGGAATCTAAAACTGGACCCACAGCAGTGGTTTAAATCATAGAAAATTAGAGTGTCAGTCCTCTTGTACTTAAGTCGGCATTGTACCTTTTGTATTAAATTCGGATGCAATTTCTGTGTTTCATCGTCAATACGAAGGTGAAAGGTATACAGTAAACCTGAAGTGAAGCATCGGAATCTAAAACTGGACTCACAGCAGAGGTTCAAATCGTTGAAAGTGAGAGTGTCAGTTCTCTTGTACTTAAGTCGGCATTGTGCCATTTGTATTAAATTCGGATGCAATTTCTGTGTTTCATCGTCAATATGAAGGTGCAAGGTATACAGTAAACCTGAAGTGAAGCATCGGAATGTAAATCTTGACTCACAGGAGAGGTTCAAATAGTAGAAAGTGAGAGTGTCAGTCCTCTTGTACTTAAGACGCCATTGTGCCTTTTGTATTAAATTCGGATACAATTTCTGTGTTTTATCGTCAATAAGAAGGTGCAAGGTATAAATTAATCTTGAAAATGAAGCATCAGAATCTAAAACTGGACTCACAGGAGAGGTTCAAATCATAGAAAGTGAGAGTGTCAGTCCTGTTGTACTTAAGTCGGCATTGTGCCTTTTGTATTAAATTCGGATGCAATTTCTGTGTTTCATCGTCAATAAGAAGTTGCAAGGTATACAGTAAACCTGAAGTGAAGGATCGGAATCTAATACTGGACTCACAGGCGAGGTTCATCATAGAAAGTGAGAGTGTCAGTCCTCTTTTACTTAAGTCGGCACTGTGCCTTTTGTGTTGCATTCAGATGCAATTTCTGTGTTTCATCGTCAATAAGAAGGTCCAAGGGATACAGTAAACCTGAAGTGAAGCATCGGAATCTAAAACTGGACTCACAGGAGAGGTTCAAATCGTAGAAAGTGAGAGTGTCAGTCCTCTTGTACTGAAGTCGGCATCTTGCCTTTTGTATTAAGTGCGGATGCAATTTCTGTGTTACATCGTCAATAAGAGGGTGCAAGGTATACAGTAAACCTGAAGTGAAGCATCGGAATTTAAAACTGGACTTACAGGAGAAGTTCAAATCATTGAAAGTTAGAGTGTCAGTCCTCTTGTACTTAAGTCGGCATTGTGCCTTTTGTATTTAATTCGGATGCAATTTCTGTGTTACATCGTCAATAAGAGGGTGCAAGGTATACAGTAATCTTGAAGTGAAGCATCGGAATCTAAAACTTGACTCACAGGAGAGGTTCAAATCATAGAAAGTGAGAGTGTCAGTCCTCTTGTACTGAAGTCGGCATCTTGCCTTTTGTATTAAGTTCGGATGCAATTTCTGTGTTTCATCGTCAATAAGAAGGTCTAAGGTATTACATAAACCTGAAGTGAAGCATCGGAATCTAAGACTGGATCCCTGGAGAGGTTCAAATCGTAGTAAGTGAGAGTGTCAGTACTCTTGTACTTAAGCTGGCATTGTGCCTTTTGTATTATATTCGGATGCAATATCTGTGTTTCATCGTCAATAAGAAGGTGCAAGGTATACAGTAACCCAGAAGTGAACCATCGGAATCTAAAACTGGACTCACAGGAGGGGATCAAATCATAGAAAGTGAGAGTGTCAGTCCTCTTTTACTTATGACGACATTGTGCCTTTTGTATTAAATTCGGATGCAATTTCTGTGTTTCATCATCAATAAAAAAGTCCTAGGGATACAGTATACCTGAAGTGAAGCATCGGAATCTAAAACTGGACTCACAGCAGTGGTTTAAATCATAGAAAATTAGAGTGTCAGTCCTCTTGTACTTAAGTCGGCATTGTACCTTTTGTATTAAATTCGGATGCAATTTCTGTGTTTCATCGTCAATACGAAGGTGAAAGGTATACAGTAAACCTGAAGTGAAGCATCGGAATGCAAATCCTGACTCACAGGAGAGGTTCAAATAGTAGAAAGTGAGAGTGTCAGTCCTCTTGTACTTAAGACGCCATTGTGCCTTTTGTATTAAATTCGGATACAATTTCTGTGTTTCATCGTCAATAAGAAGGTGCAAGGTATAAATTAATCTTGAAAATGAAGCATCGGAATCTAAGACTGGACTCACAGGAGAGGTTCAAATCATAGAAAGTGAGAGTGTCAGCACTCTTGTACTTAAGTCGGCATTGTGCCTTTTGTATTAAATTCGGATGCAATTTCTGTGTTTCATCGTCAATAAGAAGGAGCAAGATATACAGTAAATCTGAAGTGAAGCATCGGAATCTAAAACTGGACTCACAGGAGAAGCTCAAATTGTAGTAAGTGAGTGTGTCAGTCCTCTTGTACTTAAGTTGGCATTGTGCCTTTTGTATTAAATTTGGATGGAATTTCTGTGTTTCATCGTCAATAAGAAGGTGCAAGGTATACAGTAATACTGAAGTGAAACATCGGAATTTAAACCTGGACTCAATGGCACGGTTCAAATCGTAGAAAGTGAGAGTGTCAGTCCTCTTGTACTTAAGTCGGCATTGTGCCTTTTGTATTAAATGTGGATGCAATTTCTGTGTTTCATCGTCAATACGAAGGTGCAAGGTATAAAGTAATCTTGAAAATGAAGCATGGGAATCTAAGACTGGACTCACAGGAGAGGTACAAATCATAGAAAGTGAGAGTGTCAGCCCTCTTGTACTTAAGTCGGCATTGTGCCTTTTGTATTAGATTCGGATGCAATTTCTGTCTTTCATCGTCAATAAGAAGGTGCAACGTATACAGTAATCTTGAAGTGAAGCATCGGAATCTAAAACCTGAATCACAGGAAAGGTTCAAATCGTGGAAAGTGAGAGTATCAGTCCTCTTGTACTTAAGTCGGCATTGAGCCTTTTGTATTAAATTCGGATGCAATTTCTGTGTTTCATCGTCAATACGAAGGAGAAAGGTATACAGTAAACCTGAAGTGAAGCATCGGAATCTAAAACTGGACTCACAGGAGAGGTTCAAATCGTTGAAAGTGAGAGTGTCAGTCCTCTTGTACTTAAGTCGGCATTCTGCTATTTGTATTAAAATCGGATGCAATTTCTGTGTTTCATCGTCAATAAGAAGGTGCATGGTATACAGTAACCCAGAAGTGAACCATCGGAATCTAAAACTGGACTCACAGGAGAGGATCAAATCATAGAAAGTGAGAGTGTCAGTCCTCTTTTACTTATGACGACATTGTGCCTTTTGTATTAAATTCGGATGCAATTTCTGTGTTTCATCATCAATAAAATGGTCCTAGGGATACAGTATACCTGAAGTGAAGCATCGGAATCTAAAACTGGACTCACAGCAGTGGTTTAAATCATAGAAAATTAGAGTGTCAGTCCTCTTGTACTGAAGTCGGCATTGTACCTTTTGTATTAAATTCGGATGCAATTTCTGTGTTTCATCGTCAATACGAAGGTGAAAGGTATACAGTAAACCTGAAGTGAAGCATCGGAATCTAAAACTGGACTCACAGCAGAGGTTCAAATCGTCGAAAGTGAGAGTGTCAGTTCTCTTGTACTTAAGTCGGCATTGTGCCTTTTGTATTAAATTCGGATGCAATTTCTGTGTTTCATCGTCTTTACGAAGGTAAAAGATATACAGTAAACCTGAAGTGAAGCATCGGAATCTAAAACTGGACTCACAGGAGAGGTTCAAATCGTAGTAAGTGAGAGTGTCAGTACTCTTGTACTTAAGCTGGCATTGTGCCTTTTGTATTATATTCGGATGCAATATCTGTGTTTCATCGTCAATAAGAAGGTGCAAGGTATACAGTAAAACTGAAGTGAAGCATCGGAATGTAAACCTGGAGTCACAGGAGAGGTTCAAATCATAGAAAGTTGGAGTGTCAGTCCTCTTGTACTTAAGTCGGCATTGTGCCTTTTGTATTTAATTCGGATGCAAATTCTGTGTTTCATCGTCAATAAGAAGGTCCAAGGGAAACAGTAAACCTGAAGTGAAGCATCGGAATCTAAAACTGGACTCACAGGAGTGGTTCAAATCATAGAAAGTGAGAGTGTCAGTCCTCTTGTACTTAAGTCGGCATCTTGCCTTTTGTATTAAATTCGGATGCAATTTCTGTGTTTCATCGTCAATAAGAAGGTCCAAGGTATACAATAAACCTGAAGTGAAGCATCGGAATCTAAGACTGGACTCCCCGGAGAGGTTCAAATCGTAGAAAGTGAGAGTGTCAGTCCTCTTGTACTTAAGTCTTCATTGTGCCTTTTGTATTAAATTCGGATGCAATTTCTGTGTTTCATCGTCATTACGAAGGTGCAAGGTATAAAGTAATCTTGAAAATGAAGCATGGGAATCTAAGACTGGACTCACAGGAGAGGTACAAATCATAGAAAGTGAGAGTGTCAGCCCTCTTGTACTTAAGTCGGCATTGTGCCTTTTGTATTAGATTCGGTTGCAATTTCTGTGATTCATCGTCAATAAGAAGGTGCAACGTATACAGTAATCTTGAAGTGAAGCATCGGAATCTAAAACTGGACTCACAGGAGAGGTTCAAATTGTAGAAAGTGAGAGTGTCAGTCCTCTTGTACGTAAGTCGGCATTGAGCCTTTTGTATTAAATTCGGATGCAGTTTCTGTGTTTCATCGTCAATACGAAGGAGAAAGGTATACAGTAAACCTGAAGTGAAGCATCGTTATCTAAGACTGGACTCACAGGAGAGGTTCAAATCATAGAAAGTGAGAGTGTCAGCACTCTTGTACTTAAGTCGGCATTGTGCCTTTTGTATTAAATTCGGATGCAATTTCTGTGTTTCATCGTCAATAAGAAGGAGCAAGGTATACAGTAAATCTGAAGTGAAGCATCGGAATCTAAAACTGGACTCCCGGGAGAAGCTCAAATTGTAGTAAGTGAGTGTGTCAGTCCTCTTGTACTTAAGTTGGCATTGTGCCTTTTGTATTAAATTTGGATGGAATTTCTGTGTTTCATCGTCAATAAGAAGGTGCAAGGTATACAGTAAAACTGAAGTGAAGCATCGGAATTTAAACCTGGACTCAATGGAACGGTTCAAATCATAGAAAGTGAGAGTGTCAGTCCTCTTTTACTTAAGTCGGCACTGTGCCTTTTGTGTTACATTCGGATGCAATTTCTGTGTTTCATCGTCAATAAGAAGGTCCAAGGGATACAGTAAACCTGAAGTGAAGCATCGGAATCTAAAACTGGACTCACAGGAGAGGTTCAAACCATAGAAAGTGAGAGTATCAGTCCTCTTGTACTTAGGTCGGCATCGGGCCTTTTGTATCCAATTCGGATGCAATTTATGTGATTCATCGTCAATAAGAAGGTCCAAGGTATACAGTAAACCTGAAGTGAAGCATCGGAATTTAAAACTGGACTTACAGAAGAAGTTCAAACCATTGAAAGTTAGAGTGTCAGTCCTCTTGTACTTAAGTCGGCATTGTGCCTTTTGTATTTAATTCGGATGCAATTTCTGTGTTACATCGTCAATAAGAGGGTGCAAGGTATACAGTAATCTTGAAGTGAAGCATCGGAATCTAAAACTTGACTCACAGGAGAGGTTCAAATCATAGAAAGTGAGTGTGTCAGTCCTCTTGTAGTTAAGTCGGCATCTTGCATTTCGTATTAAGTTCGGATGCAATTTCTGTGTTTCATCGTCAATAAGAAGGTCTAAGGTATTAAATAAACCTGAAGTGAAGCATCGGAATCTAAGACTGGACTCCCTGGGGAGGTTCAAATCGTAGAAAGTGAGAGTGTCAGTCCTCTTGTACTTAAGTCGGCATTGTGCCTTTTGTATTAAATGTGGATGCAATTTCTGTGTTTCATCGTCAATACGAAGGTGAGAGGTATAAAGTAATCTTGAAAATGAAGCATGGGAATCTAAGACTGGACTCACAGGAGAGGTACAAATCATAGAAAGTGAGAGTGTCAGCCCTCTTGTACTTAAGTAGGCATTGTGTCTTTTGTATTAGATTCGGATGCAATTTCTGTCTTTCATCGTCAATAAAAAGGTGCAACGTGTACAGTAATCTTGAAGTGAAGCATCGGAATCTAAAACCTGAATCACAGGAAAGGTTCAAATCGTGGAAAGTGAGAGTATCAGTCCTCTTGTACTTAAGTCGGCATTGAGCCTTTTGTATTAAATTCGGATGCAATTTCTGTGTTTCATCGTCAATACGAAGGAGAAAGGTATACAGTAAACCTGAAGTGAAGCATCGGAATCTAAAACTGGACTCACAGGAGAGGTTCAAATCGTTGAAAGTGAGAGTGTCAGTCCTCTTGTACTTAAGTCGGCATTCTGCCATTTGTATTAAATTCGGATGCAATTTCTGTGTTTCATCGTCAATAAGAAGGTGCATGGTGTACAGTAACCCAGAAGTGAACCATCGGAATCTAAAACTGGACTCACAGGAGAGGATCAAATCATAGAAAGTGAGAGTGTCAGTCCTCTTTTACTTATGACGACATTGTGCCTTTTGTATTAAATTCGGATCCAATTTCTGTGTTTCATCATCAATAAAATGGTCCTAGGGATACAGTATACCTGAAGTGAAGCATCGGAATCTAAAACTGGACTCACAGCAGTGGTTTAAATCATAGAAAATTAGAGTGTCAGTCCTCTTGTACTGAAGTCGGCATTGTACCTTTTGTATTAAATTCGGATGCAATTTCTGTGTTTCATCGTCAATACGAAGGTGAAAGGTATACAGTAAACCTGAAGTGAAGCATCGGAATCTAAAACTGGACTCACAGCAGAGGTTCAAATCGTCGAAAGTGAGAGTGTCAGTTCTCTTGTACTTAAGTCGGCATTGTGCCTTTTGTATTAAATTCGGATGCAATTTCTGTGTTTCATCGTCTTTACGTAGGTGAAAGGTATACAGTAAACCTGAAGTGAAGCATCGGAATCTAAAACTGGACTCAGAGGAGAGGTTCAAATCGTAGTAAGTGAGAGTGTCAGTACTCTTGTACTTAAGCTGGCATTGTGCCTTTTGTATTATATTCGGATGCAATATCTGTGTTTCATCGTCAATAAGAAGGTGCAAGGTATACAGTAAAACTGAAGTGAAGCATCGGAATGTAAACCTGGACTCACAGGAGAGGTTCAAATCATAGAAAGTTAGAGTGTCAGTCCTCTTGTACTTAAGTCGGCATTGTGCATTTTGTATTTAATTCGGATGCAAATTCTGTGTTTCATCGTCAATAAGAAGGTCCAAGGGAAACAGTAAACCTGAAGTGAAGCATCGGAATCTAAAACTGGACTCACAGGAGAGGTTCAAATCATAGAAAGTGAGAGTGTCAGTCCTCTTGTACTTAAGTCGGCATCTTGCCTTTTGTATTAAATTCGGATGCAATTTCTGTGTTTCATCGTCAATAAGAAGGTCCAAGGTATACAATAAACCTGAAGTGAAGCATCGGAATCTAAGACTGGACTCCCTGGAGAGGTTCAAATCGTAGAAAGTGAGAGTGTCAGTCCTCTTGTACTTAAGTCGGCATTGTGCCTTTTGTATTAAATTCGGATGCAATTTCTGTGTTTCATCGTCATTACGAAGGTGCAAGGTATATAGTAATCTTGAAAATGAAGCATGGGAATCTAAGACTGGACTCACAGGAGAGGTACAAATCATAGAAAGTGAGAGTGTCAGCCCTCTTGTACTTAAGTCGGCATTGTGCCTTTTGTATTAGATTCGGTTGCAATTTCTGTGATTCATCGTCAATAAGAAGGTGCAACGTATACAGTAATCTTGAAGTGAAGCATCGGAATCTAAAACTGGACTCACAGGAGAGGCTCAAATTGTAGAAAGTGAGAGTGTCAGTCCTCTTGTACGTAAGTCGGCATTGAGCCTTTTGTATTAAATTCGGATGCAGTTTCTGTGTTTAATCGTCAATACGAAGGAGAAAGGTATACAGTAAACCTGAAGTGAAGCATCGGAATCTAAGACTGGACTCACAGGAGAGGTTCAAATCATAGAAAGTGAGAGTGTCAGCACTCTTGTACTTAAGTCGGCATTGTGCCTTTTGTATTAAATTCGGATGCAATTTCTGTGTTTCATCGTCAATACGAAGGTGCAAGGTATAAAGTAATCTTGAAAATGAAGCATGGGAATCTAAGACTGGACTCACAGGAGAGGTACAAATCATAGAAAGTGAGAGTGTCAGCCCTCTTGTACTTAAGTCGCCATTGTGCCTTTTGTATTAGATTCGGATGCAATTTCTGTCTTTCATCGTCAATAAGAAGGTGCCACGTATACAGTAATCTTGAAGTGAAGCATCGGAATCTAAAACCTGAATCACAGGAAAGGTTCAAATCGTGGAAAGTGAGAGTATCAGTCCTCTTGTACTTAAGTCGGCATTGAGCCTTTTGTATTAAATTCGGATGCAATTTCTGTGTTTCATCGTCAATACGAAGGAGAAAGGTATACAGTAAACCTGAAGTGAAGCATCGGAATCTAAAACTGGACTCACAGGAGAGGTTCAAATCGTTGAAAGTAAGTGTGTCAGTCCTCTTGTACTTAAGTCGGCATTCTGCCATTTGTATTAAATTCGGATGCAATTTCTGTGTTTCATCGTCAATAAGAAGGTGCATGGTATACAGTAACCCAGAAATGAACCATCGGAATCTAAAACTGGACTCACAGGAGAGGATCAAATCATAGAAAGTGAGAGTGTCAGTCCTCTTTTACTTATGACGACATTGTGCCTTTTGTATTAAATTCGGATGCAATTTCTGTGTTTCATCATCAATAAAATGGTCCTAGGGATACAGTATACCTGAAGTGAAGCATCGGAATCTAAAACTGGACTCACAGCAGTGGTTTAAATCATAGAAAATTAGAGTGTCAGTCCTCTTGTACTGAAGTCGGCATTGTACCTTTTGTATTAAATTCGGATGCAATTTCTGTGTTTCATCGTCAATACGAAGGTGAAAGGTATACAGTAAACCTGAAGTGAAGCATCGGAATCTAAAACTGGACTCACAGCAGAGGTTCAAATCGTCGAAAGTGAGAGTGTCAGTTCTCTTGTACTTAAGTCGGCATTGTGCCTTTTGTATTAAATTCGGATGCAATTTCTGTGTTTCATCGTCTTTACGAAGGTGAAAGGTATACAGTAAACCTGAAGTGAAGCATCGGAATCTAAAACTGGACTCAGAGGAGAGGTTCAAATCGTAGTAAGTGAGAGTGTCAGTACTCTTGTACTTAAGCTGGCATTGTGCCTTGTGTATTATATTCGGATGCAATATCTGTGTTTCATCGTCAATAAGAAGGTGCAAGGTATACAGTAAAACTGAAGTGAAGCATCGGAATGTAAACCTGGACTCACAGGAGAGGTTCAAATCATAGAAAGTTAGAGTGTCAGTCCTCTTGTACTTAAGTCGGCATTGTGCCTTTTGTATTTAATTCGGATGCAAATTCTGTGTTTCATCGTCAATAAGAAGGTCCAAGGGAAACAGTAAACCTGAAGTGAAGCATCGGAATCTAAAACTGGACTCACAGGAGAGGTTCAAATCATAGAAAGTGAGAGTGTCAGTCCTCTTGTACTTAAGTCGGCATCTTGCCTTTTGTATTAAATTCGGATGCAATTTCTGTGTTTCATCGTCAATAAGAAGGTCCAAGGTATACAATAAACCTGAAGTGAAGCATCGGAATCTAAGACTGGACTCCCTGGAGAGGTTCAAATCGTAGAAAGTGAGAGTGTCAGTCCTCTTGTACTTAAGTCGGCATTGTGCTTTTTGTATTAAATTCGGATGCAATTTCTGTGTTTCATCGTCATTACGAAGGTGCAAGGTATAAAGTAATCTTGAAAATGAAGCATGGGAATCTAAGACTGGACTCACAGGAGAGGTACAAATCATAGAAAGTGAGAGTGTCAGCCCTCTTGTACTTAAGTCGGCATTGTGCCTTTTGTATTAGATTCGGTTGCAATTTCTGTGATTCATCGTCAATAAGAAGGTGCAACGTATACAGTAATCTTGAAGTGAAGCATCGGAATCTAAAACTGGACTCACAGGAGAGGTTCAAATTGTAGAAAGTGAGAGTGTCAGTCCTCTTGTACGTAAGTCGGCATTGAGCCTTTTGTATTAAATTCGGATGCAATTTCTGTGTTTCATCGTCAATACGAAGGAGAAAGGTATACAGTAAACCTGAAGTGAAGCATCGGAATCTAAAACTGGACTCACAGGAGAGGTTCAAATCGTTAAAAGTGAGAGTGTCAGTCCTCTTGTACTTAAGTCGGCATTCTGCCATTTGTATTAAATTCGGATGCAATTTCTGTGTTTCATCGTCAATAAGAAGGTACAAGGTATATAGTAAGCCAGAAGTGAACCATCGGAATCTAAAACTGGACTCACAGGAGAGGATCAAATCATAGAAAGTGAGAGTGTCAGTCCTCTATTACTTATGACGACATTGTGCCTTTTGTATTAAATTCGGATGCAATTTCTGTGTTTCATCATCAATAAAAAGGTCCTAGGGATACAGTATACCTTAAGTGAAGCATCGGAATCTAAAACTGGACTCACAGCAGTGGTTTAAATCAAAGAAAATTGGAGTGTCAGTCCTCTTGTACTGAAGTCGGCATTGTACCTTTTGTATTAAATTCGGATCCAATTTCTGTGTTTCATCGTCAATACGAAGGTGAAAGGTATACAGTAAACCTGAAGTGAAGATTCGGAATCTAAAACTGGACTCACAGCAGAGGTTCAAATCGTTGAAAGTGAGAGTGTCAGTTCTCTTGTACTTAAGTCGGCATTGTGCCTTTTGTATTAAATTCGGATGCAATTTCTGTGTTTCATCGTCAATATGAAGGTGCAAGGTATACAGTAAACCTGAAGTGAAGCATCGGAATGTAAATCTTGACTCACAGGAGAGGTTCAAATAGTAGAAAGTGAGAGTGTCAGTCCTCTTGTACTTAAGACGCCATTGTGCCTTTTGTATTAAATTCGGATACAATTTCTGTGTTTGATCGTCAATAAGAAGGAGCAAGGTATAAATTAATCTTGAAAATGAAGCATCGGAATCTAAGACTGGACTCACAGGAGAGGTTCAAATCATAGAAAGTGAGAGTGTCAGCACTCTTGTACTTAAGTCGGCATTGAGCCTTTTGTATTAAATTCGGATGCAATTTCTGTGTTTCATCGTCAATAAGAAGGTGCAAGGTATACAGTAAACCTGAAGTGAAGGATCGGAATCTAAAACTGGACTCACAGGAGAAGCTCAAATTGTAGTAAGTGAGAGTGTCAGTCCTCTTGTACTTAAGATGGCATTGTGCCTTTTGTATTAAATTCGGATGCAATTTCTGTGTTACATCGTCAATAAGAGGGTGCAAGGTATACAGTAAAATTGAAGTGAAGCATCGGAATCTAAAACTTGACTCACAGGAGAGGTTCAAATCATAGAAAGTGAGAGTGTCAGTCCTCTTGTACTGAAGTCGGCGTCTTGCCTTTTGTATTAAGTTCGGATGCAATTTCTGTGTTTCATCGTCAATAAGAAGGTCTAAGGTATTACATAAACCTGAAGTGAAGCATCGGAATCTAAGACTGGATCCCTGGAGAGGTTCAAATCGTAGAAAGTGTGAGTGTCAGTCCTCTTGTACTTAAGTCGGCATTGTGCCTTTTGTATTAAGTTCGGATGCAATTTCTGTGTTTCATCGTCAATACGAAGGTGCAAGGTATAAAGTAATCTTGAAAATGAAGCATGGGAATCTAAGACTGGACTCACAGGAGAGGTACAAATCATAGAAAGTGAGAGTGTCAGCCCTCTTGTACTTAAGTCGGCATTGTGCCTTTTGTATTAGATTCGGATGCAATTTCTGTCTTTCATCGTCAATAAGAAGGTGCAACGTATACAGTAATCTTGAAGTGAAGCATCGGAATCTAAAACTTGACTCACAGGAGAGGTTCAAATCATAGAAAGTGAGTGTGTCAGTCCTCTTGTAGTTAAGTCGGCATCTTTCATTTTGTATTAAGTTCGGATGCAATTTCTGTGTTTCATCGTCAATAAGAAGGTCTAAGGTATTAAATAAACCTGAAGTGAAGCATCCTAATCTAAGACTGGACTCCCTGGAGAGGTTCAAATCGTAGAAAGTGAGAGTGTCAGTCCTCTTGTACTTAAGTCGGCATTGTGCCTTTTGTATTAAATGTGGATGCAATTTCTGTGTTTCATCGTCAATACGAAGGTGCAAGGTATAAAGTAATCTTGAAAATGAAGCATGGGAATCTAAGACTGGACTCACAGGAGAGGTACAAATCATAGAAAGTGAGAGTGTCAGCCCTCTTGTACTTAAGTCGGCATTGTGCCTTTTGTATTAGATTCGGATGCAATTTCTGTCTTTCATCGTCAATAAGAAGGTGCAACGTATACAGTAATCTTGAAGTGAAGCATCGGAATCTAAAACCTGAATCACAGGAAAGGTTCAAATCGTGGAAAGTGAGAGTATCAGTCCTCTTGTACTTAAGTCGGCATTGAGCCTTTTGTATTAAATTCGGATGCAATTTCTGTGTTTCATCGTCAATACGAAGGTGAAAGGTATACAGTAAACCTGAAGTGAAGCATCGGAATCTAAAACTGGACTCACAGGAGAGGTTCAAATCGTTGAAAGTGAGAGTGTCAGTCCTCTTGTACTTAAGTCGGCATTCTGCCATTTGTATTAAATTCGGATGCAATTTCTGTGTTTCATCGTCAATAAGAAGGTGCATGGTATACAGTAACCCAGAAGTGAACCATCGGAATCTAAAACTGGACTCACAGGAGAGGATCAAATCATAGAAAGTGAGAGTGTCAGTCCTCTTTTACTTATGACGACATTGTGCCTTTTGTATTAAATTCGGATGCAATTTCTGTGTTTCATCATCAATAAAATGGTCCTAGGGATACAGTATACCTTAAGTGAAGCATCGGAATCTAAAACTGGACTCACAGCAGTGGTTTAAATCATAGAAAATTAGAGTGTCAGTCCTCTTGTACTGAAGTCGGCATTGTACCTTTTGTATTAAATTCGGATGCAATTTCTGTGTTTCATCGTCAATACGAAGGTGAAAGGTATACAGTAAACCTGAAGTGAAGCATCGGAATCTAAAACTGGACTCACAGCAGAAGTTCAAATCGTCGAAAGTGAGAGTGTCAGTTCTCTTGTTCTTAAGTCGGCATTGTGCCTTTTGTATTAAATTCGGATGCAATTTCTGTGTTTCATCGTCTTTACGAAGGTGAAAGGTATACAGTAAACCTGAAGTGAAGCAGCGGAATCTAAAACTGGACTCAGAGGAGAGGTTCAAATCGTAGTAAGTGGGAGTGTCAGTACTCTTGTACTTAAGCTGGCATTGTGCCTTTTGTATTATATTCGGATGCAATATCTGTGTTTCATCGTCAATAAGAAGGTGCAAGGTATACAGTAAAACTGAAGTGAAGCATCGGAATGTAAACCTGGACTCACAGGAGAGGTTCAAATCATAGAAAGTTAGAGTGTCAGTCCTCTTGTACTTAAGTCGGCATTGTGCCTTTTGTATTTAATTCGGATGCAAATTCTGCGTTCCATCGTCAATAAGAAGGTCCAAGGGAAACAGTAAACCTGAAGTGAAGCATCGGAATCTAATACTGGACTCACAGGAGAGGTTCAAATCATAGAAAGTGAGAGTGTCAGTCCTCTTGTACTTAAGTCGGCATCTTGCCTTTTGTATTAAATTCGGATGCAATTTCTGTGTTTCATCGTCAATAAGAAGGTCCAAGGTATACAATAAACCTGAAGTGAAGCATCGGAATCTAAGACTGGACTCCCTGGAGAGGTTCAAATCGTAGAAAGTGAGAGTGTCAGTCCTCTTGTACTTAAGTCTTCATTGTGCCTTTTGTATTAAATTCGGATGCAATTTCTGTGTTTCATCGTCATTACGAAGGTGCAAGGTATAAAGTAATCTTGAAAATGAAGCATGGGAATCTAAGACTGGACTCACAGGAGAGGTACAAATCATAGAAAGTGAGAGTGTCAGCCCTCTTGTACTTAAGTCGGCATTGTGCCTTTTGTATTAGATTCGGTTGCAATTTCTGTGATTCATCGTCAATAAGAAGGTGCAACGTATACAGTAATCTTGAAGTGAAGCATCGGAATCTAAAACTGGACTCACAGGAGAGGTTCAAATTGTAGAAAGTGAGAGTGTCAGTCCTCTTGTACGTAAGTCGGCATTGAGCCTTTTGTATTAGATTCGGATGCAATTTCTGTGTTTCATCGTCAATACGAAGGAGAAAGGTATACAGTAAACCTGAAGTGAAGCATCGGAATCTAAAACTGGACTCACAGGAGAGGTTCAAATCGTTGAAAGTGAGAGTGTCAGTCCTCCTGTACTTAAGTCGGCATTCTGCCATTTGTATTAAATTCGGATGCAATTTCTGTGTTTCATCGTCAATAAGAAGGTACAAGGTATATAGTAAGCCAGAAGTGAACCATCGGAATCTAAAACTGGACTCACAGGAGAGGATCAAATCATAGAAAGTGAGAGTGTCAGTCCTCTATTACTTATGACGACATTGTGCCTTTTGTATTAAATTCGGATGCAATTTCTGTGTTTCATCATCAATAAAAAGGTCCTAGGGATACAGTATACCTTAAGTGAAGCATCGGAATCTAAAACTGGACTCACAGCAGTGGTTTAAATCAAAGAAAATTGGAGTGTCAGTCCTCTTGTACTGAAGTCGGCATTGTACCTTTTGTATTAAATTCGGATGCAATTTCTGTGTTTCATCGTGAATACGAAGGTGAAAGGTATACAGTAAACCTGAAGTGAAGATTCGGAATCTAAAACTGGACTCACAGCAGAGGTTCAAATCGTTGAAAGTGAGAGTGTCAGTTCTCTTGTACTTAAGTCGGCATTGTGCCTTTTGTATTAAATTCGGATGCAATTTCTGTGTTTCATCGTCAATATGAAGGTGCAAGGTATACAGTAAACCTGAAGTGAAGCATCGGAATGTAAATCTTGACTCACAGGAGAGGTTCAAATAGTAGAAAGTGAGAGTGTCAGTCCTCTTGTACTTAAGACGCCATTGTGCCTTTTGTATTAAATTCGGATACAATTTCTGTGTTTGATCTTCAATAAGAAGGTGCAAGGTATAAATTAATCTTGAAAACGAAGCATCGGAATCTAAGACTGGACTCACAGGAGAGGTTCAAATCATAGAAAGTGAGAGTGTCAGCACTCTTGTACTTAAGTCGGCATTGAGCCTTTTGTATTAAATTCGGATGCAATTTCTGTGTTTCATCGTCAATAAGAAGGTGCAAGGTATACAGTAAACCTGAAGTGAAGGATCGGAATCTAAAACTGGACTCACAGGAGAAGCTCAAATTGTAGTTAGTGAGAGTGTCAGTCCTCTTGTACTTAAGTTGGCATTGTGATTTTTGTATTAAATTCGGATGCAATTTCTGTGTTACATCGTCAATAAGAGGGTGCAAGGTATACAGTAAAATTGAAGTGAAGCATCGGAATCTAAAACTTGACTCACAGGAGAGGTTCAAATCATAGAAAGTGAGAGTGTCAGTCCTCTTGTACTGAAGTCGGCGTCTTGCCTTTTGTATTAAGTTCGGATGCAATTTCTGTGTTTCATCGTCAATAAGAAGGTCTAAGGTATTACATAAACCTGAAGTGAAGCATCGGAATCTAAGACTGGATCCCTGGAGAGGTTCAAATCGTAGAAAGTGAGAGTGTCAGTCCTCTTGTACTTAAGTCGGCATTGTGCCTTTTGTATTAAGTTCGGATGCAATTTCTGTGTTTCATCGTCAATACGAAGGTGCAAGGTATAAAGTAATCTTGAAAATGAAGCATGGGAATCTAAGACTGGACTCACAGGAGAGGTACAAATCATAGAAAGTGATAGTGTCAGCCCTCTTGTACTTATGTCGGCATTGTGCCTTTTGTATTAGATTCGGATGCAATTTCTGTCTTTCATCGTCAATAAGAAGGTGCAACGTATACAGTAATCTTGAAGTGAAGCATCGGAATCTAAAACCTGAATCACAGGAGAGGTTCAAATCGTGGAAAGTGAGAGTGTCAGTCCTCTTGTACTTAAGTCGGCATTGAGCCTTTTGTATTAAATTCGGATGCAATTTCTGTGTTTCATCGTCAATACGAAGGGGAAAGGTATACAGTAAACCTGAAGTGAAGCATCGGAATCTAAAACTGGACTCACAGGAGAGGTTCAAATCGTAGAAAGTGAGAGAGTCAGTCCTCTTGTACTTAAGTCAGCATTGTACCTTTTGTATTAAATTCGGATGCAATTTCTGTGTGTCATCGTCAATACGAAGGTGAAAGGTATACAGTAAACCTGAAGTGAAGCATCGGAATCTAAAACTGGACTCACAGCAGAGGTTCAAATCGTTGAAAGTGAGAGTGTCAGTTCTCTTGTACTTAAGTCGGCATTGTGCCTTTTGTATTAAATTCGGATGCAATTTCTGTGTTTCATCGTCTTTACGAAGGTGAAAGGTATACAGTAAACCTGAAGTGAAGCATCGGGATCTAAAACTGGACTCACAGGAGAGGTTCAAATCGTAGTAAGTGAGAGTGTCAGTATTCTTGTACTTAAGCTGGCATTGTGCCTTTTGTATTATATTCGGATGCAATATCTGTGTTTCATCGTCAATAAGAAGGTGCAAGGTATACAGTAACCCAGAAGTGAACCATCGGAATCTAAAACTGGACTCACAGGAGAGGATCAAATCATAGAAAGTGAGAGTGTCAGTCCTCTTTTACTTATGACGACATTGTGCCTTTTGTATTAAATTCGGATGCAATTTCTGTGTTTCATCATCAATAAAAAGGTCCTAGGGATACAGTATACCTGAAGTGAAGCATCGGAATCTAAAACTGGACTCACAGCAGTGGTTTAAATCATAGAAAATTAGAGTGTCAGTCCTCTTGTACATAAGTCGGCATTGTACCTTTTGTATTAAATTCGGATGCAATTTCTGTGTTTCATCGTCAATACGAAGGTGAAAGGTATACAGTAAACCTGAAGTGAAGCATCGGAATGTAAATCTTGACTCACAGGAGAGGTTCAAATAGTAGAAAGTGAGAGTGTCAGTCCTCTTGTACTTAAGACGCCATTGTGCCTTTTGTATTAAATTCGGATACAATTTCTGTGTTTCATCGTCAATAAGAAGGTGCAAGGTATAAATTAATCTTGAAAATGAAGCATCGGAATCTAAGACTGGACTCACAGGAGAGGTTCAAATCATAGAAAGTGAGAGTGTCAGCACTCTTGTACTTAAGTCGGCATTGTGCCTTTGTATTAAATTCGGATGCAATTTCTGTGTTTCATCGTCAATAAGAAGGTGCAAGGTATACAGTAAACCTGAAGTGAAGGATCGGAATCTAAAACTGGACTCACAGGCGAGGTTCATCATAGAAAGTGAGAGTGTCAGTCCTCTTCTACTTATGTCTGCATTGTACCTTTTGTATTATATTTGGATGCAATTTCTGTGTTTCATCGTCAATAAGAAGGATCAAGGTATAAAGTAAATCTGAAGTGAAGCATCGGAATCTAAAACTGGACTCACAGGAGAAGCTCAAATTGTAGTAAGTGAGTGTGTCAGTCCTCTTGTACTTAAGTTGGCATTGTGCCTTTTGTATTAAATTTGGATGGAATTTCTGTGTTTCATCGTCAATAAGAAGGTGCAAGGTATACAGTAATCTTGAAGTGAAGCATCGGAATCTAAAACTTGACTCACAGGAGAGGTTCAAATCATAGAAAGTGAGTGTGTCAGTCCTCTTGTAGTTAAGTCGGCATCTTGCATTTTGTATTAAGTTCGGATGCAATTTCTGTGTTTCATCGTCAATAAGAAGGTCTAAGGTATTAAATAAACCTGAAGTGAAGCATCGGAATCTAAGACTGGACTCCCTGGAGAGGTTCAAATCGTAGAAAGTGAGAGTGTCAGTCCTCTTGTACTTAAGTCGGCATTGTGCCTTTTGTATTAAATGTGGATGCAATTTCTGTGTTTCATCGTCAATACGAAGGTGCAAGGTATAAAGTAATCTTGAAAATGAAGCATGGGAATCTAAGACTGGACTCACAGGAGAGGTACAAATCATAGAAAGTGAGAGTGTCAGCCCTCTTGTACTTAAGTCGGCATTGTGCCTTTTGTATTAGATTCGGATGCAATTTCTGTCTTTCATCGTCAATAAGAAGGTGCAACGTATACAGTAATCTTGAAGTGAAGCATCGGAATCTAAAACCTGAATCACAGGAAAGGTTCAAATCGTGGAAAGTGAGAGTATCAGTCCTCTTGTACTTAAGCCGGCATTGAGCCTTTTGTATTAAATTCGGATGCAATTTCTGTGTTTCATCGTCAATACGAAGGAGAAAGGTATACAGTAAACCTGAAGTGAAGCATCGGAATCTAAAACTGGACTCACAGGAGAGGTTCAAATCGTTGAAAGTGAGACTGTCAGTCCTCTTGTACTTAAGTCGGCATTCTGCCATTTGTATTAAATTCGGATGCAATTTCTGTGTTTCATCGTCAATAAGAAGGTGCATGGTATACAGTAACCCAGAAGTGAACCATCGGAATCTAAAACTGGACTCACAGGAGAGGATCAAATCATAGAAAGTGAGAGTGTCAGTCCTCTTTTACTTATGACGACATTGTGCCTTTTGTATTAATTTCGGATGCAATTTCTGTGTTTCATCATCAATAAAATGGTCCTAGGGATACAGTATACCTGAAGTGAAGCATCGGAATCTAAAACTGGACTCACAGCAGTGGTTTAAATCATAGAAAATTAGAGTGTCAGTCCTCTTGTACTGATGTCGGCATTGTACCTTTTGTATTAAATTCGGATGCAATTTCTGTGTTTCATCGTCAATACGAAGGTGAAAGGTATACAGTAAACCTGAAGTGAAGCATCGGAATCTAAAACTGGACTCACAGCAGAGGTTCAAATCGTCGAAAGTGAGAGTGTCAGTTCTCTTGTACTTAAGTCGGCATTGTGCCTTTTGTATTAAATTCGGATGCAATTTCTGTGTTTCATCGTCTTTACGAAGGTGAAAGGTATACAGTAAACCTGAAGTGAAGCATCGGAATCTAAAACTGGACTCAGAGGAGAGGTTCAAATCGTAGTAAGTGAGAGTGTCAGTACTGTTGTACTTAAGCTGGCATTGTGCCTTTTGTATTATATTCGGATGCAATATCTGTGTTTCATCGTCAATAAGAAGGTGCAAGGTATACAGTAAAACTGAAGTGAAGCATCGGAATGTAAACCTGGACTCACAGGAGAGGTTCAAATCATAGAAAGTTAGAGTGTCAGTCCTCTTGTACTTAAGTCGGCATTGTGCCTTTTGTATTTAATTCGGATGCAAATTCTGTGTTCCATCGTCAATAAGAAGGTCCAAGGGAAACAGTAAACCTGAAGTGAAGCATCGGAATCTAAAACTGGACTCACAGGAGAGGTTCAAATCATAGAAAGTGAGAGAGTCAGTCCTCTTGTACTTAAGTCGGCATCTTGCCTTTTGTATTAAATTCGGATGCAATTTCTGTGTTTCATCGTCAATAAGAAGGTCCAAGGTATACAATAAACCTGAAGTGAAGCATCGGAATCTAAGACTGGACTCCCTGGAGAGGTTCAAATCGTAGAAAGTGAGAGTGTCAGTCCTCTTGTACTTAAGTCGGCATTGTGCCTTTTGTATTAAATTCGGATGCAATTTCTGTGTTTCATCGTCATTACGAAGGTGCAAGGTATAAAGTAATCTTGAAAGTGAAGCATGGGAATCTAAGACTGGACTCACAGGAGAGGTACAAATCATAGAAAGTGAGAGTGTCAGCCCTCTTGTACTTAAGTCGGCATTGTGCCTTTTGTATTAGATTCGGTTGCAATTTCTGTGATTCATCGTCAATAAGAAGGTGCAACGTATACAGTAATCTTGAAGTGAAGCATCGGAATCTAAAACTGGACTCACAGGAGAGGTTCAAATTGTAGAAAGTGAGAGTGTCAGTCCTCTTGTACGTAAGTCGGCATTGAGCCTTTTGTATTAAATTCGGATGCAATTTCTGTGTTTCATCGTCAATACGAAGGAGAAAGGTATACAGTAAACCTGAAGTGAAGCATCGGAATCTAAAACTGGACTCACAGGAGAGGTTCAAATCGTTGAAAGTGAGAGTGTCAGTCCTCTTGTACTTAAGTCGGCATTCTGCCATTTGTATTAAATTCGGATGCAATTTCTGTGTTTCATCGTCAATAAGAAGGTACAAGGTATATAGTAAGCCAGAAGTGAACCATCGGAATCTAAAACTGGACTCACAGGAGAGGATCAAATCATAGAAAGTGAGAGTGTCAGTCCTCTATTACTTATGACGACATTGTGCCTTTTGTATTAAATTCGGATGCAATTTCTGTGTTTCATCATCAATAAAAAGGTCCTAGGGATACAGTATACCTTAAGTGAAGCATCGGAATCTAAAACTGGACTCACAGCAGTGGTTTAAATCAAAGAAAATTGGAGTGTCAGTCCTCTTGTACTGAAGTCGGCATTGTACCTTTTGTATTAAATTCGGATGCAATTTCTGTGTTTCATCGTCAATACGAAGGTGAAAGGTATACAGTAAACCTGAAGTGAAGATTCGGAATCTAAAACTGGACTCACAGCAGAGGTTCAAATCGTTGAAAGTGAGAGTGTCAGTTCTCTTGTACTTAAGTCGGCATTGTGCCTTTTGTATTAAATTCGGATGCAATTTCTGTGTTTCATCGTCAATATGAAGGTGCAAGGTATACAGTAAACCTGAAGTGAAGCATCGGAATGTAAGTCTTGACTCACAGGAGAGGTTCAAATAGTAGAAAGTGAGAGTGTCAGTCCTCTTGTACTTAAGACGCCATTGTGCCTTTTGTATTAAATTCGGATACAATTTCTGTGTTTGATCGTCAATAAGAAGGTGCAAGGTATAAATTAATCTTGAAAATGAAGCATCGGAATCTAAGACTGGACTCACAGGAGAGGTTCAAATCATAGAAAGTGAGAGTGTCAGCACTCTTGTACTTAAGTCGGCATTGAGCCTTTTGTATTAAATTCGGATGCAATTTCTGTGTTTCATCGTCAATAAGAAGGTGCAAGGTATACAGTAAACCTGAGGTGAAGGATCGGAATCTAAAACTGGACTCACAGGAGAAGCTCAAATTGTAGTAAGTGAGAGTGTCAGTCCTCTTGTACTTAAGTTGGCATTGTGCCTTTTGTATTAAATTCGGATGCAATTTCTGTGTTACATCGTCAATAAGAGGGTGCAAGGTATACAGTAAAATTGAAGTGAAGCATCGGAATCTAAAACTTGACTCACAGGAGAGGTTCAAATCATAGAAAGTGAGAGTGTCAGTCCTCTTGTACTGAAGTCGGCGTCTTGCCTTTTGTAATAAGTTCGGTTGCAATTTCTGTGTTTCATCGTCAATAAGAAGGTCTAAGGTATTACATAAACCTGAAGTGAAGCATCGGAATCTAAGACTGGATCCCTGGAGAGGTTCAAATCGTAGAAAGTGAGAGTGTCAGTCCTCTTGTACTTAAGTCGGCATTGTGCCTTTGTATTAAATTCGGATGCAATTTCTGTATTTCATCGTCAATAAGAAGGTGCAAGGTATACAGTAAACCTGAAGTGAAGGATCGGAATCTAAAACTGGACTCACAGGCGAGGTTCATCATAGAAAGTGAGAGTGTCAGTCCTCTTCTACTTATGTCTGCATTGTACCTTTTGTATTATAGTTGGATGCAATTTCTGTGTTTCATCGTCAATAAGAAGGAGCAAGGTATACAGTAAATCTGAAGTGAAGCATCGGAATCTAAAACTGGACTCACAGGAGAAGCTCAAATTGTAGTAAGTGAGTGTGTCAGTCCTCTTGTACTTAAGTTGGCATTGTGCCTTTTGTATTAAATTTGGATGGAATTTCTGTGTTTCATCGTCAATAAGAAGGTGCAAGGTATACAGTAAAACTGAAGTGAAGCATCGGAATTTAAACCTGGACTCACTGGAACGGTTCAAATCATAGAAAGTGAGAGTGTCAGTCCTCTTTTACTTAAGTCGGCACTGTGCCTTTTGTGTTACATTCGGATGCAATTTCTGTGTTTCATCGTCAATAAGAAGGTCCAAGGGATACAGTAAACCTGAAGTGAAGCATCGGAATCTAAAACTGGACTCACAGGAGAGGTTCAAACCATAGAAAGTGAGAGTGTCAGTCCTTTTGTACTTAGGTCGGCATCGGGCCTTTTGTATCCAATTCGGATGCAATTTATGTGATTCATCGTCTATAAGAAGGTCCAAGGTATACAGTAAACCTGAAGTGAAGCATCGGAATTTAAAACTGGACTTACAGGAGATGTTCAAATCATTGAAAGTTAGAGTGTCAGTCCTCTTGTACTTAAGTCGGCATTGTGCCTTTTGTATTTAATTCGGATGCAATTTCTGTGTTACATCGTCAATAAGAGGGTGCAAGGTATACAGTAATCTTGAAGTGAAGCATCGGAATCTAAAACTTGACTCACAGGAGAGGTTCAAATCATAGAAAGTGAGTGCGTCAGTCCTCTAGTAGTTAAGTCGGCAACTTGCATTTTGTATTAAGTTCGGATGCAATTTCTGTGTTTCATCGTCAATAAGAAGGTCTAAGGTATTAAATAAACCTGAAGTGAAGCATCGGAATCTAAGACTGGACTCCCTGGAGAGGTTCAAATCGTAGAAAGTGAGAGTGTCAGTCCTCTTGTACTTAAGTCGGCATTGTGCCTTTTGTATTAAATGTGGATGCAATTTCTGTGTTTCATCGTCAATACGAAGGTGCAAGGTATAAAGTAATCTTGAAAATGAAGCATGGGAATCTAAGACTGGACTCACAGGAGAGGTTCAAATCGTTGAAAGTGAGAGTGTCAGTCCTCTTGTACTTAAGTCGGCATTCTGCCATTTGTATTAAATTCGGATGCAATTTCTGTGTTTCATCGTCAATAAGAAGGTGCATGGTATACAGTAACCCAGAAGTGAACCATCGGAATCTAAAACTTGACTCACAGGAGAGGATCAAATCATAGAAAGTGAGTGTGTCAGTCCTCTTTTACTTATGACGACATTGTGCCTTTTGTATTAAATTCGGATGCAATTTCTGTGTTTCATCATCAATAAAATGGTCCTAGGGATACAGTATACCTGAAGTGAAGCATCGGAATCTAAAACCGGACTCACAGCAGTGGTTTAAATCATAGAAAATTAGAGTGTCAGTCCTCTTGTACTTAAGTCGGCATTGTACCTTTTGTATTAAATTCGGATGCAATTTCTGTGTTTCTTCGTCAATACGAAGGTGAAAGGTATACAGTAAACCTGAAGTGAAGCATCGGAATCTAAAACTGGACTCACAGCAGAGGTTCAAATCGTCGAAAGTGAGAGTGTCAGTTCTCTTGTACTTAAGTCGGCATTGTGCCTTTTGTATTAAATTCGGATGCAATTTCTGTGTTTCATCGTCTTTACGAAGGTGAAAGGTATACAGTAAACCTGAAGTGAAGCATCGGAATCTAAAACTGGACTCACAGGAGAGGTTCAAATCATAGAAAGTGAGAGTGTCAGTCCTCTTGTACTTAAGTCGGCATCTTGCCTTTTGTATTAAATTCGGATGCAATTTCTGTGTTTCATCGTCAATAAGAAGGTCCAAGGTATACAATAAACCTGAAGTGAAGCATCGGAATCTAAGACTGGACTCCCTGGAGAGGTTCAAATCGTACAAAGTGAGAGTGTCGGTCCTCTTGTACTTAAGTCGGCATTGTGCCTTTTGTATTAAATTCGGATGCAATTTCTGTGTTTCATCGTCATTACGAAGGTGCAAGGTATAAAGTAATCTTGAAAATGAAGCATGGGAATCTAAGACTGGACTCACAGGAGAGGTACAAATCATAGAAAGTGAGAGTGTCAGCCCTCTTGTACTTAAGTCGGCATTGTGCCTTTTGTATTAGATTCGGTTGCAATTTCTGTGATTCATCGTCAATAAGAAGGTGCAACGTATACAGTAATCTTGAAGTGAAGCATCGGAATCTAAAACTGGACTCACAGCAGTGGTTTAAGTCAAAGAAAATTAGAGTGTCAGTCCTCTTGTACTTAAGTCGGCATTGTACCTTTTGTATTAAATTCGGATGCAATTTCTGTGTTTCATCGTCAATAAGAAGGTCCAAGGGAAACAGTAAACCTGAAGTGAAGCATCGGAATCTAAAACTGGACTCACAGGAGAGGTTCAAATCATAGAAAGTGAGAGTGTCAGTCCTCTTGTACTTAAGTCGGCATCTTGCCTTTTGTATTAAATTCGGATGCAATTTCTGTGTTTCATCGTCAATAAGAAGGTCCAAGGTATACAATAAACCTGAAGTGAAGCATCGGAATCTAAGACTGGACTCCCTGGAGAGGTTCAAATCGTACAAAGTGAGAGTGTCGGTCCTCTTGTACTTAAGTCGGCATTGTGCCTTTTGTATTAAATTCGGATGCAATTTCTGTGTTTCATCGTCATTACGAAGGTGCAAGGTATAAAGTAATCTTGAAAATGAAGCATGGGAATCTAAGACTGGACTCACAGGAGAGGTACAAATCATAGAAAGTGAGAGTGTCAGCCCTCTTGTACTTAAGTCGGCATTGTGCCTTTTGTATTAGATTCGGTTGCAATTTCTGTGATTCATCGTCAATAAGAAGGTGCAACGTATACAGTAATCTTGAAGTGAAGCATCGGAATCTAAAACTGGACTCACAGCAGTGGTTTAAGTCAAAGAAAATTAGAGTGTCAGTCCTCTTGTACTTAAGTCGGCATTGTACCTTTTGTATTAAATTCGGATGCAATTTCTGTGTTTCATCGTCAATACGAAGGTGAAAGGTATACAGTAAACCTGAAGTGAAGCATCAGAATCTAAAACTGGACTCACAGCAGAGGTTCAAATCGTTGAAAGTGAGAGTGTCAGTTCTCTTGTACTTAAGTCGGCATTGTGCCTTTTGTATTAAATTCGGATGCAATTTCTGTGTTTCATCGTCAATATGAAGGTGCAAGGTATACAGTAAACCTGAAGTGAAGCATCGGAATGTAAATCTTGACTCACAGGAGAGGTTCAAATAGTAGAAAGTGAGAGTGTCAGTCCTCTTGTACTTAAGACGCCATTGTGCCTTTTGTATTAAATTCGGATACAATTTCTGTGTTTGATCGTCAATAAGAAGGTGCAAGGTATAAATTAATCTTGAAAATGAAGCATCGGAATCTAAGACTGGACTCACAGGAGAGGTTCAAATCATAGAAAGTGAGAGTGTCAGTCCTCTTGTACTTAAGTCGGCATTGTGCCTTTTGTATTTAATTCGGATGCAATTTCTGTGTTTCATCGTCAATACGAAGGTGCAAGGTATAAAGTAATCTTGAAAATGAAGCATGGGAATCTAAGACTGGACTCACAGGAGAGGTACAAGTCATCGAAAGTGAGAGTGTCAGCCCTCTTGTACTTAAGTCGGCATTGTGCCTTTTGTATTTGATTCGGATGCAATTTCTGTCTTTCATCGTCAATAAGAAGGTGCAACGTATACAGTAATCTTGAAGTGAAGCATCGGAATCTAAAACCTGAATCACAGGAGAGGTTCAAATCGTGGAAAGTGAGAGTGTCAGTCCTCTTGTAGTTAAGTCGGCATCTTGCATTTTGTATTAAGTTCGGATGCAATTTCTGTGTTTCATCGTCAATAAGAAGGTCTAAGGTATTAAATAAACCTGAAGTGAAGCATCGGAATCTAAGACTGGACTCCCTGGAGAGGTTCAAATCGTAGAAAGTGAGAGTGTCAGTCCCCTTGTACTTAAGTCGGCATTGAGCCTTTTGTATTAAATTCGGATGCAATTTCTGTGTTTCATCGTCAATACGAAGGAGAAAGGTATACAGTAAACCTGAAGTGAAGCATCGGAATCTAAAACTGGACTCACAGGAGAGGTTCAAATCGTTGAAAGTGAGAGTGTCAGTCCTCTTGTACTTAAGTCGGCATTGTGCCTTTTGTATTAAATTCGGATGCAATTTCTGTGTTTCATCATCAATAAAATGGTCCTAGGGATACAGTATACCTGAAGTGAAGCATCGGAATCTAAAACTGGACTCACAGCAGTGGTTTAAATCATAGAAAATTAGAGTGTCAGTCCTCTTGTACTTAAGCCGGCATTGTACCTTTTTTATTAAATTCGGATGAAATATCTGTGTTTCATCGTCAATACGAAGGTGAAAGGTATACAGTAAACCTGAAGTGAAGCATCGGAATCTAAAACTGGACTCACAGCAGAGGTTCAAATCGTTGAAGGTGAGAGTGTCAGTTCTCTTGTACTTAAGTCGGCATTGTGCCTTTTGTATTAAATTCGGATGCAATTTCTGTGTTTCATCGTCTTTACGAAGATGAAAGGTATACAGTAAACCTGAAGAGAAGCATCGGAATCTAAAACTGGACTCACAGGAGAGGTTCAAATCGTAGTAAGTGAGAGTGTCAGTACTCTTGTACTTAAGCTGGCATTGTGCCTTTTGTATTATATTCGGATGCAATATCTGTGTTTCATCGTCAATAAGAAGGTGCAAGGTATACAGTAAAACTGAAGTGAAGCATCGGAATGTAAACCTGGACTCACAGGAGAGGTTCAAATCGTAGAAAGTTAGAGTGTCAGTCCTCTTGTACTTAAGTCGGCATTGTGAGTTTTGTATTTAATTCGGATGCAATTTCTGTGTTACATCGTCAATAAGAGGGTGCAAAGTGTACAGTAATCTTGAAGTGAAGCATCGGAATCTAAAACTTGACTCACAGGAGAGGTTCAAATCATAGAAAGTGAGAGTGTAAGTCCTCTTGTACTTAAGTCGGCATCTTGCCTTTTGTATTAAGTTCGGATGCAATTTCTGTGTTTCATCGTCAATAAGAAGGTCCAAGGTATACAATAAACCTGAAGTGAAGCATCGGAATCTAAGACTGGACTCCCTGGAGAGGTTCAAATCGTAGAAAGTGAGAGTGTCAGTCCTCTTGTACTTAAGTCGGCATTGTGCCTTTTGTATTAAATTCGGATGCAATTTCTGTGTTTCATCGTCATTACGAAGGTGCAAGGTATAAAGTAATCTTGAAAATGAAGCATGGGAATCTAAGACTGGACACACAGGTGAGGTACAAATCATAGAAAGTGAGAGTGTCAGCCCTCTTGTACTTAAGTCGGCATTGTGCCTTTTGTATTAGATTCGGATGCAATTTCTGTGTTTCATCGTCAATAAGAAGGTGCAACGTATACAGTAATATTGAAGTGAAGCATCGGAATCTAAAACCTGAATCACAGGAGAGGTTCAAATCGTGGAAAGTGAGAGTGTCAGTCCTCTTGTACTTAAGTCGGCATTGTGCCTTATGTATTAAATTCGGATGCAATGTCTGTGTTTCATCGTCAACAAGAAGGTGCAAGGTATACAGTAAACCTTAAGTGTAGCATAGGAATCTAAAACTGGACTCACAGGAGAGGTTCAAATCGTAGAAAGTGAGAGTGTCAGTCCTCTTGTACTTAAGTCGGCATTGAGCCTTCTGTATTAAATTCGGATGCAATTTCTGTGTTTCATCGTCGACACGAAGGAGAAAGGTATATAGTAAACCTGAAGTGAAGCATCGGAATCTAAAACTGGACTCACAGGAGAGGTTCAAATCGTTGAAAGTGAGAGTGTCAGTCCTCTTGTACTTAAGTCGGCATTCTGCCATTTGTATTAAACTCGGATGCAATTTCTGTGTTTCATCGCCAATAAGAAGGTACAAGGTATACAGTAACCCAGAAGTGAACCATCGGAATCTAAAACTGGACTCACAGGAGAGGATCAAATCATAGAATGTGAGAGTGTCAGTCCTCTTTTACTTATGACGACATTGTGCCTTTTGTATTAAATTCGGATGCAATTTCTGTGTTTCATCATCAATAAAAAGGTCCTATGGATACAGTATACCTGAAGGGAAGCATCGGAATCTAAAACTGGACTCACAGCAGTGGTTTAATTAATAGAAAATTAGAGTGTCAGTCCTCTTGTACTTAAGTCGGCATTGTACCTTTTGTATTAAATTCGGATGCAATTTCTGTGTTTCATCGTCAATGCGAAGGTGAAAGGTATACAGTAAACCTGAGGTGAAGCATCGGAATCTAAAACTGGACTCATAGCAGAGGTTCAAATCGTTGAAAGTGAGAGTGTCAGTTCTCTTGTACTTAAGCTGGCATTGTGCCTTTTGTATTATATTCGGATGCAATATCTGTGTTTCATCGTCAATAAGAAGGTGCAAGGTATACAGTAAAACTGAAGTGAAGCATCGGTATGTAAACCTGGACTCACAGGAGAGGTACAAATCATCGATAGTGAGAGTTTCAGCCCTCTTGTACTTAAGTCGGCATTGTGCCTTTTGTATTAGATTCGGATGCAATTTCTGTCTTTCATCGTCAATAAGAAGGTGCAACGTATACAGTAATCTTGAAGTGAAGCATCGGAATCTAAAACCTGAATCACAGGAGAGGTTCAAATCGTGGAAAGTGAGAGTGTCAGTGCTCTTGTACTTAAGTCGGCATTGTGCCTTATGTATTAAATTCGGATGCAATGTCTGTGTTTCATCGTCAATAAGAAGGTGCAAGGTATACAGTAAACCTGAAGTGAAGCATCGGAATCTAAAACTGGACTCACAGGAGAGGTTCGAATCGTAGATAGTGAGAGTGTCAGTCCTCTTGTACTTAAGTCGGCATTGAGCCTTTTGTATTAAATTAGGATGCAATTTCTGTGTTTCATCGTCAATACGAAGGAGAAGGGTATACAGTAAACCTGAAGTGAAGCATCGGAATCTAAAACTGGACTCACAGGAGAGGTTCAAATCGTTGAAAGTGAGAGTGTCAGTCCTCTTGTACTTAAGTCGGCATTGTACCTTTTGTATTAAATTCGGATGCAATTTCTGTGTTTCATCGTCAATACGAAGGTGAAAGGTATACAGTAAACCTGAAGTGAAGCATCGGAATCTAAAACTGGACTCACAGCAGAGGTTCAAAACGTTGAAAGTGAGAGTGTCAGTTCTCTTGTACTTAAGTCGGCATTGTGCCTTTTGTATTAAATTCGGATGCAATTTCTGTGTTTCATCATCAATAAAATGGTCCTAGGGATACAGTATACCTGAAGTGAAGCATCGGAATCTAAAACTGGACTCACAGCAGTGGTTTAAATCATAGAAAATTAGAGTGTCAGTCCTCTTGTACTTAAGTCGTCATTGTACCTTTTGTATTAAATTCGGATGCAATTTCTGTGTTACATCGTCAATAAGAGGGTGCAAGGTGTACAGTAATCTTGAAGTGAAGCATCGGAATCTAAAACTTGACTCACAGGACAGGTTCAAATCATAGAAAGTGAGAGTGTCAGTCCTCTTGTACTTAAGTCGGCATCTTGCCTTTTGTATTAATTTCGGATGCAATTTCTGTGTTTCATCGTCAATAAGAAGGTCCAAGATATACAATAAACCTGAAGTGAAGCATCGGAATCTAAGACTGGACTCCCTGGAGAGGTTCAAATCGTAGAAAGTGAGAGTGTCAGTCCTCCTGTACCTAAGTCGGCATTGTGCCTTTTGCATTAAATTCGGATGCAATTTCTGTGTTTCATCGTCATTACGAAGGTGCAAGGTATAAAGTAATCTTGAAAATAAAGCTTGGGAATCTAAGACTGGACACACTGGAGAGGTACAAATCATAGAAAGTGAGAGTGTCAGCCCTCTTGTACTTAAGTCGGCATTGTGCCTTTTGTATTAGATTCGGATGCAATTTCTGTGTTTCATCGTCAATAAGAAGGTGCAACGTATACAGTAATCTTGAAGTGAAGCATCGGAATATAAAACCTGAATCACAGGAGAGGTTCAAATCGTGGAAAGTGAGAGTGTCAGTCCTTTTGTACTTAAGTCGGCATTGTGCCTTATGTATTAAATTCGGATGCAATGTCTGTGTTTCATCGTCAATAAGAAGGTGCAAGGTATACAGTAAGCCTTAAGTGAAGCATCGGAATCTAAAACTGGACTCACAGGAGAGGTTCAAATCGTAGAAAGCGAGAGTGTCAGTCCTCTTGTACTTAAGTCGGCATTGAGCCTTTTGTATTAAATTCGGATGCAATTTCTGTGTTTCATCGTCAATACGAAGGAGAAAGGTATACAGTAAACCTGAAGTGAAGCATCGGAATCTAAAACTGGACTCACAGAAGAGGTTCAAACCGTTGAAAGTGAGAGTGTCAGTCCTCTTGTACTTAAGTCGGCATTCTGCCATTTGTATTAAATTCGGATGCAATTTCTGTGTTTCATCGTCAATAAGAAGGTACAAGGTATACAGTAACCCAGAAGTGAACCATCGGAATCTAAAACCGGACTCACAGGAGAGGATCAAATCATAGAAAGTGAGAGTGTCAGTCCTCTTTTACTTATGACGACATTGTGCCTTTTGTATTAAATTCGGATGCAATTTCTGTGTTTCATCATCAATAAAAAGGTCCTAGGGATACAGTATACCTGAAGTGAAGCATCGGAATCTAAAACTGGACTCACAGCAGTGGTTTAAATCATAGAAAATTAGAGTGTCAGTCCTCTTGTACTTAAGTCGGCATTGTACCTTTTGTATTAAATTCGGATGCAATTTCTGTGTTTCATCGTCAATACGAAGGTGAAAGGTATACAGTAAAACTGAAGTGAAGCATCGGTATGTAAACCTGGACTCACAGGAGAGATTCAAATCATAGAAAGTTAGAGTGTCAGTCCTCTTGTACTTAAGTCGGCATTGTGCCTTTTGTATTTAATTCGGATGCAAAGTCTGTGTTACACCGTCAATAAGAGGGTGCAAGGTATACAGTAATCTTGAAGTGAAGCATCGGAATCTAAAACTTGACTCACAGGAGAGGTTTAAATCATAGAAAGTGAGAGTGTCAGTCCTCTTGTAGTTAAGTCGGCATCTTGAATTTTGTATTAAGTTCGGATGCAATTTCTGTTTTTCATCGTCAATAAGAAGGTCCAAGGTATACAATAAACCTGAAGTGAAGCATCGGAATCTAAGACTGGACTCCCTGGAGAGGTTCAAATCGTAGAAAGTGAGAGTGTCAGTCCTCTTGTACTTAAGTCGGCATTGTGCCTTTTGTATTAAATTCGGATGCAATTTCTGTGTTTCATCGTCAATGCGAAGGTGCAAGGTATAAAGTAATCTTGAAAATGAAGCATGGGAATCTAAGACTGGACTCACAGGAGAGGTACAAATCATAGAAAGTGAGAGTGTAAGCCCTCTTGTACTTAAGTCGGCATTGTGCCTTTTGTATTAGATTCGGATGCAATTTCTGTGTTTCATCGTCAATAAGAAGGTGCAACGTATACAGTAATCTTGAAGTAAAGCATCGGAATCTAAAACCTGAATCACAGGAGTGGTTCAAATCGTGGAAAGTGTGAGTGTCAGTCCTCTTGTACTTAAGTCGGCATTGTGCCTTATGTATTAAATTCGGATGCAATGTCTGTGTTTCATCGTCAATAAGAAGGTGCAAGGTATACAGTAAACCTGAAGTGAAGCATCGGAATCTAAAACTGGACTCACAGGAGAGGTTCAAATCGTAGAAAGTGAGAGTGTCAGTCCTCTTAAACTTAAGTCGGCATTGAGCCTTTTGTATTAAATTCGGATGCAATTTCTGTGTTTCATCGTCAATACCAAGGAGAAAGGTATACAGTAAAACTGAAGTTTAGCATCGGAATCTAAAACTGGACTCACAGGAGAGGTTCAAATCGTTGAAAGTGAGAGTGTCAGTCCTCTTGTACTTAAGTCGGCATTCTGCCATTTGTATTAAATTCGGATGCAATTTCTGTGTTTCATCGTCAATAAGAAGGTGCAAGGTATACAGTAACCCAGAAGTGAACCATCGGAATCTAAAACTGGACTCACAGGAGAGGATCAAATCATAGAAAGTGAGAGTGTCAGTCCTCTTTTACTTATGACGTCATTGGGCCTTTTGTATTAAATTCGGATGCAATGTCTGTGTTTCATCGTCAATAAGAAGGTGCAAGGTATACAGTAAATCTGAAGTAAAGCATCGGAATCTAAAACTGGACTCACAGCAGAGGTTCAAATCGTTGAAAGTGAGAGTATCTGTTCTCTTGTACTTAAGTCGGCATTGTGCCTTTTGTATTAACTTCGGATGCAATTCTTGTGTTTCATCGTCAATAAGAATGTGCAACATATACAGTAATCTTGGAGTGAAGCATCGGATCTAAAACTGGACTCACAGGAGAGGTTCAAATCGTGGAAATTGAGAATGTCAGTCCTCTTGTCCTTAAGTCGGCATTGTGCCTTATGTATTAAATTCGGATGCAATGTCTGTGTTTCATCGTCAATAAGAATGTGCAAGGTATACAGTAAACCTGCAGTGAAGCATCGGAATCTAAAACTGGACTCACAAGAGAGGTTCAAATTATAGAAAGTGAGAGTGTCAGTCCTCTTGTACTTAAGTCGGCATGTGCCTTTTGTATTAAATTCGGATGCAATTTCTGTGTTTAATCGTCAATAAAAAGTTCCTAGGGATACAGTATACCAGAAGTGAAGCATCGGAATCCAAAACTGGACTCACAGCAGTGGTTCAAATCATAGAAAGTTAGAGTGTCAGTCCTCTTGTACTTAAGTAGGTATTGTGCCTTTTGTATTAAATTCGGACGCAAACTCTGCGTTTCATCGTCAATAAGAAGGTGGAAGGTATACAGAAAACCTGAAGTGAAGCATCGGAATCTAAAACTGGACTCATAGGAGAGGTTCAAATCGTAGAAAGTTAGAGTGTCAGTCCTCGTGTCCTTAAGTCGGCATTGTGCCTTTTGTATTAAATTCGGATGTAATTTCTGTGTTTCATAGTCAATAAGAAGGTCCAAGGAATACAGTAAACATGAAGTGAAGCATCGGAATCTAAAACTGGACTCTCAGGAGAGGTTTATTTCATAGAAAGTGAGGGTGTCAGTCATCAAGTACTTAAGGCGGCATTGTGCATTTGTATTAAATTCGGATGCAATATCTGTGTTTCATCGTCAATTAGAAGGTGCAAGGTATACAGTAAACCTGAAGTGAAGCATTGGAATCTAAAACTGGACTCACAGGCGAGGTTCAAATCATTGAAAGTGAGAGTGTCAGTCCTCTTGTACTTATGTCTGCATTGTAGATTTTGTATTATATTCGGATGCAATTTCTGTGTTTCATCGTCAATAAGAAGGTGCAAGGTATACAGTAAACCTGAAGTGAAGCATCGGAATCTAAAACTGGACTCACAGGAGTGGTTCAAATCATAGAAAGTGAGAGTGTCAGCCCTCTTGTACTTAAGTTGGAATTGTGCCTTTTGTATTAAATTCGGATGCATTTTCTGTGTTTCATCGTCAATTAGAAGGTGAAAGGTATACAGTAAACCTGAAGTGAAGCATCGGAATCAAAAACTGGACTCACAGGAGAGGTTCAAATCGTAGTAAGTGAGAGTGACAGTACTCTTGTACTTAAGCTGGCATTGTGCCTTTTGTATTATATTCGGATGCAATATCTGTGTTTCATCGTCAATAAGAAGGTGCAAGGTATACAGTAAAACTGAAGTGAAGCATCCGAATGTAAACCTGGACTCACTGGAGAGGTTCAAATCATAGAAAGTGAGACTGTCAGTCCTCTTTTACTTAAGTCGGCAATGTGCCTTTTGTATTAAACTCGGATGCAATTTCTGTGATTCATTGTCAATAAGAAGGTCTAAGGGATACAGTATACCTGAAGTGAAGCATCGGGATCTAAAACTGGACTCACAGGAGAGGTTCAAATCATAGAAAGTTAGAGTGTCAGTCCTCTTGTACTTAAGTTGGCATTGTGCCTTTTGTATTTAATTCGGATGCAATTTCTGTGTTACATCGTCAATAAGAGGGTGCAAGGTATACAGTAATCTTGAAGTGAAGCATCGGAATCTAAAACTTGACTCACAGGAGAGGTTCAAATCATAGAAAGCGAGAGTGTCAGTCCTCTTGTACTTAAGTCGGCATATTGCCTTTTGTATCAAATTCGGATGCAATTTCTGTGTTTCATCGTCAATAAGAAGGTGCAACGTATACAGTAATCTTGAAGTGAAGCATCGGAATCTAAAACCTGAATCACAGGAGAGGTTCAAATCGTGGAAAGTGAGAGTGTCAGTCCTCTTGTACTTAAGTCGGCATTGTGCCTTATGTATTAAATTCGGATGCAATGTCTGTGTTTCATCGTCAATAAGAAGGTGCAAGGTATATAGTAAACCTGAAGTGAAGCATCGGAATCTAAAACTGGACTCACAGGAGAGGTTCAAATCGTAGAAAGTGAGAGTGTCAGTCCTCTTGTACTTAAGCTGGCGTTGTGCCTTTTGTATTATATTCGGATGCAATATCTGTGTTTCATCGTCAATAAGAAGGTGCAAGGTATACAGTAAAACTGAAGTGAAGCATCGGAATGTAAACCTGGACTCACTGGAGAGGTTCAAATCATAGAAAGTGAGACTATCAGTCCTCTTTTACTTAAGTCGGCAATGTGCCTTTTGTATTAAATTCGGATGCAATTTCTGTGATTCATTGTCAATAAGAAGGTCTAAGGGATACAGTATACCTGAAGTGAAGCATCGGGATCTAAAACTGGACTCACAGGAGAGGTTCAAATCATAGAAAGTTAGAGTGTCAGTCCTCTTGTACTTAAGTCGGCATTGTGCCTTTTGTATTTAATTCGGATGCAATTTCTGTGTTACATCGTCAATAAGAGGGTGCAAGGTACACAGTAATCGTGAAGTGAAGGATCGGAATCTAAAACTTGACTCACAGGAGAGGTTCAAATCATAGAAAGTGAGAGTGTCATTCCTCTTGTACTTAAGTCGGCATATTGCCTTTTGTTTTAAATTCGGATGCAATTTCTGTGTTTCATCGTCAATACGAAGGTGCAAGGTATAAAGTAATCTTGAAAATGAAGCATGGGAATCTAAGACTGGACTCACAGGAGAGGTACAAATCATAGAAAGTGAGAGTGTCTGCCCTCTTGTACTTAAGTCGGCATTGTGCCTTTTGTATTAGATTCGGATGCAATTTCTGTGTTTCATCGTCAATAAGAAGGTGCAACGTATACAGTAATCTTGAAGTGAAGCATCGGAATCTAAAACCTGAATCACAGGAGAGGTTCAAATCGTGGAAAGTGAGAGTGTCAGTCCTCTTGTACTTAAGTCGGCATTGTGCCTTATGTATTAAATTCGGATGCAATGTCTGTGTTTCATCGTCAGTAAGAAGGTGCAAGGTATACAGTAAACCTGAAGTGAAGCATCGGAATCTAAAACTGGACTCACAGGAGAGGTTCAAATCGTAGAAAGTGAGAGTGTCAGCCCTCTTGCACTTAAGTCGGCATTGAGAATTTTGTATTAAATTCGGATGCAATTTCTGTGTTTCATCGTCAATACGAAGGAGAAAGGTATACAGAAAACCTGAAGTGAAGCATCGGAATCTAAAACTGGACTCATAGGAGAGGTTCAAATCATAGAAAGTTAGAGTGTCAGTCCTCGTGTACTTAAGTCGGCATTGTGCCTTTTGTAATAAATTCAGATGCAATTTCTGTGTTTCATCGTCAATAAGAAGGTCCAAGGAATACAGTAAACATGAAGTGAAGCATCGGAATCTAAAACTGGACTCTCAGGAAAGGTTTATATCATAGAAAGTGAGGGTGTCAGTCATCATGTACTTAAGTCGGCATTGTGCATTTGTATTAAATTCGGATGCAATATCTGTGTTTCATCGTCAATTAGAAGGTGCAAGGTATACAGTAAACCTGAAGTGAAGCATCGGAATCTAAAACTTGACTCACAGGAGAGGTTCAAATCATAGAAAGTTTGGGTGTCAGTCCTCATGTACTTAGGTCGGCATTGTGCATTTTGTATTACTTTCGGAGGCTATTTCTGTGTTTCATCGTCAATAAGAAGGTGCAAGGTATACAGTAAAACCGAAGTGAAGCATCGGAATCTAAAACTGGACTCACAGGGGAGGTTCAAATCGTAGAAAGTGAGATTGTCAGTCCTCTTGTACTTAAGTCGGCATTGTGCCTTTTGTATTAAGTTCGGATGCAATTTCTGTGTTTCATCGTCAATAAGATGGTGCAAGGTATACAGTAAACCTGAAGTGAAGCATCGGAATCTAAAACGGGACTCACAGGAGAGGTTCAAGTCATAGAAAGTGAGAGTGTCAGTCCTCTTTTACTTAAGTCGGCATTGTGCGTTTTGTATTACATTCGGATGCAATTTCTGTGTTTCATCGTCAATAAGAATGTCCAAGGGATACAGTAAACCTGAAGTGAAGCATCGGAATCTAAAACTGGACTCACAGGAGAGTTTCAAATCATAGAAAGTGAGAGTGTCAGTCCTCTTGTACCTAAGTCGGCATTGTGCTTTTTGTATTAAATTCTTATGCGATTTCTGTGTTTCATCGTGAATTAGAAGGTGCAAGGTATACAGTAAACCTGAAGTGAAGCATTGGAATCTAAAACTGGAGTCACAGGCGAGGTTCAAATCATAGAAAGTGAGAGTGTCAGTCCTCTTGTACTTATGTCTGCATTGTACATTTTGTATTATATTCGGATGCAATTTCTGTGTTTCATCGTCAATAAGAAGGTGCAAGGTATACAGTAAACCTGAAGTGAAGCATCGGAATCTAAAACTGGACTCACAGGAGAGGTTCAAATCATAGAAAGTGAGAGAGTCAGCCCTCTTCTACGTAAGTTGGAATTGTGCCTTTTGTATTAAAATGCGGATGCATTTTCTGTATTTCATCGTCAATAACAAGTTGCAAGGTATACAGTAAAACTGAAGTGAAGCATCGGAATCTAAAACTGGACTCACTGGAGAGGTTCAATTCATAGAAAGTGAGAGTGTCAGTCCTCTTTTACTTAAGTCGGCATTGTACCTTTTGTATTAAATTCGGATGCAATTTCTGTGTTTCATCGTCAATAAGAAGGTCTAAGGGATACAGTATACCTGAAGTGAAGCATCGGAATCTAAAACTGGACTCACAGGAGGGGTTCATAACATAGAAAGTTAGAGTGTCAGTCCTCTTGTACTTAAGTCGGCATTGTGCCTTTGGTATTAAATTCGGATGCAAACTCTGTGTTTCATCGTCAATAAGAAGTTGCAAGGTAAACAGTAAACCTGAAGTGAAGCATCGGAATCTAAAACTGGACTCACAATAGAGGTTCAAATCATAGAAAGTTACAGTGTCAGTCATCGTGTACTTAGGTCAGCATTGTGCCTTTTGTATTAAATTCGGATGCAATTTCTGTGTTTCATCGTCAAAAAGAAGGTCCAAGGGATACAGTAAACCTGAAGTGAAGCATCGTATTCTAAAACTGGACTCACAGGAGAGGTTAAAATCATAGAAAGTGAGAGTGTCAGTCCTCATGTACTTAGGTCGCTATTGTGCATTTTGTATTACTTTCGGAGGCTATTTCTGTGTTTCATCGTCAATGAGAAGCTGCAAAGTATACAGTAAACGTGAAGTAAAGCATCGGAATCTAAAACTGGACTCACAGGAGAGGTTCAAATCGTAGAAAGTGAGATTGCAGTCCTCTTGTACTTAAGTCATCATTGTGCCTTTTGTATTAAGTTCGGATGCGATTTCTGTGTTTCATCGTCAATAAGGAGGTGCAAGGTATACAGTAAACCTGAAGTGAAACATCGGAATTTAAAACGGGACTCACAGGAGAGGTTCAAATCATAGAAAGTGAGAGTGACAGTCCTCTTTTACTTAAGTCGGCATTGTGCGTTTTGTATTACATTCGGATGCAATTTCTGTGTTTCATCGTCAATAAGAATGTCCAAGGGATACAGTAAACCTAAAGTGAAGCATCGTAATCTAAAACTGGACTCACAGGAGAGGTTCAAATCATAGAAAGTGAGAGTGTCAGTACTCTTGTACTTAAGTCGGCATTGTGCCTTTTGTATTAAATTCGGATGCAATTTCTGTGATTCATCGTCAATAAGAAGGTCCAAGGTATACAATAAACCTGAAGTGAAGCATCGGAATCTAAAACTGGACTCACAGTAGAGGTTCAAAACGTAGAAAGTGAGAGTGTCAGTCCTCTTGTACTTAAGTCGGCATTGTGCTTTTTGTATTAAATTCGGATGCAATTTCTGTGTTTCATCGTCAATAAGAAGGTCCAAGGGATACAGTAAACCTGAAGTGAAGCATCGCAATCTAAAGGTGGACTCACAGGAGAGGTTCAAATCATAGAAAGTTAGAGTGTCGGTCCTCTTGTACTTAAGTCGGCATTGTGCCTTTTGTATTTAATGCGGATGCAATTTCTGCGTTTCGTCGTCAATAAGCAGGTGCAAGGTATACAGTAATCTTGCAGTGAAGCATCGGAATCTAATACTTGACTCACAGGAGAGGTTCACATCATAGAAAGTGAGAGTGTCCGTCCTCTTGTACTTAAGTTGGCATTGTGCCTTTTGTATTAAATTCGGATGCAATTTCTGTGTTTCATCGACAATAAGAAGGTCCAAGGTAAACAGTAAACCTGAAGTGAAGCATCGGAATCTAAAAGTGGACTCACAGAGAGGTACAAATCGTACAAAGTGGGAGTGTCAGTCCTCTTGTACTTAAGTCGGCATTGTGCCTTTTGTATTAAATTCGGATGCAATTTCAGTGTTTCATCGTCAATAAGAAGGTGCAAGGTATAAAGTAATGTTGAGAATGAAGCATCGGAATATAAGACTGGACTCACAGGAGAGGTTGAAATCATAGAAAGTGAGAGTGTCAGCCCTTTTGTACTTAAGTTGGAATTGTGCCTTTTGTACTAAATTCGGATGCATTTTCTGTGTTTCATCGTCAATAAGAAGGTGCAAGGTATACAGTAAAACTGAAGTGAAGCATCCGAATCTAAACCTGGACTCTCTGGAGAGGTTCAAATCATAGAAAGTGAGAGTGTCAGTCCTCTTTTACTTAAGTCGGCATTGTGCCTTTTGTATTAAATTCGAATGCAATTTCTGTGTTTCATCATCAATAAGAAGGTCCAAAGGATACAGTATACCTGAAGTGAAGCATCGGAAACTAAAACTGGACTCACAGGAGAGGTTCATAACATAGAAAGTTAGAGTGTCAGTCCTCTTGTACTTAAGACGGCATTGTGCCTTTGGTATTAAATTCGGATGCAAACTCTGTGTTTCATCGTCAATAAGAAGTTGCAAGGTAAACAGTAAACCTGAAGTGAAGCATCGGAATCTAAAACTGGACTCACAATAGAGGTTCAAATCATAGAAAGTTAGAGTGTCAGTCCTCGTGTACTTAGGTCGGCATTGTGTCTTTTGTATTAATTTCGGATGCAATTTCTGTGTTTCATCGTCAATAAGAAGGTCCTAGGGATACAGTAAACCTGAAGTGAAGCATCGTAAACTAAAACTGGACTCACAGGAGAGGTTAAAATCATAGAAAGTGAGAGTGTCAGTACTCATGTACTTAGGTCGGCATTGTGCATTTTGTATTACTTTCGGAGGCTATTTCTGTGTTTCATCGTCAATAAGAAGGTGCAAGGTATACAGTAAACCTGAAGTGAAGCATCGGAATCTATAACTGGACTCACAGGAGAGGTTCAAATCGTAGAAAGTGAGATTGTCAGTCCTCTTGTACTTAAGTCGGCATTGTGCCTTTTGTATTAAATTCGGATGCGATTTCTGTGTTTCATCGTCAATAAGAAGGTCCAATGTATACAATAAACCTGAACTGAGGCATCGGAATCTAAAACTGGACTCACAGTAGAGGTTCACATCGTAGAAAGTGAGAGTGTCAGTCCTCTAGTACTTAAGTCAACATTGTGCCTTTTGTATTAAATTCGGATGCAATTTCTGTGTTTCATCGTCAATTAGAAGGTGCAAGGTATACAGTAAACCTGAAGTGAAGCATCGGAATCTGAAACTGGACTCACAGGCGAGGTTCAAATCATAGAAAGTGAGAGTGTCAGTCCTCTTGTACTTATGTCTGCATTGTACATTTTGTATTATATTCGGATGCAATTTCTGTGTTTCATCGTCAATAAGATGGTGCAAGGTATACAGTAAACCTGAAGTGAAGCATCGGAATCTAAAACTGCACTCACAGGAGAGGTTCAAATCATAGAACGTGAGAATGTCAGCCCTCTTGTACTTAAGTTGGAATTGCGCCTTTTGTATTAAGTTCGGATGCATTTTCTGTGTTTCATCGTCAATAAGAAGGTGCAAGGTATACAGTAAAACTGAATTAAAGCATCGGAATGTAAACCTGGACTCACTGGAGAAGTTCAAATCATAGAAAGTGAGAGTGTCAGTCCTCTTTTACTTAAGTCGGCATTGTGCCTTTTGTATTACATTCGGATGCAATTTCTGTGTTTCATCGTCAATAAGAAGGTCCAAGGGATACACTAAACCTGAAGTGAAGCTTCGGAATCTAAAGGTGGACTCACAGAAGAGGGTCAAATCATAGAAAGTTAGAGTGTCTGTCCTCTTGTACTTAAGTTGGCATTGTGCCTTTTGTATTTAATGCCAATACAATTTCTGTGTTTCGTCGTCAATAAGCAGGTGCAAGGTATACAGTAATCTTGCAGTGTAGCATCGGAATCTAAAACTTGACTCACAGGAGAGGTTCAAATCATAGAAAGTGAGAGTGTCAGTCCTCTTGTACTTAAGTTGGCATTGTGCCTTTTGTATTAAATTCGGATGCAATTTCTGTGTCTCATCGTCAATAAGAAGGTCCAAGGTAAACAGTAAACCTGAAGTGAAGAATCGGAATCTAAAACTGGACTCACAGGAGAGGTTCAAATCGTAGAAAGTGAGAGTGTCAGTCCTCTTGTACTTAAGTCGGCATTATGCCTTTTGTATTAAATTCGGATGCAATTTCAGTATTTCATCGTCAATAAGAAGGTGCAAGGTATAAAGTAATGTTGTAAATGAAGCATCGGAATATAAGACTCGACTCACAGGAGAGGTTCAAATCATAGAAAGTGAGAGTGTCAGCCCTCTTGTACTTAAGTCGGCATTGTGCCTTTTGTATTAAATTCGGATGCAATTTCTGTGTTTCATCGTCAATAAGAAGGTGCAAGGTGTACAGTAATCTTGAAGTGAAGCATCGGAATCTAAAACTGGACTCATAGGAGAGGTTCAAATCGTGGAAAGTGAGAGTGTCAGTCCTCTTGTACTTAAGTCGGCATTGCGCCTTTTGTATTACATTAGGATGCGATTTCTGTGTTTCATCGTCAATAAGAAGGTGCAAGGTATACAGTTAATCTGAAGTGAAGCATCGGAATCTAAAACGGGACTCACAGGAGAGGTTCAAATCATAGAAAGTGAGAGTGTCAGTCCTCTTTTACTTAAGTGGGCATTGTGCGTTTTGTATTACATTCGGATGCAATTTCTGTGTTTCATCGTAAATAAGAATGTCCAGGGGATACAGTAAACCTGAAGTGAAGCATCGGAATCTAAAACTGGACTCACAGGAGAGGTTCAAACCATAGAAAGTGAGAGTGTCAGACCTGTTGTACTTAAGTCGGCATCGGGCCTTTTGTATTAAATTCGGATGCAATTTCTGTGTTTCATCGTCAATATGAACGTCCAAGGTATACAGTAAACCTGAAGTGAAGCATCGGAATCTAAAACTGGACTCACAGGAGGGGTTCAAATCATAGAAAGTTAGAGTGCTAGTCCTCTAGTACATAAGTAGGCATTGTGCCTTTTGTATTTAATTCGGATGCAATTTCTGTGTTACATCGTCAATATGAAGGTGCAAGGTATACAGTAATCTTGAAGTGAAGCATCGGAATCTAAAACTTTACTCACAGGAGAGGTTCAAATCATAGAAAGTGAGCGTGTCAGTCCTCTTTTGCTTAAGTCGGCATTGTGCGTTTTGTATTACATACGGATGCAATTTCTGTGTTTCATCGTCAATAAGAATGTCCAAGGGATACAGTAAACCTGAAGTGAAGCATCGGAATCTAAAACTGGACTCACAGGAGAGGTTCAAATCACAGTAAGTGAGAGTGTCAGTCCTCTTGTACTTAAGTCGGCATTGTGCTTTTTGTATTGAATTCGGATGCGATTTCTGTGTTTCATCGTCAATAAGAAGGTCCAATGTATACAATAAACCTGAAGTGAAGCATCGGAATCTAAAACTGGACTCACAGTAGAGGTTCACATCGTAGAAAGTGAGAGTGTCAGTCCTCTTGTACTTAAAACAACATTGTGCCTTTTGTATTAAATTCGGATGCAATTTCTGTGTTTCATCGTCAATTAGAAGGTGCAAGGTATACAGTAAACCTGAAGTGAAGCATCGGAATCTAAAACTGGACTCACAGGCGAGGTTCAAATCATAGAAAGTGAGAGTGTCAGTCCTCTTGTACTTATGTCTGCATTGTACATTTTGTATTATATTTGGCTGCAATTTCTGTGTTTCATCGTCAATAAGATGGTGCAAGGTATACAGTAAACCTGAAGTGAAGCATCGGAATCTAAAACTGGACTCACAGGAGAGGTTCAAATCGTAGAAAGTGAGAGTGTCAGTCCTCTTTTACTAAAGTCGGCATTGTGCCTTTTGTATTAAATTCGGATGCAATTTCTGTGTTTCATCGTCAATAAGAAGGTCCAAGGAATACAGTAAACCTGAAGTGAAGCTTCGGAATCTAAAGGTGGACTCACAGGAGACGTTCAAATCATAGAAAGTTAGAGTGTCTGTCCTCTTGTACTTAAGTCGGCATTGTGCCTTTTGTATTTAATGCCAATGCAATTTGTGTGTTTCGTCGTCAATAAGCAGGTGCAAGTTACAGAGTAATCTTGCAGTGTAGCATCGGAATCTAAAACTTGACTCACAGGAGAGGTTCAAATCATAGAAAGTGAGAGTGTCAGTCCTCTTGTACTGAAGTTGGCATTGTGCCTTTTGTATTAAATTCGGATGCAATTTCTGTGTTTCATGGTCAATAAGAAGGTGCGAGGTATACAGCAAATCTGAAGTGAAGCATCGGAATCTAAAACGGGACTCACAGGAGATGTTCAAATCATAGAAAGTGAGAGTGTCAGTCCTCTTTTACTTAAGTCGGCATTGTGCGTTTTGTATTACATTCGGATGCAATTTCTGTGTTTCTTCGTCAATAAGAATGTCCAGGGGATACAGTAAACCTGAAGTGAAGCATCGGAATCTAAAACTGGACTCACAGGAGAGGTTCAAACCATAGAAAGTGAGAGTGTCAGTCCTCTTGTACTTAAGTCGGCATCGGGCCTTTTGTATTAAATTCGGATGCAATTTCTGTGTTTCATCGTCAATATGAACGTCCAAGGTATACAGTAAACCTGAAGTGAAGCATCGGAATCTAAAACTGGACTCACTGGAGGGGTTCAAATCATAGAAAGTTAGAGTGCTAGTCGTCTAGTACATAAGTAGGCATTGTGCCTTTTGTATTACATTCGGATGCAATTTCTGTGTTCCATCGTCAATAAGAATGTCCAGGGGATACAGTAAACCTGAAGGGAAGCATCGGAATCTAAAACTGGACTCACAGGAGAGGTTCAAACCATAGAAAGTGAGAGTGTCAGTCCTCTTGTACTAAAGTTGGCATTGGGCCTTTTGCATTAAATTCGGATGCAATTTCTGTGTTTCATCGTCAATAAGAAAGTACAAGGTATACAGTAAACCTGAAGTGAAGCATCGGAATCTAAAGGTGGTCTCAGAGGAAAGGTTCAAATCATAGAAAGTTAGAGTGTCAGTCCTCTTGTACTTAAGTCGCCACAGTGCCTCTTGTATTAAATTCGGATGCAATTCCTGTGTTTCATCGTCAATAAGAATGTCCAAGGGATACAGTAAACCTGAAGTGAAACATCGGAATCTAAAACTGGACTCATAGGAGAGGTTTAAACCATAGAAAATGAGAGTGTCAGTCCTCTTGTACTAAAGTTGGCATTGGGCCTTTTGTATTAAATTCGGATGCAATTTCTGTGTTTCATCGTCAATAAGAAGGTACAAGGTATACAGTAAACCTGAAGTGAAGCATCGGAATCTAAAGGTGGTCTCAGAGGAGAGGTTCAAATCATAGAAAGTTAGAGTGTCAGTCCTCCTGTACTTAAGTTGGCATTGTGCCTTTTGTGTTAAATTCGGATGCAATTTCTGTATTTCATCGTCAATTAGAAGGTGCAAGGTATACAGTAAAACTGAAGTGAAGCATCGTAATCTAAAACTGGACTCACAATAGAGGTTCAAATTGTAGAAAGTCAGAGTGTCTGTCCTCGCGTACTTAAGTCGGCATTGTGCCTATTGTATTAAATTCGGATTCTGTTTCTGTGTTTTATCGTCAATAAGAAGGTCCAAGGGATACAGTAAACCTGAAGTGAAGCATCGGAATCAAAAACTGGACTCACAGGAGAGGTTCAAATCATAGAAAGTGCGAGTGTCAGTCCTCATGTACTTAAGTCGGCATTGTGCCTTTTGTATTACATTCGGTTGCTATTTCTGTGTTTCATCGTCAATAAGAATGTGCAAGGTATACAGTAAACCTGAAGTGAAGCATCGGAATCTAAAACTGGCCTCACAGGAGAGGTTCAAATCGTTGAAAGTGAGAGTGTCAGTCCTCTTGTACTTAAGTCGGCATTGTGCCTTTTGTATGGAATTCGGATGCAATTTCTGTGTTTCATCGTCAATAAGAAGGTGCAAGGTAAGCAGTAAAACTGAAGTGAAGCATCGGAATCTAAAACTGGACTCACAGGCGAGGTTCAAATCATAGAAAGTGAGAGTGTCAGTCCTCTTGTACTTAAGTCGGCATTGTGCCTTTTGTACTAAATTCGGATGCAATTTCTGTGTTTCATCGTCAATAAGAAGGTCCATGGGATACAGTATACCTGAAGTGAAGCATCGGAATCTAAAACCGGACTCACAGGAGAGGTTCAAATCATAGAAAGTGAGAGTGTCAGTCCTCTTGTACTTAAGTCAGCATTGTGCCTTTTGTATTAAATTCGGATGCAATCTCTGTGTAACATCGTCAATAAGAAGGTGCAAGGTATACAGTAATCTTGAAGTGAAGCATGGGAATCTAAAACTTGCCTCACAGGAGAGGTTTAAATCATAGAAAGTGAGAGTGTCAGTCCTCTTGTACTTCAGACGGCATTGTGCCTTTTGTATTAAAGTCGGATTCAATTTCTGTGTTTCATCGTCAATCAGAAGGTGCAAGGTATACAGTAAACCTGAAGTGAAGCATCGGAATCTAAAACTGGTCTCACAGGAGAGGTTCAAATCGTTGAAAGTGAGAGTGTCAGTCCTCTTGTACTTAAGTCGGCATTGTGCCTTTTGTATTGAATTCGGATGCAATTTCTGTGTTTCATCGTCAATAAGAAGGTGCAAGGTAAGCAGTAAACCTGAAGTGAAGCATCGGAATCTAAAACTGGACTCACAGGCGAGGTTCAAATCATAGAAAGTGAGAGTGTCAGTCCTCTTGTACTTAAGTCGGCATTATTCCTTTTGTATTAAATTCGGTTGCAATTTCTGTGTTTCATCGTCAATAAGAAGGTGCGAGGTATGCAGTAAACCTGAAGTGAAGCATCGGAAGCTAAAACTGGACTCACAGGCGAGGTTCAAATCATAGAAAGTGAGAGTGTCAGTCCTCTTGTACTTCAGACGGCATTGTGCCTTTTGTATTAAAGTCGGATTCAATTTCTGTGTTTCATCGTCAATAAGAAGGTGCAAGGTATACAGTAAACCTGAAGTGAAGCATCGGAATCTCATACTGGACTCAGAGGAGAGGTTCAAATCGTTGAAAAAGAGAGTGTTAGTCCTCTTGTACTTAAGTCGGCATTGTGATTTTTGTATTAAATTCGGATGCAATTTCTGTGTTTCATTGTCAATAGGCAGGTGCAAGGTATACAGTAAACCTGAAGTGTAGCATCGGAATCTAAAACTGGACTCACAAGAGATTTTCAAATCATAGAAAGTGAGAGTGTCAGTCCTCTTTTACTTAAGTCGGCATTGTGCCATTTGTATTAAATTCGGATGCAATTTCTGTGTTTCGTCGTCAATAAGAAGGTCCAAGGGATACAGTATACCTGAAGTGAAGCATCGGAATCTATAACTGGACTCACAGGAGAGGTTCAAATCATAGAAAATTAGAGTGTCAGTCCTCTTGTACTTCACTCGGCATTGTGCATTTTGTATTAAATTCGGATGCAAATTCTGTGTTTCATCGTCAATAAGAAATTGCAAGGGATACAGTAAACCTGAAGTGAAGCATCGGAATCTAAAACTGGACTCACAGGAGAGGTTCAAATCATAGAAAGCGCGAGTGTCAGTCCTCATGTACTTAAGTCGGCATTGTGCCTTTTGTATTACATTCGGATGCAATTCCTGTGTTTCATCGTCAATAAGAAGGTGCAAGGTATACAGTAAACCTGAAGTGAAGCATCGGAATCTAAAACTGGGCTCACAGGAGAGGTTCAAATCGTTGAAAGTGTGTCAGTCCTCTTATACTTAAGTTGGCATTGTGATTTTTGTATTAAATTCCAATGCAATTTTTGTGTTTCATCGTCAATAAGAAGGTGCAAGGTATACAGTAAACCTGTAGAGATGCATCGGAATCTAAAGCTGGACTCACAGGCGAGATTCAAATCATAGACAGTGAGAGTGTCAGTCTTCTTGTATTTAAGTCGGCATTGTGCCTTTTGTATTAAATTTGGAAGCAATATCTGTGTTTCATCGTCAATAAGTAGGTGCAAGGTATACAATAAACCTAAAGTGAAGCATCGGAATCTAAAACTGGACTCACAAAAGAGGTTCAAATCATAGAAAGTGAGAGTATCAGTCCTCTTTTACTTAAGTCGGCATTGTGCCATCCGTATTCAATTCGGATGCAAATTCTGTGTTTCGTCTTCACTAAGAAGGTCCAAGGGATACAGTAAACCTGATGTGAAGCATCGGAATCTAAAACTGGACTCACAGGAGAGGTTAAAATCGTAGTAAGTGAGAGTGTCAGCCCTCCTGTACTTAACTCGGCATTTTGCCATTTGTATTAAATTCGGCTGCAATTTCTGTGTCTCATCGTCAATAAGGAAGTGCAAGGTATACTGTAAACCTGAAGTGAAGCATCGGTTTCTAAACCTGGACCCCCAGGAGAGGTTCAAATCATAGAAAGTGAGAGTGTCAGTCCTCTTTTACTTTAGTCGGCATAGTGCCTTTTGTATTAAATTCGGATGCAATTTCTGTGTTTCATCGTCAATAAGAAGGTCCAAGGGATACAGTATACCTGAAGTGAAGCATCGGAATCCAAATCTAGACTCACAGGAGAGGTTCAAATTATAGAAAGTGAGAGTGTCAGTCCTCTTGTACTTAAGTCGGCATTGTGTCTTTTGAATTAAATTCGGATGCAAATTCTGTGTTTTATCGTCAATAAGAAGATCCAAGGGATACAGTAAACCTGAAGTGAAGCATCGGAATCGAAAACTGGACTCACAGGAGAGGTTCAAATCATAGAAAGTGCGAGTGTCAGTCCTCATGTACTTAAGTCGGCTTTGTGCCTTTTGTATTACATTCGGATGCTATTTCTGTGTTTCATCGTCAATAAGAAGGTGCAAGGTATACCGCAAACCTAAAGTAATGCATCGGAATCTAAAACTGGTCTCACAGGAGAGGTTCAAATCGTTGAACGTGAGAGTGTCAGTCCTCTTGTACTTAAGTCGGCATTGTGCATTTTGTATTAAATTCGGATGCAATCTCTGTGTAACATCGTCAATAAGAAGGTGCAAGGTATACAGTAATCTTGAAGTGAAGCATCGGAATCTAAAACTTGCCTCACAGGAGAGGTATAAATCATAGAAAGTGAGAGTGTCAGTCCTCTAGTACATAAGTCGGCATTGTGCCTTTTGTATTAAATTCGGATGCAAACTCTGTGTTTCATCGTCAATAAGAAGGTGCAAGGTATACAATAAACCTGAAGTGAAGCACCGGAAACTAAAACTGGACACACAGGTGAGGTTCAAATCGTAGAAAGTGAGAGTGTCAGTCCTCTTGTACTTAAGTCGGCATTGTGCCTTTTGTATTAAATTCGGATGCAATTTCAGTGTTTCATCGTCAAAAAGAAGGTGCAAGGTATAAAGTAATGTTGAAAATGAAGCATCGGAATATAAGACTGGACTCACAGGAGAGGTTCAAATCATAGAAAGTGTGAGTGTCAGTCCTCTTTTACTTAAGTCGGCATTGTGCCTTTTGTATTAAATTCGAATGCAATTTCTGTGCTTCATCGTCAATAAGAAGGTGCAAGGTATACAGTAAACTTGAAGAGAAGCATCGGAATCTAAAGCTAAACTCACAGGCGAGATTCAAATCATAGACAGTGAGAGTGTCAGTCCTCGCGTACTTAAATCGGCATTGTGCCTTTTATATTAAATTGGATGCAATTTCTGTGTTTCATCGTCAATAAGAAGGTGCAAGGTATACAGTAAACCTGAAGAGATGCATCGGAATCTAAAGCTGGACTCACAGGCGAGATTCAAATCATAGACAGTGAGAGTGTCAGTCTTCTTGTACTTAAGTCGGCATTGTGCCTTTTGTATTAAATTCGGATGCAATTTCTGTGTTTCATCGTCAATAAGAAGGTGCAAGGTATACAGTAAACCTAAAGTGAAGCATCTGAATCTAAAACTGGACTCACAAAAGAGGTTCAAATCATAGAAAGTGAGAGTATCAGTCCTCCTTTACTTAAGTCGGCATTGAGCCATCTGTATTCAATTCGGATGCAAATTCTGTGTTTCGTCTTCACTAAGAAGGTCCAAGGGATACAGTAAACCTGAAGTGAAGCATCGGAATCTAAAACTGGACTCACAGGAGAGGTTCAAATCGTAGTAAGTCAGAGTGTCAGCCCTCCTGTACTTAACTCGGCATTGTGCCATTTGTAATAAATTCGTCTGCAATTTCTGTGTCTCATCGTCAATAACGAAGTGCAAGGAATACAGTAAACCTGAAGTGAAGCATCGGATTCTAAACCTGGACCCACAGGAGAGGTTCAAATCATAGAAAGTGAGTGTGTAAGTCCTCTTTTACTTTAGTCGGCATAGTGCCTTTTGTATTAAATTCGGATGCAATTTCTGTGTTTCATCGTCAATAAGAAGGTCCAAGGGATACAGTATACCTGAAGTGAAGCTTCGGAATCTAAAACTAGACTCACAGGAGAGGTTCAAACTAAAGAAAGTGAGAGTGTCAGTCTTCTTGTACTTAAGTCGGCATTGTGTCCTTTGAATTAAATTCGGATGCAATTTCTGTGTTTTATCGTCAATAACGAGGTCCAAGGGATACAGTAAACCTGAAGTGATGGATCGGAATCGAAAACTGGACTCACAGGAGAGGTTCAAATCATAGAAAGTGCGAGTGTCAGTCCTCATGTACTTAAGTCGGCATTGTGCCTTTTGTATTACTTTCGGATGCTATCTCTGTGTTTCATCGTCAATAAGAAGGTGCAAGGTATACCGTAAACCTGAAGTAATGCATCGGAATCTAAAACTGGTCTCACAGGAGAGGTTCAAATCGTTGAACGTGAGAGTGTCAGTCCTCTTGTACTTAAGTCGGCATTGTCCTTTTGTATTAAATAAGGATGCTATTTCTGTGTTTCATCGTCAATAAGAAGGTGCAAGGTATGCAGTAAACTTGAAGTGAAGCATAGGAATCTAAAACTGGACTCACAGGAGAGGTTCAAATCATATAAAGTGAGAGTGTCAGTCCACTTGTACTTAAGTCGGCATTGTGCCTTTTGTATTAAATTCGGATGCAAACCCTGTGTTTCATCGTCAATAAGAAGGTGCAAGGCATACAATAAAACTGAAGTGAAGCACCGGAATCTAAAACTGGACTCACAGGAGAGGTTCAAATCGTAGAAAGTGAGAGTGTCAGTCCTCTTATACTTAAGTCGGCATTGTGCCTCTTGTATTAAATTCGGATGCAATTTCAGTGTTTCATCGTCAATAAGAAGGTGCAAGGTATAAAGTAATGTTGAAAATGAAGCATTGGAATATAAGATTGGACTCACAGGAGAGGTTCAAATCATAGAAAGTGAGTGTGTCAGCCCTCTTGTACTTAAGTAGGCATTGTGCCTGTTGTAATAAATTCGGATGCAATTTCTGTGTTTCATCGTCAATAAGAAGGTGCAAGGTGTACAGTAATCTTGAAAAGAAGCATCGGAATCTAAAACTGGACTCATAGGAGAGGTTCAAATCGTGGAAAGTGAGAGTGTCAGTCCTCTTGTACTTTACTCGGCATTGTGCCTTTTGTATTAAATTCGGATGCAAACTCTGTGTTTCATCGTCAATAAGAAGGTGCAAGGAATACAGTAAACCTGAAGTGAAGCATCGGAATCTAAAAGTGGACTCACAGGAGAGGTTCAAATCACAGAAAGCGCGAGTGTCAGTCTACATGTACTTAAGTCGGCATTGTGCCTTTTGTATTACATTCGGATGGAATTTCTGTGTTTCATCGTCAATTAGAAGGTGCAAGGTATACAGTAAACCTGAAGTGAATAATCGGAATCTAAAACTGGACTCACAGGAGAGGTTCAAATCGTTGAAAGTGTGAGTGTCAGTCCTCTTTTACTTAAGTTGGCATTGTGCCTTTTGTATTAAATTCGAATGCAATTTCTGTGCTTCATCGTCAATAAGAAGGTGGAAGGTATACAGTAAACCTGAAGAGAAGCATCGGAATCTAAAGCTGAACTCACAGGCGAGATTCAAATCATAGACAGTGAGAGTGTCAGTCCTCTTGTACTTAACTCGCCATTGTGCCTTTTGTATTAAATTCGGATGCAATTTCTGTGTTTCATCGTCAATACGAAGGTGCAAGGTATACAGTAAACTTAAAGTGAAGCATCGGAATCTAAAACTGGACTCACAAAAGAGGTCCAAATCATAGAAAATGAGAGTATCAGTCCTCTTTTACTTAAGTCGGCATTGTGCCATCTGTATTCAATTCGGATGCAAATTCAGTGTTTCGTCTTCACTAAGAAGGTCCAAGGGATACAGTAAACCTGAAGTGAAGCATCGGAATCTAAAACTGGACTCACAGGAGAGGTTCAAATCGTAGTAAGTGAGAGTGTCTGCCCTCCTGTACTTAACTCAGCATTGTGCCATTTGTATTAAATTCGGCTGTAATTTCTGTGTCTCATCGTCAATAAGGAAGTGCAAGGTATACGGTAAACCTGAAGTGAAGCATCGGATTCTAAACCTGGACCCACAGGAGAGGTTCAAATCATAGAAAGTGAGAGTGTCAGTCCTCTTTTACTTTAGTCGGCATAGTGCCTTTTGTATTAAATTCGGATGCAATTTCTGTGTTTCATCGTCAATAAGAAGGTCCAAGGGATACAGTATACCTGAAGTGAAGCATCGGAATCTAAAACTAGACTCACAGGAAAGGTTCAAATTATAGAAAGTGAGAGTGTCAGTCCTCTTGTACTTAAGTCGGCATTGTGTCTTTTGAATTAAATTCGGATGCAATTTCTGTGTTTTATCGTCAATAAGAAGGTCCAAGGGATACAGTAAACCTGAAGTGAAGCATCGGAATCGAAAACTGGACTCACAGGAGAGGTTCAAATCATAGAAAGTGCGAGTGTCAGTCCTCATGTACTTAAGACGGCATTGTGCCTTTTGTATTAAATTCGGATGTAATTTCTGTGTTTCATCGTCAATAAGAAGGTGCAAGGTATGCAGTAAACCTGAAGTGAAGCATAGGAATCTAAAACTGGACTCACAGGAGATGTTCAAATCATAGAAAGTTAGAGTGTCAGTCCTCTAGTACTTAAGTCGGCATTGTGCATTTTGTATTTAATTCGGATGCAATCTCTGTGTAACATCGTCAATAAGAAGGTGCAAGGTATACAGTAATCTTGAAGTGAAGCATCGGAATCTAAAACTTGCCTCTCAGGAGAGGTTCAAATCATAGAAGGTGAGAGTATCAGTCCTCTTGTACTTAAGTCGGCATTGTGCCTTTTGTATTAAATTCGGATGCAATTTCAGTGTTTCATCGTCAATAAGAAGGTGCAAGGTATAAAGTAATGTTGAAAATGAAGCATCGGAATATAAGACTGGACTCACAGGAGAGGTTCAAATCATAGAAAGTGAGAGTGTCAGTCCTCTTGTACTTAAGTCGGCATTGTGCCTTTTGTATTAAATTCGGATGCAAACTCTGTGTTTCATCGTCAATAAGAAGGTGCAAGGGATACAGTAAACCTGAAGTGAAGCATCGGAATCTAAAACAGGACTCACAGGAGAGGTTCAAATCACAGAAAGCGCGAGTGTCAGTCCTCATGTACTTAAGTCGGCATTGTGCCTTTTGTATTACATTCGGATGCAATTTCTGTGTTTCATCGTCAAAAAGAAGGTGCAAGGTATACAGCAAACCTGAAGTGAATAATCGGAATCTAAAACTGGACTCACAGGAGGGGTTCAAATCGTTGAAAGTGTGAATGTCTGTCCTCTTTTACTTAAGTCGGCATTGTGCCTTTTGTATTAAATTCGGATGCAATTTCTGTGTTTCATGGTCAATACGAATGTGCAAGGTATACAGTAAACCTAAAGAGAAGCTTCGGAATCTAAAACTGGACCCACAGGAGAGGTTCAAATCGTAGTAAGTGAGAGTGTCAGCCCTCTTGTACTTAAGTCGGCATTGTGTCATTTGTATTAAATTCGGCTGCAATTTCTGTGTCTCATCGTCAATAAGGAAGTGCAAGGTATACAGTAAACCTGAAGTGAAGCATCGGATTCTAAACCTGGACCCACAGGAGAGGTTCAAATCATAGAAAGTGAGAGTGTCAGTCCTCTTTTACTTAAGTCGGCATTGTGCCTTTTGTATTAACTTCGGATGCAATTTCTGTGTTTCATCGTCAATAAGAAGGACCAAGGGATACAGTATACCTGAAGTGAAGCATCGGAATCAAAAACTAGACTCACAGGAGAGATTCAAATTATAGAAAGTGAGAGTGTCAGTCCTCTTGTCCTTAAGTCGGCATTGTGTCTTTTAATTAAATTCGGATGCAATTTCTGTGTATCATCGTGAATAAGAAGGTCCAAGGGATACGGGAAACCTGAAGTGAAACATCGGAATCGAAAACTGGACTCACAGGAGAGGTTCAAATCATAGAAAGTGCGAGTGTCAGTCCTCATGTACTTAAGTCGGCATTGTGCCTTGTGTATTACATTCGGATGCTATTTCTGTGTTTCATCGTCAATAAGAAGGTGCAAGGTATACCGTAAACCTGAAGTAGTGCATCGGAATCTAAAACTGGTGTCACAGGAGAGTTTCAAATCGTTGAACGTGAGAGTGTCAGTCCCCTTGTACTTAAGTCGGTATTGTGCCTTTTGTATTAATTTCAGATGCAATCTCTGTGTAGCATCGTCAATAAGAAGGTGCAAGGTATACAGTAATCTTGAGGTGAAGCATAGGAATCTAAAACTGGACTCACAGGAGTGTTTCAAATCGTAGAAAGTGAGAGTGTCAGTGCTCTTGTACTTGAGTCAGCATTCTGCCTTTTGTATTAAATTCGGATGCAATTTCAGTGTTTCATCGTCAATAAGAAGGTGCAAGGTATAAAGTAATGTTGAAAATGAAGCATCGGAATATAAGACTGGACTCACAGGAGAGGTTCAAATCATAGAAAGTGAGAGTGTCAGTCCTCTTGTACTTAAGTCGGCATTGTGCCTTTTGTATTAAATTCGGATGCAAACTCTGTGTTTCATCGTCAATAAGAAGGTGCAAGGAATACAGTAAACCTGAAGTGAAGCATCGGAATCTAAAAGTGGACTCACAGGAGAGGTTCAAATCACAGAAAGCGCGAGTGTCAGTCTACATGTACTTAAGTCGGCATTGTGCCTTTTGTATTACATTCGGATGGAATTTCTGTGTTTCATCGTCAATTAGAAGGTGCAAGGTATACAGTAAACCTGAAGTGAATAATCGGAATCTAAAACTGGACTCACAGGAGAGGTTCAAATCGTTGAAAGTGTGAGTGTCAGTCCTCTTTTACTTAAGTCGGCATTGTGCCTTTTGTATTAAATTCGAATGCAATTTCTGTGCTTCATCGTCAATAAGAAGGTGGAAGGTATACAGTAAACCTGAAGAGAAGCATCGGAATCTAAAGCTGAACTCACAGGCGAGATTCAAATCATAGACAGTGAGAGTGTCAGTCCTCTTGTACTTAACTCGCCATTGTGCCTTTTGTATTAAATTCGGATGCAATTTCTGTGTTTCATCGTCAATACGAAGGTGCAAGGTATACATTAAACCTAAAGTGAAGCATCGGAATCTAAAACTGGACTCACAAAAGAGGTCCAAATCATAGAAAATGAGAGTATCAGTCCTCTTTTACTTAAGTCGGCATTGTGCCATCTGTATTCAATTCGGATGCAAATTCAGTGTTTCGTCTTCACTAAGAAGGTCCAAGGGATACAGTAAACCTGAAGTGAAGCATCGGAATCTAAAACTGGACTCACAGGAGAGGTTCAAATCGTAGTAAGTGAGAGTGTCTGCCCTCCTGTACTTAACTCAGCATTGTGCCATTTGTATTAAATTCGGCTGTAATTTCTGTGTCTCATCGTCAATAAGGAAGTGCAAGGTATACGGTAAACCTGAAGTGAAGCATCGGATTCTAAACCTGGACCCACAGGAGAGGTTCAAATCATAGAAAGTGAGAGTGTCAGTCCTCTTTTACTTTAGTCGGCATAGTGCCTTTTGTATTAAATTCGGATGCAATTTCTGTGTTTCATCGTCAATAAGAAGGTCCAAGGGATACAGAATACCTGAAGTGAAGCATCGGAATCTAAAACTAGACTCACAGGAAAGGTTCAAATTATAGAAAGTGAGAGTGTCAGTCCTCTTGTACTTAAGTCGGCATTGTGTCTTTTGAATTAAATTCGGATGCAATTTCTGTGTTTTATCGTCAATAAGAAGGTCCAAGGGATACAGTAAACCTGAAGTGAAGCATCGGAATCGAAAACTGGACTCACAGGAGAGGTTCAAATCATAGAAAGTGCGAGTGTCAGTCCTCATGTACTTAAGACGGCATTGTGCCCATTGTATTAAATTCGGATGTAATTTCTGTGTTTCATCGTCAATAAGAAGGTGCAAGGTATGCAGTAAACCTGAAGTGAAGCATAGGAATCTAAAACTGGACTCACAGGAGATGTTCAAATCATAGAAAGTTAGAGTGTCAGTCCTCTAGTACTTAAGTCGGCATTGTGCATTTTGTATTTAATTCGGATGCAATCTCTGTGTAACATCGTCAATAAGAAGGTGCAAGGTATACAGTAATCTTGAAGTGAAGCATCGGAATCTAAAACTTGCCTCTCAGGAGAGGTTCAAATCATAGAAGGTGAGAGTATCAGTCCTCTTGTACTTAAGTCGGCATTGTGCCTTTTGTATTAAATTCGGATGCAATTTCAGTGTTTCATCGTCAATAAGAAGGTGCAAGGTATAAAGTAATGTTGAAAATGAAGCATCGGAATATAAGACTGGACTCACAGGAGAGGTTCAAATCATAGAAAGTGAGAGTGTCAGTCCTCTTGTACTTAAGTCGGCATTGTGCCTTTTGTATTAATTCGGATGCAAACTCTGTGTTTCATCGTCAATAAGAAGGTGCAAGGGATACAGTAAACCTGAAGTGAAGCATCGGAATCTAAAACAGGACTCACAGGAGAGGTTCAAATCACAGAAAGCGCGAGTGTCAGTCCTCATGTACTTAAGTCGGCATTGTGCCTTTTGTATTACATTCGGATGCAATTTCTGTGTTTCATCGTCAAAAAGAAGGTGCAAGGTATACAGCAAACCTGAAGTGAATAATCGGAATCTAAAACTGGACTCACAGGAGGGGTTCAAATCGTTGAAAGTGTGAATGTCTGTCCTCTTTTACTTAAGTCGGCATTGTGCCTTTTGTATTAAATTCGGATGCAATTTCTGTGTTTCATGGTCAATAGGAATGTGCAAGGTATACAGTAAACCTAAAGATAAGCTTCGGAATCTAAAACTGGACCCACAGGAGAGGTTCAAATCGTAGTAAGTGAGAGTGTCAGCCCTCTTGTACTTCAGTCGGCATTGTGTCATTTGTATTAAATTCGGCTGCAATTTCTGTGTCTCATCGTCAATAAGGAAGTGCAAGGTATACAGTAAACCTGAAGTGAAGCATCGGATTCTAAACCTGGACCCACAGGAGAGGTTCAAATCATAGAAAGTGAGAGTGTCAGTCCTCTTTTACTTAAGTCGGCATTGTGCCTTTTGTATTAACTTCGGATGCAATTTCTGTGTTTCATCGTCAATAAGAAGGACCAAGGGATACAGTATACCTGAAGTGAAGCATCGGAATCAAAAACTAGACTCACAGGAGAGATTCAAATTATAGAAAGTGAGAGTGTCAGTCCTCTTGTCCTTAAGTCGGCATTGTGTCTTTTAATTAAATTCGGATGCAATTTCTGTGTTTCATCGTGAATAAGAAGGTCCAAGGGATACGGGAAACCTGAAGTGAAACATCGGAATCGAAAACTGGACTCACAGGAGAGGTTCAAATCATAGAAAGTGCGAGTGTCAGTCATCATGTACTTAAGTCGGCATTGTGCCTTGTGTATTACATTCGGATGCTATTTCTGTGTTTCATCGTCAATAAGAAGGTGCAAGGTATACCGTAAACCTGAAGTAGTGCAATGGAATCTAAAACTGGTGTCACAGGAGAGTTTCAAATCGTTGAACGTGAGAGTGTCAGTCCCCTTGTACTTAAGTCGGTATTGTGCCTTTTGTATTAATTTCAGATGCAATCTCTGTGTAGCATCGTCAATAAGAAGGTGCAAGGTATACAGTAATCTTGAGGTGAAGCATACGAATCTAAAACTGGACTCACAGGAGTGGTTCAAATCGTAGAAAGTGAGAGTGTCAGTGCTCTTGTACTTGAGTCAGCATTCTGCCTTTTGTATTAAATTCGGATGCAATTTCAGTGTTTCATCGTCAATAAGAAGGTGCAAGGTATAAAGTAATGTTGAAAATGAAGCATCGGAATATAAGACTCGACTCACAGGAGAGGTTCAAATCATAGAAAGTGAGAGTGTCAGCCCTCTTGTACTTAAGTCGGCATTGTGCCTGTTGTATTAAATTCGGATCAATTTCTGTGTTTCATCGTCAATAAGAAGGTGCAAGGTGTACAGTAATCTTAAAGTGAAGCATCGGAATCTAAAACTGGACTCATAGGAGAGGTTCAAATCGTAGAAAGTGAGAGTGTCAGTCTTCTTGTAATTTAGTCGGCATTGCGCCTTTTGTATTAAATTAGGATGCGATTTCTGTGTTTCATCGTCAATAAGAAGGTGCAAGGTATACAGTAAACCTGATGTGATGCATCGGAATCTAAAACTGGACTCACAGGAGAGGTTCAAATCATAGAAAGTGAGAGTGTCAGTCCTCTTGTACTTAAGTCCTCAGTGTGCCTTTTCTATTAAATTCGGAGGCAATTTCTGTGTTTCATCGTCGATAAGAAGGTGCACGGTATACAGTAAACCTGGAGTGAAGCATCGGAATCTAAAACTGGACTCACAGGAGAGGTTCATATCATAGAAAGTGCGAGTGTCAGTCCTCATGTACTTAAGCCGTCGTTGTGCCTTTTGTATTACATTCGGTTGCTATTTCTGTGTTTCATCGTCAATAATAAGGTGCAAGGTACACAGTAAACCTGAAGTGAAGCATGGGAATCTAAAACTGGTCTCACAGGAGAGGTTCAAAACTTTGAAAGTGAGAGTGTCAGTCCTCTTGTACTTAAGTCGGCATTGTGCCTTTTGTATTAAATTCGGATGCAATTTCTGTGTTTCATCGTCAATAAAAAGGTGCAAGGTATACAGTAAACCTGAAGTCAAGCATCGGAATCTCATACTATACTCAGAGGAGAGGTTCATATCGTAGAAAGTGAGAGTGTTAGTCCTCTTGTACTTAAGTCGGCATTGGGCCATTTGTAATTAATTCGGATGCAATTTCTGTTTTTCGTAGTCACTAAGAAGGTCCAAGGGATACAGTATACCTGAAGTGAAGCATCGGAATTTAAATCTGGACTCACAGGAGAGGTTCAAATCATAGAAAAATAGAGTGTCAGTCCTCTTGTACTTAACTCGGCATTGTGCCGTTTGTATTAAATTCGGATGCAAACTCTGTGTTTCATCGTCAATAGGAAGGTGCAAGCTATACAGTAAACCTGATGTGAAGCTTCGGAATCTAAAACTGGACTCACAGGAGAGGTTCAAATCATAGAAAATAAGAGTGTCAGTCCTCTTGTACTTAAGTCGGCATTGTGCCTTTTGTATTAAATTCGGATGCAATTTCTGTGTTTCATCGTCAATAAGATGGTGCAAGGTATACAGTAAACATGAAGAGCGGCATCGGAATCTGAAACTGGACTCACAGGAGAGGTTCAAATCGTAGAAAGTGAGAGTGTCTGTCCTCTTTTACTTAAGTCGGCATTGTGCCTTTTGTATTAAATTTGGATGCAATTTCTGTGTTTTATCGTCAATAAGAAGGGGCAAGGGATACAGTAAACCTAAAGTGAAGCATCGGAATCTAAAACTGGACTCACAGGAGAGGTTCCAATCATAGAAAGTGAGAGTGTCAGTCCTCTTGTTCTTTACTCGGCATTGTGCATTTTGTATTAAATTCGGATGCAAATTCGTTGTTTCATCGTCAATAAGAAGGTGCAAGGGATACAGTAAACCTGAAGTGAAGCATCGGAATCTAAAACTGGACTCACAGGAGAGGTTGAAATCATAGAAAGGCTAGTGTCAGTCCTCATGTACTTAAGTCGGCATTGTGCCTTTTGTATTACATTCGGATGCAATTCCTGTGTTTCGTCGTCAATAAGAAGGTGCAAGGTATACAGTAAACCTGAAGAGATGCATCGGAATCTAAAGCTGGACTCACAGACGAGATTCAAATCATAGACAGTGAGAGTGACAGTCTTCTTGTACTTAAGTCGGCATTGTGCCTTTTGTATTAAATTCGGATGCAATTTCTGTGTTTCATCGTCAATACGAAGGTGCAAGGTATACAGTAAACCTAAAGTGAAGCATCGGAATCTAAAACTGGACTCACAAAAGAGGTCCAAATCATAGAAAATGAGAGTATCAGTCGTCTTTTACTTAAGTCGGCATTGTGCCATCTGTATTCAATTCGGATGCAAATTCAGTGTTTCGTCTTCACTAAGAAGGTCCAAGGGATACAGTAAACCTGAAGTGAAGCATCGGAATCTAAAACTGGACTCACAGGAGAGGTTCAAATCGTAGTAAGTGAGGGTGTCTGCCCTCCTGTACTTAACTCGGCATTGTGCCATTTGTATTAAATTCGGCTGTAATTTCTGTGTCTCATCGTCAATAAGGAAGTGCAAGGTATACGGTAAACCTGAAGTGAAGCATCGGATTCTAAACCTGGACCCACAGGAGAGGTTCAAATCATAGAAAGTGAGAGTGTCAGTCCTCTTTTACTTTAGTCGGCATAGTGCCTTTTGTATTAAATTCGGATGCAATTTCTGTGTTTCATCGTCAATAAGAAGGTCCAAGGGATACAGTATACCTGAAGTGAAGCATCGGAATCTAAAACTAGACTCACAGGAAAGGTTCAAATTATAGAAAGTGAGAGTGTCAGTCCTCTTGTACTTAAGTCGGCATTGTGTCTTTTGAATTAAATTCGGATGCAATTTCTGTGTTTTATCGTCAATAAGAAGGTCCAAGGGATACAGTAAACCTGAAGTGAAGCATCGGAATCGAAAACTGGACTCACAGGAGAGGTTCAAATCATAGAAAGTGCGAGTGTCAGTCCTCATGTACTTAAGACGGCATTGTGCCTTTTGTATTAAATTCGGATGTAATTTCTGTGTTTCGTCGTCAATAAGAAGGTGCAAGGTATGCAGTAAACCTGAAGTGAAGCATAGGAATCTAAAACTGGACTCACAGGAGATGTTCAAATCATAGAAAGTTAGAGTGTCAGTCCTCTAGTACTTAAGTCGCCATTGTGCATTTTGTATTTAATTCGGATGCAATCTCTGTGTAACATCGTCAATAAGAAGGTGCAAGGTATACAGTAATCTTGAAGTGAAGCATCGGAATCTAAAACTTGCCTCTCAGGAGAGGTTCAAATCTTAGAAGGTGAGAGTATCAGTCCTCTTGTACTTAAGTCGGCATTGTGCCTTTTGTATTAAATTCGGATGCAATTTCAGTGTTTCATCGTCAATAAGAAGGTGCAAGGTATAAAGTAATGTTGAAAATGAAGCATCGGAATATAAGACTGGACTCACAGGAGAGGTTCAAATCATAGAAAGTGAGAGTGTCAGTCCTCTTGTACTTAAGTCGGCATTGTGCCTTTTGTATTAAATTCGGATGCAAACTCTGTGTTTCATCGTCAATAAGAAGGTGCAAGGGATACAGTAAACCTGAAGTGAAGCATCGGAATCTAAAACAGGACTCACAGGAGAGGTTCAAATCACAGAAAGCGCGAGTGTCAGTCCTCATGTACTTAAGTCGGCATTGTGCCTTTTGTATTACATTCGGATGCAATTTCTGTGTTTCATCGTCAATAAGAAGGTGCAAGGTATACAGTAAACCTGAAGTGAATAATCGGAATCTAAAACTGGACTCACAGGAGGGGTTCAAATCGTTGAAAGTGTGAGTGTCTGTCCTCTTTTACTTAAGTCGGCATTGTGCCTTTTGTATTAAATTCGGATGCAATTTCTGTGTTTCATGGTCAATAAGAATGTGCAAGGTATACAGTAAACCTAAAGTGAAGCTTCGGAATCTAAAACTGGACCCACAGGAGAGGTTCAAATCGTAGTAAGTGAGAGTGTCAGCCCTCTTGTACTTAAGTCGGCATTGTGTCATTTGTATTAAATTCGGCTGCAATTTCTGTGTCTCATCGTCAATAAGGAAGTGCAAGGTATACAGTAAACCTGAAGTGAAGCATCGGATTCTAAACCTGGACCCACAGGAGAGGTTCAAATCATAGAAAGTGAGAGTGTCAGTCCTCTTTTACTTAAGTCGGCATTGTGCCTTTTGTATTAACTTCGGATGCAATTTCTGTGTTTCATCGTCAATAAGAAGGACCAAGGGATACAGTATACCTGAAGTGAAGCATCGGAATCAAAAACTAGACTCACAGGAGAGATTCAAATTATAGAAAGTGAGAGTGTCAGTCCTCTTGTACTTAAGTCGGCATTGTGTCTTTTAATTAAATTCGGATGCAATTTCTGTGTTTCATCGTGAATAAGAAGGTCCAAGGGATACGGGAAACCTGAAGTGAAACATCGGAATCGAAAACTGGACTCACAGGAGAGGTTCAAATCATAGAAAGTGCGAGTGTCAGTCCTCATGTACTTAAGTCGGCATTGTGCCTTGTGTATTACATTCGGATGCTATTTCTGTGTTTCATCGTCAATAAGAAGGTGCAAGGTATACCGTAAACCTGAAGTAGTGCATCGGAATCTAAAACTGGTGTCACAGGAGAGTTTCAAATCGTTGAACGTGAGAGTGTCAGTCCCCTTGTACTTAAGTCGGTATTGTGCCTTTTGTATTAATTTCAGATGCAATCTCTGTGTAGCATCGTCAATAAGAAGGTGCAAGGTATACAGTAATCTTGAGGTGAAGCATAGGAATCTAAAACTGGACTTACAGGAGAGGTTCAAATCGTAGAAAGTGAGAGTGTCAGTGCTCTTGTACTTGAGTCAGCATTCTGCCTTTTGTATTAAATTCGGATGCAATTTCAGTGTTTCATCGTCAATAAGAAGGTGCAAGGTATAACGTAATGTTGAAAATGAAGCATCGGAATATAAGACTCGACTCACAGGAGAGGTTCAAATCATAGAAAGTGAGAGTGTCAGCCCTCTTGTACTTAAGTCGGCATTGTGCCTGTTGTATTAAATTCGGATCAATTTCTGTGTTTCATCGTCAATAAGAAGGTGCAAGGTGTACGGTAATCTTAAAGTGAAGCATCGGAATCTAAAATTGGACTCATAGGAGAGGTTCAAATCGTAGAAAGTGAGAGTGTCAGTCTTCTTGTAATTAAGTCGGCATTGCGCCTTTTGTATTAAATTAGGATGCGATTTCTGTGTTTCATCGTCAATAAGAAGGTGCAAGGTATACAGTAAACCTGATGTGAAGCATCGGAATCTAAAACTGGACTCACAGGAGAGGTTCAAATCATAGAAAGTGAGAGTGTCAGTCCTCTTGTACTTAAGTCCTCATTGTGCCTTTTCTATTAAATTCGGAGGCAATTTCTGTGTTTCATCGTCGATAAGAAGGTGCAAGGTATACAGTAAACCTGGAGTGAAGAATCGGAATCTAAAACTGGACTCACAGGAGAGGTTTATATCATAGAAAGTGCGAGTGTCAGTCCTCATGTACTTAAGCCGTCGTTGTGCCTTTTGTATTACATTCGGTTGCTATTTCTGTGTTTCATCGTCAATAATAAGGTGCAAGGTACACAGTAAACCTGAAGTGAAGCATCGGAATCTAAAACTGGTCTCACAGGAGAGGTCCAAATCTTTGAAAGTGAGAGTGTCAGTCCTCTTGTACTTAAGTCGGCATTGTGCCTTTTGTATTAAATTCGGATGCAATTTCTGTGTTTCATCGTCAATAAAAAGGTGCAAGTTATACAGTAAACCTGAAGTCAAGCATCGGAATCTCATACTATACTCAGAGGAGAGGTTCATATCGTAGAAAGTGAGAGTGTTAGTCCTCTTGTACTTAAGTCGGCATTGGGCCATTTGTAATTAATTCGGATGCAATTTCTGTGTTTCGTAGTCACTAAGAAGGTCCAAGGGATACAGTGTACCTGAAGTGAAGCATCGGAATTTAAATCTGGACTCACATTAGAGGTTCAAATCATAGAAAAATAGAGTGTCAGTCCTCTTGTACTTAACTCGGCATTGTGCCGTTTGTATTAAATTCGGATGCAAACTCTGTGTTTCATCGTCAATAGGAAGGTGCAAGCTATACAGTAAACCTGATGTGAAGCTTCGGAATCAAAAACTGGACTCACAGGAGAGGTTCAAATCATAGAAAATAAGAGTGTCAGTCCTCTTGTACTTAAGTCGGCATTGTGCCTTTTGTATTAAATTCGGATGCAATTTCTGTGTTTTATCGTCAATAAGAAGGGGCAAGGGATACAGTAAACCTGAAGTGAAGCATCGGAATCTAAAACTGGACTCACAGGAGAGGTTCCAATCATAGAAAGTGAGAGTGTCAGTCCTCTTTTACTTAAGTCGGCATTGTGCATTTTGTATTAAATTCGGATGCAATTTCTGTGTTTCGTCGTCAAAAAGAAGGTCCAAGGGATACAGTATACTTGAAGTGAAGCAACGGAATCTAAAACTGGACTCACAGGAGAAGTTCAAATCATAGAAAGTTAGAGTGTCAGTCCTCTTGTACGAGGGCAGTTCAATAAGTAATGCAACACATTTTTTTCTCGGCCAATTTTTGTTGAAAAAACCGGAAATTTCTTGTGGAATATTTTCAAACATTCCCGCTTCGTCTCGTATAGTTTCATTGACTTCCGACAGGTGGCAGCGCTGTCCGAAGCTGTTAAAATGGCGTCTGTAACGGATGTGCGTTGCAAACAACGGGCAGTGATCGAGTTTCTTTTGGCGGAAAACCAGGGCATCTCAGATATTCATAGGCGCTTGCAGAATGTCTACGATGATCTGGCAGTGGACAAAAGCACGGTGAGTCGTTGGGCAAAGCGTGTGTCATCATCGCCGCACGGTCAAGCAAGACTGTCTGATCTCCCACGTGCGGGCCGGCCGTGCACAGCTGTGACTCCTGCAATGGCGGAGCGTGCAAACACACTCGTTCGAGATGATCCCCTAATCACCATCAAACAACTCAGTGCTCAACTTGACGTCTCTGTTGGTAGTGCTGTCACAATTGTTCACCAGTTGGGATATTCAAAGGTTTGTTCCCGCTGGGTCCCTCGTTGTCTAACCGAACACCATAAAGAACAATGGAGAACCATCTGTGCGGAATTGCTTGCTCGTCATGTGGCTGAGGGTGACAATTTCTTGTCAAAGATTGTTACAGGCGATGAAACATGGGTTCATCACTTCGAACCTGAAACAAAACGGCAATCAATGGAGTGGCGCCACACCCACTCCCCTACCAAGAAAAAGTTTAAAGCCATACCCTCAGCCGGTAAAGTCATGGTTACAGTCTTCTGGGACGCTGAGGGGGTTATTCTGTCCGATGTCCTTCCCCATGGTCAAACGATAACTCTGAAGTGTATTGTGCTACTCTTCAGAAATTGAAGAAACGACTTCAGCGTGTTCGTAGGCAAAAAAATCTGAACGAACTTCTCCTTCTTCATGACAACGCAAGACCTCACACAAGTCTTCGCACCCGAGAGGCGCTCACAAAACTTTAGTGGACTGTTCTTCCTCATGCACCCTACAGCCCCGATCTCGCACCGTCGGATTTCCATATGTTTGGTGCAATGAAGGACGCAATCCGTGGGAGGCACTACGCGGATGATGAAGAAGTTACTGATACAGTACGACGTTGGTTCCGACATCGACCAGTGGAATGGTACCGTGCAGGCATACAGGCCCTCATTTCGAGGTGGCGTAAGGCCGTAGCATTGAATGGAGATTACGCTGAAAAATAGTGTTGTGTAGCTAAAAGATTGGGGAATAACCTGGTGTATTTCAATGCTGAATAAAACAACCCCTGTTTCAGAAAAAAATGTGTTGCATTACTTATTGAACTGCCCTCGTACTTTACTCGGCATTGCGCCTTTTGTATTAAATTCGGATGCAAACTCTGTGTTTCATCGTCAATAAGAAGGTGCAAGGGATACAGTAAACCTGAAGAGAAGCATCGGAATCTAAATCTGGACTCACAAGAGAGGTTCAAATCATAGAAAGCGCGAGTGTCAGTCCTCATGTACTTAAGTCGGCATTGTGCCTTTTGTATTACATTCGGATGCAATTTCTGTGTTTCATCGTCAATAAGAAGGTGCAAGGTATACAGTAAACCTGAAGTGAAGCATCGGAATCTAAAACTGGACTCACAGGAGAGGTTCAAATCGTTGAAAGTGTGAGTGTCAGTCCTCTTGTACTTAAGTCGGCATTGTGCCTTTTGTATTAAATTCGAATGCAATTTCTGTGTTTCATCGTCAATAAGAAGGTGCAAGGTATACAGTAAACCTGAAGAGAAGCATTGGAATCTAAAGCTGGACTCACAGGCGAGATTAAAATCATAGAAAGTGAGAGTGTCAGTCCTCTTGTACATAAGTCGGCATTGTGCCTTTTGTATTAAATTCGGATGCAATTTCTGTGTTTCATCGTCAATAAGAAGGTGCAAGGTATACAGTAAACCTCAAGTGAAGCATCGGAATCTCATACTGGACTCACAGGAGAGGTTCAAATCGTAGAAAGTGAGAGTGTCAGTCCTCATTTACTTAAGACGGCATTGTGCCATTTGTATTCAATTCGGATGCAATTTCTGTGTTTCGTCTTCACTAAGAAGGTCCAAGGGATACAGTATACCTGAAGTGAAGCATCGGAATCTAAAACTGGACTCACAGGAGAGGTTCAAATCATAGAAAGTTAGAGTGTCAGTCCTCTTGTACTTAAATCGGCATTATGCCCTTTGTATTAAATTCGGATGCAAACTCTGTGTTTCATCGTCAATATGAAGGTGCAAGCTATACAGTAAACCTGAAGTGAAGCATCGGAATCTAAAACTGGATTCACAGGAGAGGTTCAAATCATAGAAAGTTAGAGTGTCAGTCCTCTTGTACTTAAGTCGGCATTGTGCCTTTTGTATTAAATACGGATGGAATTACTGTGTTTCATCGTCAATAAGATGGTGCAAGGTATACAGTAAACCTGAAGTGAAGCACCAGAATCTAAAACTGGTCTCACAGGAGAGGTTCAAATCGTAGAAAGTGAGAGTGACTGTCCTCTTTTACTTAAGTCGGCATTGTGCCTTTTGTATTACATTCGGATGCAATTTCTGTGTTTTATCATCAATAAGAAGGTGCAAGGGATACAGTAAACCTGAAGTGAAGCATCGGAATCTAATACTGGACTCACAGGAGAGGTTCAAATCATAGAAAGTGAGAGTGTCAGTCCTCTTTTACTGAAGTCGGCATTGTGCATTTGTAATAAATTCGGATGCAACTTCTGTGTTTCATCGTCGATAAGAAGGTGCATGGAATACAGTAAACCTGAAGTGAAGCATCGGAATATAAAACTGGACTCACAGGAGAGGTTCAAATCGTTGAAAGTGAGAGTGTCAGTCCTCTTGTACTTAAGTCGGCATTGTGCCTTTTGTATTAAATTCGGATGCAATTCCTGTGTTTCATCGTCCATAAGAAGGTGCAAGGAATACAGTAAACCTGAAGTGAAGCATCGGAATCTAAAACTGGACTCACATGCGAGGTTCAAATCATAGAAAGTGAGAGTGTCCGTCCTCTTGTACTTAAGTCGGCTTTGAACCTTTTGTATTAAATTCGGATGCAATTTCTGTGTTTCATCGTCAATAAGAAGGTGCAAGGTATACAGTAAACCTGAAGTGAAGCATCGGAATCTAAAACTGGACTCACAGGAGAGGCTCAAATCGTAGTAAGTGAGAGTGTCAGCCCTCTTGTATTTAAGTTGGCATTGTGCCTTTTGTATTAAATTAGGCTGCAATTTCTGTGTCTCATCGTCAATAAGAAGGTGCAAGGTATATAGTAAACCTGAAGTGAAGCATCGGAATCTAAACCTGGGCCCACAGGAGAGATTCAAATCATAGAAAGTGAGAGTGTGAGTCCTCTTTAACTTAATCATCATTGTGCCTTTTGTATTAAATTCGGATGTAATTTCTGCGTTTCATCGTCAGTAAGAAGGTGCAAGGTATACAGTAAACCTGAAGTGAAGCATCGGAATCTATAACTGGGCTCACAGGAGAGGTTCAAATCATAGAAAGTGCGAGTGTCAGTCCTCATCTTCTTAAGTCGGCATTGTGCCTTTTGTATTACATTCGGTTGCTATTTCTGTGTTTCATCGTCAATAAGAAGGTGCAAGGTATACAGTAAACCTAAAGTGAAGCATCGGAATCTAAAACTGGTCTCACAGGAGAGGTTCAAATCGTTGAAAGTGAGAGTGTCAGTCCTCTTGTACTTAAGTCTGCATTGTGCCTTTTGTATTAAATTCGGATGCAATTCCTGTGTTTCATCGTCCATAAAAAGGTGCAAGGAATACAGTAAACCTGAAGTGAAGCATCGGAATCTAAAA